>NW_008239110.1:16849838-16903768 GCF_000691975.1 Corvus brachyrhynchos
GGCTGCGCCCCCCGTGCCGTTCCCGACCCCGCGAGTTGCCCCTTTGCCTTTATTTTCACAGGAGCTGGGCTTTCCTTAACCTTTGTTTGCGGGGAAAATGGTGGTGCGCTGGGTATCTGGAAGGATGAGAGACAGATGGGGATTGCTCTATTCCCTTGCGTGCGAACATAACTCAGTGCTAAATAAATCGTTCACCGGGTAGATATAAGCTTACTAGTGAGGCAGACTTTGAAACAAAAGTACTGCGAACAGCTCGGATGCATGGCAGATATTCCTGAGAGCGTACTAACATAAATATTGTTAGTGTTTGCGCTTGAATTCAATACGTGTGCAGCTTTTGTGCAGATCTGGAATTGCAGTAGCTGTATCTACTTGACACTTAATAGTCTATTGTATGCAGTAGTTACGAAAAATAAAACTGGTTTTATTGTTCAAAGGCAAAAGTATCCAGACAAAAGTATTCCTTTAGTGTAGCATTCTGTGTACCATGAACTACAAAATAACCTGTAGGGATGTAGTGGACTTGCACTTCATAATGCTTTTAGGACCTGAGGACTGTATTGTTCAATAAAATTCTGTCAGCAAAGGTTTTGTCTTCTCTGCCTTACCTTCGTGCTAGCTCAATACACTAGCAACTATTCTGTTATTTTTCTCTAAGTAGATGATGCATAGAATCCATGTGATGGAAACCAAGTGTCCAGATAGGAAGAAACTGCATTTTTTTTTAGTAGTTTTGGTGCTGCTTTGTAGAAAGTGTGAAAAAAATCCCAACATTTAAACCATAAAATTATATTTCCATTGAATGTAACTGAAGTTCCTTAATGATTAAGCTAAAGGGTCATTCAAGTTGGAATTGTTTAGTGTACTTTTGTTGGCAGGAAATGTATGTTTAGCTAAATACTTGTTAGAAGATAATTGTAAGATAATTTTTAGAAATTCAAAACATGAGTTACAATTAGATATTTTGTCCTGAGAAGAGAAAAACACTGTCATGGATAAAGATATTGAGGTACTTAACTAGTAATTTGGGAAATAAAATCATATATAATTGATATTTTGTTGGCATAGAAACATTTTGTTTGTTGCTCCTTGGTTGGATTGCAACAATGATCCAACTGGAAGTTGGACACCTGATGCAAGCATTGAGCAGGTTAGAATTACTTTATTCTATGTACAGACATAGTTTTGCCCAATATAACCTCACTGGAATTCATTTTTGTGGAAGCTCTGTAATCAGATTATAAAAAGTGGGCTGTTTGAATCTAATCCTGTGAAGTATGGACTAAGCAAGCCCTGCTCTGACAAAGGACTGGAATGTTTGCTCACTCTCAAGCAGGTGTGCAGTTCCAACTTCATCCCTAATGATCACCCAAGGTCTTGAGTTCATTGCACATGGCAATTTGTCCTGGTAACTTCAGTGAAACTCTTCACTGTCTTAACTGCACTACTAGACCTTCTCTGGACCAAGCCCTCTCTGTGTGTTCTGCCTCCACTTCCTTGAATGCTGGGCCTACAACACAAAATACCTGACACAAAATATCTATGCTTTGTGCCGGTGCTCACCTCAGCCACATCTCATGGGTTGTATATTCTCTGTTGACTCTCACCTGTTGGGGGCGAAAGGGGAAAATGCAAAGTGAAAATTGGTTAAGGAGTAGAGTACATCAGTGGAACAGCAGGAGGAGACTGCTACTTTTTGTGTTTTGTTCAGTATATTTTAGGAGCCAGAAATCAGAAATGCTGAAAATCAGTGGAAACACCCATTAAAATTACTGAAACCAGAAAAAGTTATAATATAAAATACATGAAACCTATTGTCATGAATAGTTTCCTATTTTTTTTTAAATTAACGATAGAATCCTGGCAGTCTTGTCTGTAATAGTGGTAGTGAATGTAGTAGAAGGGGAGCTGTGCGTCCTAGCTAGTGTTGCCTCAATTTGATTTGGTGCCATTGTGCTTTATAATAGTTCAGTTATTTGTAATCTACATGTTTGATCTCATGATACTGGAACAAAGGGGCAGGTGCAAATCATTTTCTGGTGTGCAAGATAGGAGAGTAAAACATATGAAGATGTGAAACATGAAAATGTAGCCATGTCATGCCAATTCAAACATTTTACGGTGCTTCAGACCTCTGTATGAGGCTGATAAACAGAGTCTAAGGAGACCAGTTCTGGAAAGGCAGCTGAAAACCTGGTAGAATACTGTAGTTTGTACTACAGTTCTGTGTAGAAGCCTTAACAAGATTTCAATCTATTCTCTGAAACCCTGTTAAAAATTTTGATGCTGCATTATGATGGATGTGGGAAGAAATCCCTTACTGTCAGGATTTAGGGGGGTCCATTCTCAATGCCCATTTATCAGCAGAATCTTTGTATTGCTTCCTGTGCTGCTAACTGCTTTTGAGTAACTCAAAGGTGCTAATAAATAGTTGAGTTAAAAATCTTCGTAGGGAAGTCGTGTACACTCTCCAAGCCTACTAGAAGTGGAGAAATGGAAATTGCAGGCGGTGCTTGAGTTAGTGCTCTAGTTTCAGTTAGTACTTTAGCTATACAATAAATATACTGTGAGGAAAAGTTTCTGCATTTCTCTTTCACTGGATAAAACATAAGAACTTACTTACCCAGAGATTGTGTGGGTTAAGTGGACTGTTGGTTGCATGGAAGGGTGGAATGCTGACAACATCAGTGAATTAAACTACTGAGCAGATGTTTACCCAGCTGTTGCTCTGCCCACTAGTTTTGCCAGCTTCTCAGTGTCCATCATTTGTGGAGCGTGTGAGAATGAGCACTGTTCTAAACTTTCATGCTGATGCTTCAGCCTAACTCTGAAGCAAGATGTTGTTACTCTGTTCCATCATTAACCATTGCCACATCAGACAATTCAGTACCGGGTGTATCTAAATGTGTAACTGCTCGGATAGGTGAATCTTGCCAGAGGCAGCCCAAGTGACATGATGGCAGAACTTAGTACTGAAATACTGACATTATATTAGTCTCTTAGTATAAATGAAATTACATTTTCTGTCCTGAACTTTCTTACAGGATCAGTGATTTTAAACTACATGATTCAGAGATGCCTTTTTTTAAAAATCAAGTTTTTCTTTATTTGCACAGCTAGTCAAGTGGGATGGATAACCTGTAGTACAGAAGTACTTGAAGTCTTTTATCTGCAGTAGTAGCAGAACGTGTTTGTATCACTCAGTTTTCTTTAGTCTTTTGCTGAATTTGTCAGCAAAAGAGTACCTGATGGTTTTAAAACAAGTTTATGTCCAGAAGACCTGCCAAAAAGAAAGATGTTCATCCTCAGTAATTTCTTCTGCCCATCTGTGTTTCTGGTTGGGGAAAGTTATTGTTCTTTTTTCTGCATGTTTTAGTACCTAAAAAAGTGTGACAGGGTGATGCAAGTCCACCTAACCAAAACTAGGCATCTGAGGAACATTGCAAATGAGATGTGATGATACAGCAGAGCTTTTCAGGAAAAACAGACTTGTGGAAAATAAAGCAATAAACTACCTTTTTTTGTGCATAAAGATTCTGAAAAGTCTAATGTGAAATGTAAATGGTTTTCACTTTACTCTCTTGTGTCTGTCTATATCAACATGTTGTTATCATTTATATACCACTGGAATTGTTCCTTTTGTTGGAAGTGTGACCATTTTCCTCCTATTGAAATAAGCAGAAACAAAGGAGATATTTCTCTAAATTGTCTTTTAATTTCTCCCCACTAAGCTGAACGATGAAACTCTAACTTAATCAGAAAAACCAGGATTTTGTCACTTCAATGAAGAATGCTTTAGATACACACAATAATAAATCAGATTTTTAAAATCTCAAGAGATGTAAAATATAGCATAGGTTACTTTTCATAGGATCTAGTTCAAAGACAAAGAAGTAGAAGGAAAGAGGAAAAACCCCTTTTTACATTATTTTGTTTTTTCTAGTTGCTGTTTCATAGATAGAGTTGGACTGAGCATCCCAGTATTGAGATTTTAAAACCCATTGATAAAAAGTGCTAAAATTTGAGTCAGTTGAAACTACATTCATGCTAGGTGTGAAATGGAAAGGACCTTTTCGACAAAGCATTGATACAGTTGGGTGCTAATGGCCTACGAGTTCTGACAATTGGTTAGTTTCACTAAATTCTTTAAGTAGTAGAGGTTTGTGCTTTGATACCTGTGAAATGTAGCATTAGCTCAGAGACTGAATGTGATATCAAACCAAGTTTTTTAGATCTTTTCAATAGTAGTTACACTACTTTTTTCTAATAAAGGTGAAATTCTGAAAGTAATTTTAATTTCTGTCAATTTAAATCACCCTAAAAGCCCATTAATTAGAAGCCTGTTATAAATGTCACATGTTGAATTCGGTATCATAGTGGTAGCAGTAATATAAGGGTTTTTTCACATTCTCCATCTGAATGTGTCTGAATAAATTGCTCTGCTTTTCTGTAATCAGTTGCACATTGTTGAAGAACAAGTTTGTATCTAGTTAATTTTATTCCTTCCACTTTGCTATGTATTAGATGAAAAAAAAGTGCTATTATTTGTCCATCCATCTGGTGTAAAATTGTTGCTCAAAATCCTGGAGTTTTGTCTTTCCTTTGGGTAATTCAAAGTAACAAAGGCATATCACATATGTAATGTACATGCGAGATGTACAACTGATGTATTCCTTCATAAAGAGGAATGAAAGCAACCTTGTGTGTTGGGGCAGCATTTTGCTGCAGCAAACAAGCTTTCCCAAGGACTGTTCCTTGGAGCACACAGGGTGTACATAACAGCTGCTATAGGTTCTGTCTTTTGCATGATCTTCTGCTAGACAAACTTGGTGTATAAGGTGTGAGGCAGCCCTCTGCTTGGAAAAAGGGATGTGCCCTGCAACTGTGCTTTCTAGAGACGTGGATGTCAGGGTGGGGTCAACTGAATAAACCTGATACAGTGTCTGAGACTTGGCAGAGGTCTGCTTCTTGCTGTAAATTATTGTGTATTTAACAGCTGGCTTGTTTCACCTGAGGTGTGACTATTATTTTTGTAGGAAGGAGAAGTTAGATGACGGAAAACAGACAAAAAAAAAGAACAAGGAAGGAAGAAAACAGGAGAGGGAGAAGGGAAAGGGGAAAAAGAGCAAAACACAAAATGGAAATATTGAAGATAGAAAAAATATGAAGGCAGAAAGAGAATTAGATATAATAAGTTGCATTTCTAAAGATAAATTATGCTACATCCAGTGTTATAAATGGAAAGAAACTCAAATCATGGAGATAATAGTAAGAATAAAAGATGTGGTGGTATTTCTTTTTTGAAGCATTTTGAAAATCAGACTGGAAAATTAAGAGATTAATTCTTGTCTCCCTGAGATGCATTTTAAATGAACTGTCTTTGTTGTGTAGTAAGTAAAATGTTCTGCAAAAATGATGTTAAACACTTCTTCCAGAAGATACACTGTAAGTAAATCAGTTCAAACAGACATATTAAAGGAAAGGGAGCTATGAAGGATTGCTTGTTTACAAAGATTGAAACTGCATTTTGAAGTACTTGGAAGTTAGGTGAACTGTTGTTTTCATTTGCAAGCAGACTAATACTCTAAACCCAAAAGTTATCAACATGTTGATCTATTCAATTTGTCATTGTCTCGCAGAAGACCAGTGAGCACAATAAGCATAACGGGGACATCCTTCAAACACTGGATAATTAACTGGTATTTATCATGAATACTTAGCTACCATACTTACACAGATTTTTCTTTCTGATATGTTTTTGCTGTATGTGTGTTAAGAAACTGATGAAGCCAAGACCTGTTTTCTGGCCGTGAGGTCAGCCAGAGTGGTCTGGCTCTGTGTGGGTGTTAAACTGTCTTTCAGATGGTCATATCCAAACTGACTGTTTGGAAAGAGCTTCTGGACTGAACCAGCTAAGTGCCTGAGAGGGTGTTAGCTGACCTTGATTGCTAATGTCCCTAGCATCCTTGTGGTAGTGTGAAAGAGCCCACTACCTGGGCCTGTGCCTGGGGACACCAGCCAGTACTGAGCATGAAATCCATGATTTGTTAGAATGTTTTTCCACCTCAGCTGAAGCTATCTTACTACAATGATCCTAATGTACACAGATTTTAAACAGAAGTAGTATGTTAAAAGCTATATTTGGAAGATATTGTCTGCTCTAATTATGTTAAAAGAAATCTGATGTCAGTTTGCTATCACAGTAATATAGAAAATGGAATTTGGAACATTATCTTTGGATGCACAAAGTTTGTGGAATTGGTGGAAGAACATACTGGGACACCAAGAGAGTGGCCACCTTGTGGCAAAGAGGGCCAACAGAATCCTGTAGTGCATTAGGAAAAGCATTGCCAGCAGCATGAGGGATGTGATCCTGCCCCTGTACTCAGCCCTGCTGAGGCCACATCCGGAGTGCTGTTTCCAGTTCTGGGATCCTCAGCATAAGAGAGACATGGAGCTCCTGGAGCAGGTCCAGTGGAGGGCTATGAGGATGACTGGGGGACTGGAGCGCCTCTCTTATGAGGAAGGGCTGAGGGATCTGGGCCTGTTCAGCCTTGAGAAGAGATGACTGGGAGGGGACTTCATCAGTGTGTATAAATGTCTAAAAGGGAGAGACATCCAAGAGGATGGAGCCAGGCTCTGCTTGGTGGTGCAAACCACTAGGGCAAGAGGCAATGGACAGAAACTGATGCGCAGGAAGTTCCACCTGAATATGAGGAAGAACTTTTTACTGTGCAGTGGCTATGCAGTGGAACAGATTGCCTGGAGAGGGTGTGGAGTCTCCCTCACTGGGGATATTGAAGAACTGTCTGGACACAATCCTATGCCATGTTCTCTAGGATAACCCTACTTGAGAAAGGAGGCTGGACGAGATGACCTACTGTGGTCTCTTCCAACCTGACTGATAGTGTGCCCATACTCCCAAATGGATTACAAGAGATTTACCAAACAAGCACAAAACCTGCACACAAAATAAACCTCTAGCTGACAGTTCCTTACTGTCACAATTATTTGCCTGGTAATAGTAGCCTGTACAAAAATGGCTAGCAGATATTAATAATAAACATCCAGAGGCCTAACAGACTCTTTTTGGGAAGTCCTGTCTTGCCATTAATATGGTTTATAGTCTTTAGAGCAGTAGAATCCCTTTGCATTAATTCAGTGCCAAAGTGTTTTCCCCAAACCCTTGCTATGACCCCTACAAAGTATTTGCTTTGCTCTTTGCCAGGAAGACATTTCTTCTCAAATTACTTTGCAGATGCCTATTCTGAATTTATTGCCATTCTTTTGCTAATTCAATATTATTCTCGCAGGACGTGGCCTCATTAACTGGTGCCCATGGTGGAATATCTGCATACATTGCTGGAACATAGTTCAGTAGACTATATTATATTAGAAAGACATGAGTCTGAGCCAAGCTTGCAACCAATATACATACCAATTAAATTACACACAGAAGCATTTACTGATTAAGGACAAGCAATGCTGTGTTTTGAAGAACACAGTTTGTAATTTTTTTGTTGTCCTACTGACTGTACAGTTGAAATGATAATGAAAATTGCTGAGACTGTAGTTCTTTTTTATTAAAGTTCTTAATCTTGTGAACTTTAAAATTCAGTTAGATTGGTGTCTTGTTGGTTTTTCCCTGTGAAATTCTGAGATTATGACTAGATGGCATTCCATACATTATCTAATTCCTGTAAAAGAGATGAGATTATCACAGAATCAGACTTAGACTACGAGAGGCTGGGCCCAGATGAAGTAGTATAGCTTTTTTTAATGTTTTGTTGCGCAGCTTTTACAGCATGCGTGTGATTATAGGTTAGGAAGAAATTCTCCACTGAAAGGGTTGTCATGCATTGTAACAGGCTGCCAAGGAAGTGGTTGAGTCACCATCCCTGGAGGTGCTTAAAAAGCATGTAGATGTGGCATGTAGAGACATGGTTTAGTGGTGGACTTGGAAATGAGTGCTAAGGTACTGGTTAGGATCATGATCTCTGCGGTCTTTTCCAATCTAAATGAGTCTATGACTTCATGATGTGATGGTCATGGGTTTTCTTACTTTCTCCGAAGAATTTTAAAAGTACTTAATCTTTGCTTTTACAAACATTTTTGTCAGTGTGCATGTTACCAAGTATCTACCCTGCGTTAGGGAAGGCAAAGTCCAAAGGGAGAATGTGGAGCAGAAAGTGGTCTGTGTGACCCTTAGTTTCTGCACTCCTTCCTTCCAGAGTTTAGACCTAGACTCAGGGAAAACTCTTTATCTCTTTTATAGAATATTCTAGTTGTTACTAGACCAAATTTAATTCTGAGTAAGGTCTGTCAATCTTGGTTTTCAGGTTTGTGCTTAGGAGGTAATTTTCAGCTGAGAATATTAAGTGCTTTGGAAATGGGCCATTGCTTAAAACTCCTTAAGAAGCCAAGATCAGCATCACCCTCAGGTTAAGTATGACTTTGTTAAACCTTGTGACTGAAGAGATGGGCTTCGGAATTCAGTTCGGAGCTTTCTTTCCTAATCTAGCTGTTCTCACAGTTGAAGAAACATTTGCTGGGGAAATGGGAAGGAAAAGGAAAAGGAAAATGTGGAAGGTCTGCTACAGCAGACTATGAATTCAGAGGGGGAAAGTGAGAGAGTCTAGTTAAACCAGTCTAGAATCGAGAAGGCCCTTGGAGAGGGTGCTGATGTTATGGAAATATGAATTGGAAGGTTTTTCTGATGAGTCATGTGCTCTGAAATTAGTTGAGAATGTTGCTCTTCCAACCGTGAGACTGTGCTTGGGAATACCCATATTTCCAAAAAACTCTTCTAAGACTCAGAGGCTTGTGGCTTCTCAGGTTAGACCTGAAGCTTGGAGGTCTGGGTAATGTTTATTATGTGGGTTCTTCGATTGCTTTATATTAATAGTCTCAATATTGTGCTCAATCACCTACATTTGATTCCACTACAGGCATTCAGTAGCTGGGTGCTGTAGCAGGAAACACACAAACTGACAGAGTTTGTTATACTTTGATAAAAAATTGTGGGTAAACAACTGTAGGTAAATTCTCACTCCTTGACAATTGCAGGACTGTGAATATAATGATATTATGAAGGCAGAATGTAGATAGATTGGTCAATAGTACAGCAACAAAATGTCAATTATTCTATAGCAACAAGACTATAATTTTTGCAAATAATATCTTAATCAAGTAGTAGGGAGGCTCTTGTCTGAGTAACTGAAGGAAGTGGGTCTTATGCAGTGTGGCTAGAAGTGTGTGTGGCATTAATATCATAACACTGTTTTCCTTCATGTTTTTCAGTAAATCCACAAGGAATGATGAGGCCAGCTGTTGGCATTTGCCAAGGGTAAGCAGTTTAGAAGAGAAAAAACATGGTAGGAATAACACTCAGGTCTTGAGCAGTGACAGCAGAGGCTTTGACATAGAGCAGCTAAAGGGCACTGGAAAAGGGGTCTGATCTGTTGTGCCAGCTGCTCTCCAGAGGTTTGTAGTTTCAGAACTCTTTGCAAACACTCAATTGAAAAGCCTGTGTTCAACAGCTGCATTGCTCTGAAAGATTGTCCTTAGCATGGTCATATGTGTGTTTGTACTGCTTCTTGTCTCCTTTTCCACCATATTTCTGCCTTTTAGACTGTGAGGTACTGAGTGGTGTGCTGTGGGATGTGTCCTGGGGGGATGTGCAGCCACACTCCAGCCCACATACATGGGTTCACAGTACGGAAGGTAGACAGAGGGTCTGCAGGAATGGGTATTCACAGAGGTTGCTAAGATAAGCATGAGGTTCAGGTTCTCAACATTTTTTATCTAGATCTTGAGGCAGTTTGTTTTTTCAAAAGCTGAGATTTTGAGCATGTAATTACATGGACCTTGAAATTAAGGTGCTGGGCAGGTTTCTGCAATTCCTGTGCCTAAAATCTCATCTTGATGGGAAATTACCTTCTCAGACAGAAACATCAAGGAGAGGATAAGACAGAATATGTCTACAGATCCTACTTTATACATTTCTTACTGTTTTAGATGCAGTGAGGTTTTCCTTAAAAAATAGAATTTGAGATTTGGTCAAAACAATAGAAATGTTTGAAAAAGCATTTAAAATCACTTTTGCGTATGTCACGTGTAAAACCATGTGGCTGTGATTAAACAAGCTCATTGTGTGCAAAAGCTAGGGGATGACTGTTGCTGAGCATAACTTGCTTTAAACAGATTTTTCAGAAGGATTATCAGATCATGATCAGACTGTAAAAACAGAAAATATGAGCGGCAGCAGAGATCTGAAAAACAGACAGAGAAATGATCCTGGATTCCATCAAAACCCAAAAGTTTATACTACTTCATGTTACAGCTTTGATAAAATGGAAGTTGATGAATGGCTGCTGTTAATAATTTTATATTTGGCTTGTGTTTTAGTTTTCAGGATACTTTATTGTAAAAATTTTTTATTGCTCATTCTTGGTATGGGTTTTGTTTGTTTTTACAGAGACAGACTGCATATTTATAGTGCAGCAACTCTCCACATTCTGTCTGGATAGCTCTTGAAGGAGGAGCATGGAGAAAGCATGGCTATGTAGACAAGTTAGTATTGCATTATTTGAACATTCATCTGAATCTAATGTGGCTCTTCTGGCTGATACGACAGTAATTTCTACTTTTCTCAATCAAACCTGCCTTTTCCATATATGAGTGTGTATGTGTGTGTGTGTGTATAAAAATCTTGGGACAAGAGTGGGGAGTTTGTGCAACTGTTGCTCCTCTCTTTGTTAAAAAAAATATAATAAAACCAGGTAGTGGATTTGCTTCATATGGAAGCTTGTAGGCCCTACTTTTGTTGTTTGCTTCAAAGAATAGCTGCAGAAGCACCTTAGTGCTGTAGCCCTATTTTATGATGTGACCCAAGTCACTCCTGTATTGTATAGATGTAGAGAAGATACCAGACTGTAGTAAAACATGTAACAATCTCATGGACATGATGTTATATATAAGTTGTGATAATTGCTGTCTTACTCTGTTCCTCTGTGAAATAGTCCTTTAAATCCTTCAGGTTTTTTGTGTCCATGCAATGTTCTCTTCTCTCTTTGTAGTGTAGGAGATCCATCCTATTCTCTTTTGCTTCACTTCTCCTGTTGTGCTTTTTTCTACATCAGAGCAGCAAATGCTCCAGGAATCAAATGGTAATTTAGGTTTGCTTATATCTAGGGTGCACACAGCTAGGAGCTGCATACTGCACCATGGAATAACTCCTTCAGTTTTTAGAGTTGTATGTATTAAACAGGTCAGCAAAGACAAAAGAATTTGAATTCTCTGCTATTGTTACATTTTGCATCAGTATAAATCCTCAATTTTAATGAAAGTTTTGATATATGTCACAAAACTGGTGGAGGGTTAGATATTACAGATTGAGTATTGGATGATACCAGTCAAAAATTGTCTTTTCCTGCTATGAGCTCAAGAACACTGTAAAAAGATTGAATTATTCTTGTTTGGTTACTGTTGGTCTGGTAGTGTCTTGAGATCCTGTCTATGTGAAGTTACAGGCAGATTTCTTATGTATTTCAACAAAGGTAGGATTTTATTCAGTATGTTAGGTAGTTGTGGGCCTTGTGCTGGTTCTTACATGGCCCAAATATGTAAAAAATGTTTTCTGTGAATTATGCCTTTATTACACAAACAAGCCAAAACAGCTCTCCGCAGCTAGAAGTGTTTTCGTTCAAAGCCATGACAATCAGTTTCTGCTAATAAGCTGCCATCATGGGGAACCCCCAAAGCCTTCTGGAATGTGCTTTCTGCAAAGATGACACTCTAGTTTATCTAAGCCATGTTAAGGTGGTATTTTTTTGTTGTTGTTGTCTTAATGTCTCTGAATATATGCTTTTATCAGCTGGATTTTAAAATGTCTGAGTTCCAGATTTCTAAATGATATGTGTAACACGCCCTGAAGTAGAATGAACTTTGGAAGTTCAGATTTGGAAGGAGAGATTTTTTCCATCTAATTTCTTTTATTATAATAGAATATTATGAACCATATGATAGGTTAATTGAGTTAATCAAGATATTAAGAAGATGTTTAGTTTTCTTATTAGTGATATTCAAACTCTTAAAGGCAACATAATGGGGAAGATGTCTCTTCTAGTCCAGGAGAAACACTTTTTAGAGAACTTTTAGAAATACCCTAACACAAGTACTGAATACTTTCTGTGGCCAGTAAATTTCAGGAGGTCACATGTTCATTCTGCGAAAAAAACTGACGATTCGTGAAAGCCCATATACCTTGTTTCAAAAATAGCAGTAAAATTTCAGTAACCTGTACATCCCAGGGTGCTTGAGCAGTTAAGATTGGAGTTGTAGGAAGGATTATATAGATGCATTGAGAATTTACTTTCTTCCTTAGGGTTCTACAACCCCATTTCCTGTGGTTGGAAACATTAGTTTTCCGTGATCTGACCTGCTGCTTTGTATGACATAAGGCTGTGAGAGTAAGAGGTCTATGCCTAATAAAGCTCCTCTCAGAATACACTCTGACAGCTATTGGCTGCATTTTGGAGAGAACCTATTACGTTCTTTCATCTACTCAGCAGTATTCATTGATCCAGAAGAAAACCTTCCTCCCAGGTTCAGATGTGCAAAGAAGTGACTGAGTGTGCACGCTTCCATTGACACATAGTCGCTGGGGACTGAACGGCCAGGCTGAGGTCTTCATTTTCTCTGCCACAGGTCAGAGTTGCAGCAGCTGCCAAGGCAAATTTGGGCTTGCTGTGAGTATTGGTATTTGTCATTCATTAGGCTTAAAGTGTCTCGTTGTATGAAGAGGGGTAAGAGCAGCCAGTTGCTTAAATGGTGTAAAAGCTGTTGCATTCCTGTGCTGGACAGTTTGTACTGTTGCTGTAATTGAAGCATCAGTATTAAATCTGTAGTGTATTTCTGAGCTGTTTCAAATACAGAGTTGTACACCTGAACTTCATACAACAGTATCTAGAAATAATATATTCAGGTCACAATTGTCTTGTTGTGGAAGCACAGGCATAAGAATCTTGACAATGAGGGGTTTGTTCCTGGCTTTGCCAGAGTTGGCCTGTGACTTTGGAGAGCTTGTCTGACCCTGCCTTCCCAGAAATGCATAGACACCTTGTTCCCATGTTATTTTAATTCCTTTGGTGAATATTATCTTTAGTGTCTTTTCTTTCAGTTTGCCTGGCTGCAAAACGGGGATATTTCTGTAGGAAGTTTGCCATTCTTACACACTTGTGAGAATTTTTTGAGACATTTGAATGACAGGTGCTATGTAAAATCAAGTCAGTATTATATACCGTGAGTGGAAAGAGCTCTGTGAATGTTGGCACCTGAGCAGAGTCATTAATCCTAGAAGACGTCATGCACCAAAATGTATTGGAAATCAGAATATTGAAACTGCAAATAAAATAACAATTGAAATTGGAAACATTTCTAACCATGAAAAGAATGAGTTAAAGTATCTCCTAAGAGCCGAGTTGTCTCTATTGAAACCAAGACTATCTATCTGAAACAAGTAATTCATGGAGGAGTTATAGACTTGATACAGAAATCAGAACTGAATTTCCTTGCTTATGTATGCACAAGAAAATGGTCTTTTCTGGCCTAAAATATCCATGCATATACATATTTTTTTCAGCTGAACAGTCAGTTGTAAGTTTGTGGCTAAATAGTGCTTTTCTCTAGAGGGATTTAAATTCCATCAAAGCTATTATTTTGAACTGTATAATGTAAGCTTGTTATGTAGACAAACATAATGGCCCGGCTGTTTATTTTAGGCAACTCTCTCCAACTGTATGGATAAATACATGTTGGAGATAATGTTGATCTCCAGCATGCGTCTCCTTGCTGAAGTTTATATTGCACATGCTCAGTGTAGTGAATGAAACAAATGTGTCTAAGTAGAAAGAAAATTCTGCAGACACATCATTGCCTTACAGGCAACTCCTGTTGGCTGAGTCTCAGTTACTCTTGTCCACTGTTAAGCCTCAAGTGTGGGATTTGGAGAGTCTGTCCAAGGAATTGATGAGGATAGATCATATTTTTGAAAGAAGGGCATTATGACATTTGTGTTTTGTTCTTGGTGAGGTATTGGACTGCCCCACCAGTAGACCTGAGAGAAGGAAGGTTAGACAGTTTTTCCTGAACAGAAATAAAATAGTTGACAATGTGATCTGGCTAACTATGAATGAAATACGATTTTTGAGCATACTTAATCCCTCTAGTATCTCATGCAAATGCTATCTCAAATAAACAGTGTAAGGAGGAATCCATATTTTCATAAGCAAAATAATGCTTTGGCTATTTTAACAAAGAAGGTAAAAATTACCCAACACACTGTTGGTGAAGAGATTGGTTTGGCTTGTTTATGGGATAATTAACAAGTTTTTGAAAAAGGTTGCAGTAGCACTTACTGAGAATACTATAGACAGTTACTGTGTTGCTAGTATGTTTGCAAGGTTAGACCAAAGTGTGGGTAAGATTTCTCACTTCATGTCACAAAGCAGCCCATGATGTGGTGGTCTCAAAGAATCATTGAGAGTTTGTCTGGTAATTTCAGTGGAACCAGGATTTCATATGCAAAATTAAATAACATCAATATCTTGCTTATTCTAAAATTCTCATTTGCTACCCAAAACTCTTGGACTTCAACAAATCCTTTGTGTTTGCAGAGTCTATAACTGGGCTCAACTTAATATGATTGTGCAGTTCTTTCTGACTTACTCTTTTTTACAAGAAAAATCATTGATATGAGAAAGATTGACAGAATAGTATGTGAAATATTCAGAATTATCCCCATTCTTAAATATGGTGTCTTGGTTAATAACGGAGAACTGAGGTGTTAGCCTGCAAAATTTGTGTTGCATAAAGAGAGGTTTTGTGGTATATTTTTCTTTGAATGGCATTTTACAATTTTGTGCAGAATAGATCATTATTCTCTGTGTGTGTGTGTCTGTGTCCTGTTCTTTCATGTTATTGTTGAGCCTGAACAGATAACAGAACTCATGTCCCAGTTATACCAACAATCGGCATAGAATTTATGTGTATGTAAGAAGTTTCAGATTTTCAAATAAGCAGTTCAAAATATGAATGTCACTGTTGCTATGTATTTTTCCCCAATCTCATTTAGCAGTCAAGCAACCAGTTTTTGGTGAAGTTTTCACAAAAACATCAGATGCAGTTTCATAAAAGGCCTAAGCTATTAAATTCTGGCAAAATTACAGAGACAAATTTACAAAAAAAGTAACCAGGTAACTGGTTAACGTGGCATTTTAAGTGGACTTGGAAACGGAAACTATTTCCTTGCAATGATACAGAATACAATGTATCACAGGAAAGGAGAGAGGCAGGGCCATTTACAATAATTAGCTTCTAAATTCTTGTGGTCTGTGACAGAATCGGCTGGAACTGCTGGACTAGATTCTGTCAAGCTGTCATGGTTCATTCTTGTACTCAGTTTTAAGCAGTATCAATTGCAGGCTCAGACTATCTTTTAAAGCAAAATATTTGGAAATAACTTACATCTACAGCTATCTAGTTAGTTCTAAATTTAATCTTTCCTGTATACCAAAGGTGTCAGTGGAGAGTGAGGTACAAGGAAAATACAGAGGAAGCTCAGTATCTTTGGTGGATAATCTTGAAAAATATCAGTTGGGAAAATACAAGAATTACCAAAGAATGACCTCTGGATGCATTTTTTTTTCAGTGAACTATGGGAGGTTTCATTATGCTCAGTTTGACTTTAACTGTGAAAGCTCTTCATCTGGAGTATGTCTGACTGTAGTGATCATTAACAATGATTACGTTTTAAATTGAGATGCTGATGGCAGAGAAAGTGGGGGATTTTACCAAGAGGACATCAACCAGCCTTACTATGCAGACATAAAAATTTTTCATAATGATTAAAAAATATACATTCATGGTCTACTTTTCTGTAGGTTTCCTGATAATCTAAGAATTTGTATCATAGCACATGATTTAAATACTTTGACAGTTGTATACTCTAGTCCATCATTTATCTGTCAGTGAATGACAAGTCCTTGCAGCCAGAGATAGTTTGACTCTATTAATACACTTCCCCAAAATCTAATGGGAATGATTTGATGTCAAATCATTACAAAATAATAAGTGGTCTGCAGTGGACCTTTCATAAAGATCTTCCCCTAGAACTGTACATCTCATATTCCAATTAATCATATGTGTTCATTAGAAATTGGGCTCTGTCAGCCACACACAGTTATGCTAAAAGATAACTCTGTTTGGATGAATGTGGAGAAAAAGAAGTACTGGCTCTCAAAATGCGAGGACGGACACGAGGACTAATTTTCTCTTGTACTTTCTCTAGGATGCAACTTCCTCAGACAAACGGCAATCCTTGGTACCAGTGCCTGAAGGGCAGGGCTATTCGTTTTCATGAGAGCCCTTCAGCTAATAATGAGCTGTTCAACACAAAGTTGACTGTATCTGCACATTGCAGTGTCAGAGATTTTGTTACCTGCTTAAGCAGCACCAAGCCGTCTGGGGAAAACAGCACCTCTGCAAAAAGGAAAAGAAAATGATGTTGCATCCAAGGCAGCAGGAGGTGCTGCTCTGCTTTCAAGCCCCAAGCAAGCACTGTTGCATGGTGCTTTGGTTTGGATTTTGTTATCTGTAGCTCAGAGTTCAGTTTACTGCACTTGGTTGCATGGTGTTAGTATGCCCAGTGGCTGCAATTCTGACTGATCATAAAAGGGGAAAAGACTCTTTATGGTCTGCAGAAAAGATCCTGGGTGTCTCTTCAAAGGCTGGACAACAAAGAGTATCCAAGGATTGTTGTAAAAGTGCTATTAATGTTGTAAAAGCAAATATTTAATAATACATGCTAGATTTATCTGTAAAGCCTCTTGTTTTATCTGGAAGTAATAATTTAGTCACTTTTTATTTGCTGAAAATAAACACTCACTGAATATTAGTACATCTGTACTAATACACATGTACACTATCCATTAGTACATGTATACTGAACAAAAGATACATTTTATTTCTTTTCTTCTTCTGTAAAACCTGTACACCTTGTAGTTACACCATACATTAACTTAGTTCAGCTTCTTGATGATTTAAGGGTACTAATTATTATGATTTATCTTTACCAAAAATCTGTCCAGTGCTGGGCTGAGTAAAACTTTCAAGGTCTTGGAACAAATGAGTGACTTATGAAATAAAAGATGAAGAGAAGTATAGAGAGCTAAGGAAATCAGTGAGAATCTAAAGCGAGTTAGTATTTTCATACAATCCTTATTCTCCCTGTAATGTAGTCTTGTTTTACTTGTTTGCATATTTTTTTTTCCTGTGCTCTACTTTATGCTGAACACATGTAGTGGACTTCAGTCCTTGCTTTGTCATAAGGTTGCTTTGGATAAAGTCTTTACTGTCACTCTGAAACAGTTTTTGAAGGAAGAGGAGGCAAGGGTAGGCATTATAGATAAATGTCAGAATACCGTTCTGATAGTCAACATCTTGGAGTGACTTCGATAAAACATGAGTTTTCCTGGTTCCTCTACGGAAGTGAGGAAGTAACCAACCCTATTTCTCGGATGTGAACACGTGTGGTAACATACGGACAAGTGATCTACCACAGACAGACCAGGCTTTGTTTCAAGAGAACACTGGGAGCAAGCCAAAATAAGGCTTTTAGAGTACAGAAGCACATGGGAGGCGTAGATTAAAAAGATATTCAGAGAAAATATTTTTCTCTGTGGTCATAGCATACTTAACTGCAGTCAGCTTGCTGAGCATAAAAATAAGCTGCTGAATGCACCTTTCAATTAATTTTAATATGAAGAATTCCTCAGGATAATTGATGCACCGTAACAGAAAATTAAAATCTAGGGAAAGTTCAGGGAAGCGAAGGTAGTATTACATTTTCTGGAAGCATCTACTCAGATGTGCCTGCAGGAAAGAAGAGGCCTGTTCTCTACAGTCACCAGTTAGGTGAGGCAAAGGCAATTTTTTAATTGAACTTACTAGGAAAATAAGAAATATAAAGAGGCAAGGAAAATTAGTACACTAAAGGTGTAATAGGGGAAGTACTGATCTCTTCTCTTTGGTGCCCAGTGACAGGACCCGAGGGAGTGGCCTGAAGTGTGTCAGGGGAGGTTTAGGCTGGATATTAGGAAAGGGTAAAACACCAGCGGGTGTTTGAGCACTGGAAGAGGCTCCCCAGGTCACAGTACCAAGCCTGACGGAATTCGAGAAGCGTTTGGACAATGCTCTCCTGGCCCATGATGTGACTGTTGGGGATGGTCCTGTGGTGGGTCAGGGGCTGGACTCAATGATCCTTGTGGGTCCCCTCCAACTCAGGGTATTCTATGATTCTCTTTTGAGATGTGGACTAGTGTGCTTTATTTTTATAGTCTGTGATGCTGAAAGGAGCTCATAGGTGATGTTTTTACTGTGTGTGTTACTGCTGCTAAAAACTTCAGAGCTGAACTATTTTCATAAACTAAAAATTGAAGAAATTTTACACAGCAGGAAAACTTATAAAAATAATTTTTCCACTTTTTGGCCACGTGTATCCTGTTCCTTATGGTTATTCAAAGTGTCAGTCCTACAAATGAACTAAAATACAAGCCTAGAAAATCATACCGCTTATGTGTTTCTTTGATAAGCAAAACCATATGAAATTACACATATGATTAGATCTGCCAGTTTCTGTGGAATGACAATTTTTCCCTAACTGCCAAGCAACAAAATGAAAAGCTATGGTACTCTGGCCTCAGCCCCACAGATTTTTGCCAGTTTTAGCAGCCGATCGTCACATGAAAAATCACACTGATTTTAATGGAGGGAATTCCAGGATTTAGGTGCAATAAAGGCATTTTATTTCTGAACAAATTCTGCATCCAACTTGTAAGATTATAATGTTATTTTGCTTACAAGATGCAATAACTCTGATGAATTTGCTGTAAAATTTTTGCGATTCTAAAATTAAGAAGAAAGTGCAGATAAGCAGATGTTTACAAATCAGGGTCTCTGTAGAAGTTTATGCTAAATTTATAGACATAAAGCACACTTTTGTCACTATAGAAATAACAATTTAAGTTCCCATAATTCCTGTGGGTATATTAAAATGATTCTTTTACTTTTTAAGGTTATAAAAAGATCAACCTTTTCAAGTTCCACAATAATGATGATCATATTGTTTAATAAGCCACTTTAATGCTGAAGCATGAATGTTTAAGAATGAAAAACAAGATCTGATCTCTTAAAATTTGAGAACACCTCCAAAGACTCCTAAGCATATAAATTATAAACCATAGCAGCACTTATTTTGAAAAGCATCAAGGCACGCATCAAGAATTACTGAGAATAGAAATAATAATTCTGAATTACAAATAGCATTCTAATCCCATTTAAACTGATGGCAACCTCCTGTTGCTTGAACTTAAGATTTAACCTTTTGTCTTGGTATATGCTTTTGAAGCACATATAGGCATTAAGATATCTAATTGATAAGACAAATGACTTGAAAATTATGCAGAGCATGGGGACATAGAGGTGAAGCATAGGCAGAAAGCATGGAGAAGAAAGTTAACCCTATAATTTGATGGCTTCCATACCTCTTCCTTTCCAACTTTTTTTCTCAACTAAAGGTTAGTTCATGTAACCCTCCTATAACTAGGTGACTAAACAAAGTATGTGCTTATCTTCATTTTTATGGCATACTTTTACTTACCACTCTCTTTCTGCTGGGAGGGATAAGATGTATTGCTTTTGTATTTTATTCCAAAATCCTCAGCAGTCTTCCAGGAGCAGTGAGCTAAGACTATCAATGTGAATTAAATTTTTTTCTTAATGGGAAGCTGGTAGTATGGGTCATGAAAAGAAGGGCTGTTACTTAGCCAATGTTCATATGATTGTAGTATTGCAGGCCATCTATATATCAGCTTTAAGCAAACAGTTATGGGATGTTACGAGCAGCTGTTCCATCCAGCAGCTTCAGAGCCTGACAGTTTTTCCTGGCTGCTGGAGCCCAGTCTGAAGTGCCTTAAAACCTAGAGGTGTCCTTCCCAGACGATGGACACGGCAGCTGCTTTCCTATTTACAGGTTCAACCAGTAGCAAAGCTAAACAGGTACCCCAGAGACACACACACACAGAGAGGACGTGTGCATGGCTGGCTACTCAGGCTGCCAGAGACAAGGTACTGTCTCCAACAGCATCCACACACAACGCTTTCAGGAGTGGTGTTACAGCCATGTTCCTGTCCTCCTCTTCGACTGGTAAGGATTGACATTCAATAGTGAAAGTACATGCACTTTTGTGGATCCCCCAAGCACTGCTGTGGCCCCTCTCTCTGCCCAGCCCTCCTGCCTGAATCCCCTTACCCACCCTTGCAAATACCCCTTACCCTTGCAAATAGACATGCACTCACACACTTGTTCCACAGGTACTCCACACTTGGGGATCCCCCCAAATACCCACATGAACCTCCTGATACCCCTGCCAGGTCCCAGAGCCACTCAATGACTAGTTCAACTTGAGAATTGTGAGTGAATACACAGGCACACCTCATGCACACCCCTCAGTTTCTTAGTGGTCCATCAATTAGTATCTGGAGATTTTTGGCATTGTCTCTGTTTATCCCTTGTCTAACAGTTTGCATCCCCGTGCTTTTGTTTATCACTTCCCCTCAGATTACTATTCCCATTTGTATTGAAGAGGTCCTTGATTGGATAAAGTTAATGAAGCTGATACTTTCCACATCCCCTACACAAACAGGCTGTGGTATTGGTAAGGGTGACAGCTTGAGATCCATACTCTGTACTCAGCCTACCCAAAAGCTGGGCAGCTTTCTGGCTAGTTAGACAGTGTTCCTAGTCTCTGATCCCAGTTCAATGGCAGGTTTTGCAGTGGTGGTCTAAGATGTTAGTCCTGCAGCTTCCCATCCCTGTGCTTGCTGAAGGCTTCCCTCCATTTCTGAACAGCAGGTGTGAACACGACATGTCCTTGGTTGCTACAGGTCATATTTTCACATATAAGCATAAATCACTAATGAAGATTAACAAGGTGTTTGCATGTTCCATTGCAACTTGCATTAACTTTGGCCCTGGCACATCTGATTCTGCTGTTCCACAAGGGCACTGCAAGACTGAACTGAGAAGTTTTGGAGTCGGATGCAGCAGGGCAAAGCGCACTTCCCTTAGTAGCAACACTCAACCCTGCTGAGCTGGAGCTGGAACATCTTAATTGGTAAGAGCTCCAGTCACTGTTTACCTAGCTTTGTAAACATAACTTATCGGTATGTTTCCTAATCTTCATTAGAGATTTTGGTGTGTTTTTTAATGTTTTTGTTTTGTGTCCTGGATTTTCAGTTGCCTATTGTACAGAGATAATGTGGGAAACATTGCACTAGTCTGAAAATCTGGTTGGTGCCAGCTCCTAGAATTTTTGACATAACAGATCTCTATCACAGATCTTACAATCCTTCCAGTAAAACTGAAATCCCAAATTGTTTCCTAAATAGGAAAAAAGTGAGAAAGGTTGAGGAAAGTGTATGAGGAAAGCATGTAGTGGAGATAGGATGCAGAGGAGCTAGAGGCAGACAGACCCAAGTGCAGAGAGAGTTAGTGGGGCTTGCAGTAGTGTATGTTTGCATATGCTCAAGCCTCCTCAAGGATTTTATAATCTGCAGTATACTATGTGTTAGAATTGCATTTTTGTTAAGAGATGCTAAAACCCAACTCTTTCATGTGTACCAACAGTAAATAAAATCTTACTCAAATGAGTAGTTCCAGTCTGTTCCACTTGAACTGTTTGTAATAGAAGAAGTAATGCATCTTGGCATCTGTAAGTGCCCCAGAACAATTTCTGTGAGCTACTGTAATACTCCTACATTGAACAGACTGTAGTTCACAGCAGGATTTCTCCTGCAGCGTGGTGATATCCCAGATGAGTCACAGCAACAGCATCTCATCCAGCCAGCAAAGTACTGATTATGGCAAGAATGGCTGCAACTACAGGCAGCAAATCTCTGTCCTGTGTTCAAGAACATGGCTGCATTTCAACTCGAGGTTGATGCTTTGTCTGTCTTAATTTCTTTATTACAGGGGGAAGTTTTTTTAGCCTGTCTTCCGTTGTTGGGCTGGAGTTCTTTTTCCCCATCTCAGCAGATATCCTGAGACAGTGTAGACCACATGTCTGGTAATGCAGCTGTGAACTTTTATGGCAGCACAGCAGCAGATGCTCTGTATTTGAATTCATTTTCAGATCCTACTATTTTGATAAACAGTATTCAGGGAGTTTTCACTTTGTTGCCTAAGTGTTTTCCAATTTGACATTTATGGAGTGGAATGTTGAATTCTGAGACTATAGAAAATGGTAAGTTATGATGGCTTTATCACCAACACAGATGAATTGAATAAGTGAACAATATGAAGATTTGTGCAAAAGTAACTGTATTTCAAAAGTTCAGTGAGCACCAGGAAAACAAATGTTTTCAGAGACAGACATCTAATTTATTTCTAGGTTTTAGGGCTAATCCAAGATTATTGTATGGATACTTTCTTCCTATGAGTAAAAGCTTCATACTGAGCTTTTTGCTGCTTCTGTTTTCTTTTACTTTCTTATTTTATTTTTTTCTGGTCAGGTATACTTACTTTTACACTGCAGAGATCCTAATTTGTCATAGCACTTCCCACAGTTACATGTGTATGAAACAGCTTCTGGCTGAAGGAAATCAGCTATCTTGGGAACTGCAGAAGATTTCCTAGGAGGGAATGTAAGGAGTGCAGTATTCAGTCAGAGTCAGCATGAAGGATCTGGACCCATCTGTGGAAGATCTGCTTCATAGCTCAAGTGTTCCTGTTTAAGACATTTGGCTGTTAAAATAACAGACATGGAGATTTAAGGAGTTACTTGATGGAGACATAATGGTGATGGAGATTTGACCACTCCCAGTTTTGCTTTCTGGAGCTGACATGAGACTTGCCATTGACTTTCAGTACCAGTCCATTAAGGCTACAAGAGATTTGGAGATCTGACCTTACTGTGGGATGAAGACAATTGGATTTGGCCTTGAGAAATTAAGTTTGCTGGACGTTCTGACATGCAGTAAAGAAATTTTGTGTATGTGTTTTTTAATTTTGGTTTTTTTCCCCCACTTTAATTTTTTCTCACAAATTTGTCTTCTAAATCTATTTATTTTCAGCTTTAAAAGATGGTTCATTTGGCTGCTGAATTTCTAACTGTGGCTTTTGACATGTGATCTTTGGAATTCATGGAAAGTTAATGGGGGTGGGTCTGTGAACAACTTCTAAGACACTTACGGAAGATGAGGAAAAAAGTTTGTATAAATTCTACAGGAGGTTGCACTGAAAATTTTTTAGGTTTCTACAAACATCAGATGTTTGAAAATCCCTGATTTAGGATATGAATATTTTACTTGGTGAACTACGGCTGCTAAGGCTTGCCCTCTGCTTTTAGTCTTTCCTAGGCATTTTGGCTGGAAACTGGAATTTGGTATTTGCCTTTTGGCTGGTGGCATCATGCAGTATTCTTGAAGACTTTTCCCAGAAGACATACGTATTTTATTTTTCATTTCCAGTTTTGTGGCTGGCTGTTAGGACAGTGCAAATAGTTCTAAAGTGCTTTTAGCTTAAATATGTGTTATCTGTGTATTAAAGAGTAGTAATGGAGACAATGTACAGTAGAAATCAGTGCCTAATGTGAGTTTCAAATGCTAGGCTTCTGAGTGCTCCTGAATTTGTTAACACATTTATTTCTATTTTCTATATTGCTTTATAATAAACCTCTTAAAAATAACAGTCTAATTGACCACATTAAAAAGAGAAACCTTCTGTACAAAAATGTTCGCAAATACACAAAGTTTAGAAAAAAATATGTGTGTCGTTTTTCTAGTTGCTCTCAGTTGTTCCTGCAACAAGTAAAGCAAGGAGTAGAAAATATTTGAAAGTTTGGTTTTATTTTAATTAGCTGTGTTTAAATTCTAAACATGGATTCAAAGCTTCATTGAGGTGTTGGCCTTGCTGTGAGTTGGAAGATTCATGTGTAGGCCTGAGGATGCAGTGTAACCAGCTTCCTCTCCTGATGATGTATTTGTGACAATATGTGTGGTGGGGGGACTGAGGGAAACATGGGAGCTGTGGGATGGTGAATTTAGCCATAACCTTTCACCTATGATGAGCAATGGCATCTGTTGCTGCCATCTGTTCTGTTTCTTTGCTTATCTTCCTATGTGTGGTACCAGGCAGGGAGCCCTAAAAAGAGGACAAAGGGGTCACTTCAATGAAAGTATAATGAATGTTGCTCAGAAGTCCCCAGGCAGCAGTTGGAAGGATATGTGTGGTCTTTTGCCTGGCAGAGAGGAGGATGCAACAGGATAGTAAAAATGTGATTAATATCCTGCTAGGAAGTTTTCCTGACTAAGCTTCTATACAGAGTAAGTACTGTGTTGTCTGACAAAATACTCTAGTGAAGATAAAGTTCAGAAACTCCATCACCCTTAGAGAATATCCATTTGGTGGAGCTTCCTGATTTAAAAGAGCGTTGCAGCTACTGTTTAAAAGTCGGTTCTTCATAAAACCCAGCAAGCAGGAATATGTAAAAGTTTTGGCAACCAAGAGTACATTTCAGTGAGAGAACAATGGGATATTTAAGGGAAAATAACTGGCCGTTGCAATAAACATCTTCAGCTTTTCTAATAAATCTACTCTATTTGGGCAGCGGCTTTTTAGCTCTTGGCAAGCTTGTAGGATGTTCTGTAGCAAAGACAAGAATTTGGAAAACCTCAGGGGGCAAGGCTGGCTGCAGTCTGTGACAGCTGGTAATGTATGAATCTAAAAATGGTCTGAGTATTGTTTAAAAGTTTCTTACAAGCAGCATAATTTGTGGAGATCAGAATCACATTTTATAAAAACATGTATTTTTTTAATCAGATGTATTTCAGTTCTATGTGAAGTGTTTCTTTCTTTTGATAGAAGTTGTGTGATTTATGACTCATTCTGTACCTGAAATATTTTGGTTAAAGAAATCACTTTTACATGTAAAGCATTTCATTCCAACTCAGTATTGACAATAATATGAAAGAAGAGTTGCTGTAAAGTTTCTTTTCAGCGTGTTTTTATTTAACCATTGTCGAAAATTCTAAATAGGGTGGAGCTAAAATTGAGGATATACTATGGGTATATCAGAACAGCAGTTTTGCTAACTATATCTGTTTGCAGAAGATGCAGTACAGATTAAAAAACTCACGATCCCTGTATGGGCATCCATACCATTCAGCAGATGGGTTTGGCTAAAGTAATAAAAATTGAAAACAAAAGTTGAAACAACCAAAATATTTTTTGAGTGTTTGGAAAGTGAAACTTTATTTTCCCCTCACAAAAGGATGTATTTAGTCAAAATTTGCTCTGTAAAGTAACTTTCTAAACTGGTAATGACACACAGAAAAAAAATGTTGTTTGACCTAGAACTAGTTTTGCTTGCTTAAGATTTTGTTAAGAAAGCTAAAAGCTATTTATATTCACATCTAAACAATTCTCCATATTGTTCCATTTTTTCCAGTCACTTCTGGGGTACTGAGCCTGGGCAACTAAAAATTCAAAAGGCTGAGTTAGTGCATAGGTTGCTGGATATTGTCTAGAAATAATATTTTATTTTGGAAAGCTAGCACTGTTAGAAAAATTTTCTTCTTGCATGCTACCTTTTCTCATTTTCTATGTGGTGTTCCTCACATTTGTGTAGCTTCCAAATTATGGTAGTGTGTGTGAAGGGAGTGCTTCAGAATATCCACACAATAATCTTTTAATTCACAGGTGAAGTTCTGTCCTTGTATAAGTCAGTGCAAATTTTGCAATTCATGTCAGTAATTAGGACTTCATGCAGCCATCTTGATTTTAGTGACTTAGCCATCATACCTGACTTACTATTTTTCAGTAATGTATCAGAATTGAGATTACATTCCATAAATGTGGAATGGTAAAACACTTTGGCAATGATGTGGGAAGTCTTGGAAAGCTTAAACAATTAGAAATTCAATGAAAAGACCTACCTTTGCTCCATGCTGAGAGGACACAAGTAAATTTATGTTCTCAAAATTCAAGAGATCTCATCGCCAGTGTAGTTATTTGGTATTCATAATACTATTTCTTGTGAGAGGAGCAACTTAATATCACAGATTCACAAATTCACAGAATATTCTAAGTTGGAAGGCACCCACAAGGATCATCGAGTCAAACTCTTAAGTAAATGGCCCATATCCTTTAATATCATTTTGTATTCCTTGCACATTTAAAACTTCCATAGAAGCCAGTCATAATTTTATATGCAGTTAAAAAAAGTAGGACCACAACTATAAATGTAGGTGATCTTTTTTTCTAGTTTAGTTTAAATAAATTACACTAAATGTAATCCCAACAGACATTTCCAGAACAAATTTTACTTGCCTTACTAATGCAAGGTTTTTGTTGAGAATTGGGCACCAATAAGAGTAGAATTTACTTTGCCATAAATCTTTGAAAAATCTTCTGATACACAGCAGGTAATTTCAGAGATAAAGAAAAGAGAAAAAGAGAGAGAAAAATTGTATCCATTTCTCTGCCTTCTATTTGGAGATAATTAAGTTCAGAGGTTCTGAAGGAACATTGACTATATTCCAGGATGGCCTCCACACCAGAAAATGAAATTAATCAGTCATTGCCATATTAAGTGAAAATGAATTAGTCGCAGACAAAACAATGTGTTTTCATTAGTCATGTCAAGATGCAAATGTGAAGATATATATCTTTGCATAAATGTTCACAGATAAACAATATAATTAAATTCACTATTGAAACAAGCTAATTAAATTTACTGCTGTTATGCAACAGATATTCTCTTAAGTATATGATATTTGGCTTACAAGAGTATGAAGTAGGTTCTTTATCTGTGTTTTGTCTGTAATGATAGGAGAATTTAATTTTTGTTAATCTGGCATGCCTGGATCCAGGCAGTGACTCAGGAAGACATCTGTGTTTATTCTTAGCACAAACAGTCCATCTAAATCTCATGGCTGCAGGTTTTTCTTTTGTTTTAATAATGCTCCCCTGAGGAGTATGATATACAATCTGATCTCACAGCTTTGCAACTGTCCCTCAAGATGGCTCCAATAAGACCACTTTTGTCTAATGACTAGAACTGAAACAAAAGTTTTGCTTTACATATTTTCAAGGAATTTTACTAATTAGTGTCAAAGCAACCTTCACCGAGCATTTGCTTTAATTTCTGAAATATATCTAGTGACAGAAAACACTTAAAAATCACCCATTAACTAAAAATTATTCAGAATTCAGTTGATTTAGGGTTTTGCTATTGAATTGAGAGAATGCCAAGTAGGTAAGTGGTAGAGATGTACACAACCTGTTGTGCAGCAATTGTGAACTCCTGCACTCCAGCTTGGAAAAGAACAATGGATCACAGTATGTCTGTCCCATAGAGATTACAGTCTAACATATACATCTTCAGATACTCTTCAGTCATAGAATCATAGAATTGTTTAGGTTGGAGAAGACCTTTAAGATCATCCAGCCAACAGTCCAACTGTTGACGTAAGTCTGCCAAGTCCACCAGTAAACCATGTCCTAAGTGCCACATCTTCACATCTTTTAAATACCTCCAGAGCTGGTAACTCAGCTGAGGCTACTACCCTGAGTAGTCTTGTTCCAATGTCTGACAACCCTCTTGGTGCAGAAGTTTTTCCTAATATCCAATGTAAACCTTCCCAGGTGCAACTTGAGGCCTTTTCCTCTCATTCTGCCACTAGTTACCAGGGGGAAGAGGCTGATGCCCACCATGCTACAACCTTCTTTCAGGTAGTTGTAGAGAGTGATGAGGTCACCCCTGAGCCTCCTTTTCTCCAGGCTAAAATCCTCAGCTCCCTAAACCACTCCACATAAGACTGACTTGGGCTCTTCAGGCATCCATTCATGCTGCTTGACAGCAGCTGGGAGTAGAAGGCTCTGAGAAACAGGATTTAGAGTGGCAGTAAGAGAATTTCATAAGAACTAGATTAATCCCTAGATTTTAGATTGGCTTTAAGAACAGCATTGAAGAGAGAATATTTTAAAAATAATCAAAGAAGCATCTTCACTCAGTTAGGGAAGCCTTATGAGGGGTGGCTGAGGTCACTTGGTTTGTTCAGCCTGGAGAAGAGGAGACTGATGAGAGACCTCATTGTGGGCTTCAAAATCCTCATATGAGGGGAAGCAGAAGGGCAGGCACTGATCTCTTCCCTCTCAGGACCAGTGGCGGGACCCAGGGGAATGGCCTGAAGTTGTGCCAGGGGAGGTTTAGGTTGTGTATTAAGAAAAGATTCTTCACCCAGAGGATGGTTGGGTGCTGGAACAGGCTCCCCAGGGAAGTGGTCACGGCACCAAGCCTGACAGAGTTCACAAAGAGTTTGGACAATGCTCTCAGGCCCATGGTGTGACTCTTGGGGTGTCCGGTGTAGGGCCAGGAGCTGGACTCAATGATTCTTGTCAATGATTATTGGGTCTCTTCCAACTCAGGATGTGCTATGATTCTCTATTTGTAGAAGTTACTCTGAGTGTTGACACTATACGAAGCATAAGTTTCTTTTTGATTTTGTGTAGAGAAAGAACAAAATGTTTTCTGAGCAGTTGAATATTAAATGTAATATTGAAGTGATTCCTATGAAGAGGACTGTGGCGAGGGGCCAGCTTCAGTGTTTCAGCAAGGCAGACTGTTTAGGGATAAAAGTCTTACATAATTTGTTTACACTATTAATATGTTTATTTTCTGTTTGTATAAGCAAATCAGTCCTGAATGTGTGGTATATTCAGTAATGTAGCACTTGTGTAATCATTTGATGATCATTTGATGCTTAGTCCACAAATTAAATACGCAGCTGACAAGAGAGAGCTTTTGAATAAACTATTGCTGCTGCCTATATATGATAGTGATATGTTATAATAAATGTTTTCTGTGTAGATTTATATTATTCTTTTTTCCCCTCCACTGTAATTTTCTACAGGAAGGCTCTTCAAAAGTTCACAGGTGGGCTGTGAACTACAAGGAAGCATGTTTTCAAAGAGCAAAATTGAAAGACTTTATAATTAGAGCCTTTCAGCAGAAGACTGGTAAATCTTTGATAGTAACTTTGCTAACACCTTCTGAGCTGATGGGCTTGTTTTTTATACACACTAACACACCTCCTTGCTATATAAAGCCTACTGTAATTTAAAGGAGGAACTACTGAATTTACACATCATTTAACGTATTTTAAATCTGCTTTTTGTGTATGATTCAAGACCCCAAGCAGATTAGACTGTTGAAATAAAGAGTGAAAAATGCAAAGATTTTGTCCCAAAATAATGACAGGGTGATCCCTATAAACACATTAGGGAAGTGAACAGTATGACCTGTGTATTCTTGTTTGAAATGGATTTTCTTCTTTTTGCATCAACAAAAGCTGTTAGGCAGTAAAGTCCTATAAATCTACAGACAGCAAAGGTGGGAATTCATCAGCTAAAAGGTTGTCTGAAAGTCTAAAATCCAATTCTTTATAAAGCTGACATATGGGGAGAATAAAGCAGAAGTGAGGAAAGAACAGCTGCCTAGGGAAACAGTTATGACTTAATTACTTGGTGATTAGTAAATAGGAATTTGAAGACAGTGTTGTAGGGTCAGAGAAAAAGAGCCATGGCCCAGTTAACAGATTGAATCTGAGAAGATCTAATACTCAGATGCTTAAACAGGAACCTTTTTGTAATTGTAGTTTCACACCCTAAGGGTAAAACTCTCAAAAACTCATAAGTAATTTGGGAACTCAATTTCCATTTTGAATGAAGATTCACAGGTAATTTCTGAAAAAGGTTCTGAATCACTTTTCAAAATTTTGCCCTCAGCTTTTTTATGCATTAATTGTTCTGTAAGGAGGAAATGGATATTCAACTTTAAGAAGTGATTAAATTCTACCAGTGATAATCTCCTGATGTCATTTTTATAGCTATGTTCCTGAACATGACTTTGTTGCAATATTGACTAAGAGTAGATTTTGGTATGCTGGGGTCTGGTTGTGATTTTAGAGTACGAAACATGAGTCAGTACTCTTTAGCTGAGAATAGCATCTCTTTCTTACCCCTTCCATGAGTTGGCACTGGATGGATGTAATGTACTTACTTTGTCCATGAAGTAAAGGTTCTTAACAACTGAGCTGTAATACAACCACATGTGCTCTCAAAAGAAAAGGATAAGAATGAAGATGTTGTGAAGAATATATGCCTATTGCAGCCTATACAAATCTAAATCTGTAAATCCTTTGTCAAAACACAGGCGGAGTTCCTGTCTGCCCTCCCTTTGCCTTGTTCTTACTGCCCCTGTTCCTTTTACAGCAATAGGTTTCTGTGATAACAGTTTCAGTGAAGTACACAAAGCTGATGTGGGGCATATGGTTAATCAGTGGTAAATCAGGGATGCAAATTGTGAACAGCACTCATTGTGAAGGAAGGGGAATGGATAAACGTATCCTGCACTGCAGAAAATCAGAACAGGATTGGATTAATCAGCACAGCATGTATTAGGAGGCCAGAGCATGCCCTATTCATTTGAATTTCAGCATGTCACAGCTCTCGAAGCCAGAGTGTCTGTAATTAAATCAAAAAATCAATGTTAATGCTCAGCTGGGACACACAGCTCAAATCAGAAGATAATCAGGAAGTGCTGGAAAATTGAAGGTTTCATACAAATATTCTGTGGGCTGTACTGCACTTCATCAGTGTCCTTCAATACTGTTTTTTCAGAACAAGTGCTACATGGTGATGTGATGCAATTAAAGCTGTTTGACACTTACCGAGGACAGGTGTCACTATACTTATTTATGAGTGTAACAATGGTGGAATAGAATAGAATAGAATAGAGAAGGAGTATGGTGCTGTGTAATGCATGAATTGTTGTATTATGCATGGATTGCACGTTTCAAGCTAGAAAAAATGGCACATTTTTTCAGCGCAGTTTTTGTGACACCATGGTCCTGCTTTAGGAGTTGCATGATCTATATCATACCTCAGATGAAAAGAAAATTAAAATCTTGTAGATACTGATCCTCTGTGACCAGTATCACATGGGGTATTTATGGCACCAGGAGATGATGATGATGTCATTGACATCTGTTAATGATTAATGACCTGTTGGAGTGAGTCCAGAGGAGGCTGCAAAGATGGTCAGAGGGTTGGAGCACCTCTCCAATGAATGCAGGCTGAGAGAAGAGAAGGCTCTGGGGAGACCTTATAGCACCTTCCAGTACCTGAACGGCGCCTACAGAAGAGCAGGAAAGGGACTTTTTATAAGGGCATGTAGTGATAGGCCAAGGGGAAATTGCTTTAAACTGAAAGGATAAGTTTAGATTAGATATAAGGAAGAAATTATTCACTTTGAGGATGGTGAGGCACTGGAACTGGTTGTTCAGAGAAGTTGCAGATTCCCCATCCCTGGAAGTGTTCAAGGCCAAGTTGGATGGGGCTTTAAGCACCCTGACCTACTGGAAAGTCTCCCTAAACACAGCAAGGGGGTTGGAACTAGAAGATCTTTAAGGTCCCTTCAACCCAAAATGTTCTGTGAATCTTTGGTGATAACAAAAATACTCTTTACTCATATTTCTATAATGATTTCAATGTAAGTGAAAATATTCTATCAAGAAAGTTTCTTCACGCAAGGGAATCTTCTTTGGGAAGACCTAAGAGATGGAGAAGCAGTGATTTCTTCCAGGCTGGTTTAGGGATCGGTCTCACTAGTGCCAGAGCAAGCTGACACATCTGGGTTTGTCTTCTAAGGTCCTGGCTCCGTATAATTTGCCCACACAAACTTCCTGCAGTATGGGTACATTTTTTTGCTGCTCAGATGGGGATTTTTCAGGCTAGATTTCTTGATCTACATGTTGATTATGAACTGAAAAGTTAGGAAGAGTGCACCGCAGCTGGGTTTGTGTTTGGAGATTTAAGTCAGCTTAAATAAAGCAGTTCCTAGTATCGTCTCCCTTCTTTCAGCATGTCTGGCAGGGATGAGCTGTATATTGTGCTCCTATTATGGCAGAGGCATGGATTCCCATTGCATGGGAAGCCATCAAGGTCAATATTGTCACTGGCTGTTCCTAGGATGGGGAAGTCTGAGTGGCACAAGTCTGCTAAATGTCAGTAAGCATGTAATAGAGGTCTACTATACAAGCATCTTTCCATAGCTTGGAAAATGTGACTTGGAACTGTATGGAGATGGACTGTCCACATGAAAAATCTAGACACAGCTTTTAGTCAATCTGAAGTGCTGGGGGTGTTCATGATTGCAATTTGCAGCAGGATCCTTGAAAGATCCTGAATAAAACATTGCAACAAATAGACATTTGCCAATATTAATAACAACAACAAAAATACCAAATGATCTGTGCTGTTTTCTGACAGTACAGAAATTATATTTCAAATTATGTGGTTGGCATCTTCTGAATTTAGCTTTCAGTGGCTACAGCAGAGATGTTGTGAGTGCCCTCTGTTGTGACCCATTCTTTCACCCACTCATCAACTCAGCTGTGAAAAATTGCCAAAGGCTTGTGTTGAACCTTTCTCAAATTCACAGTTGTTTGACAGGCAGAAGCATCAGAGTTGGCAGGAATCCGGAATGCTCTCAATTGGGATGTGCCTCTCTGAGAACCACACCCTGGGATGTCAAGGCAGCCTGAGAAGCCGCATGCATGTGTTTCAGGGCAGTGCAGGCACTGGTGCCTGGTGGTGTGTCTGAGGCTGGGGGGCTTATGATCCACTGTCTGATGGTGGCTGTGCTAGCTGGCTGTACTGAATGAGCATAGAGCAATCCATGACTTCAGAGAGGGCTGCAGCAAGCCTTCTTGCTCCTTGCTGGTGTCTTAGTGATGCCCTAGGATAAAGAAAACTAAACAGTAAATTAGAAGCCTAAATGAGAAGTCCAAATGAAGCACCTGTGAAGTGATTATTTTGGCCTCTGGGCAGGTGATGGTTGATGCTTTCTATAGAGGAAGAACAGTGATGTGATGTGAAAGGAAAAGGAGAATCTCGTTCTGTAAAATCTTGTCCTCCAGCTGAACCTGGAGGATGTGATCAGCTGCCAAATCTGCCAGAAGCTGCAAGTGTATCTGACTAGTTAACTCCCACAGACCTTACATATTTCCTACAAATCAAACAGTTCTCATAACCAGATGCTTTTTTTACTTTTCCTTTTGATTTTATTATCATCTGTCATGTTTTTTCATTGCTTGCATAGGTATCTTTGTTGGTTTGATTTTTCCTTGCTTCCTAGTATGTTTGCATTTGTTATCTTAATTTTTTGGTGTTTGCCTTGGTTTAATTACATTCTATCTATCTCTGACATTCCAGGCTGTTCGCGCATAGTTGCATGATCTGGTTCATCTTTCTGCATGCTTCTCTACCTCTTTATTCACTTTGTGTGGTCCTCAATGTTTGCAGCTCTATCAGCCACTATTTCAAATGTCAGGCTCAGTTCATGAGCTCAGTTGTACAGAACTTTTTCCTTTTGATATTTGCTCTGCTAATTCTTGGGCACAGTTTCAGAAAAAAATAACAGCTGTGCTTTTACTTTATCAGGTGTCTGGCTTATTGAAGCCTTACTGCACTTTCATTGCCGTGAACAAGTAGTAATTACTTGATTCACATTTTAGTCACATAATGAACTCTTATATAAACATATACATATACACACTAATCCAGCTGTCTAACCCATTTACTTTACCCATGGTTTTCTGGGAAGCATCTTTTCTGCAGAATCAAAGCCCTTGAGGCTTTCATAAGGAAGTGAAAGAGATTAGTCCCTGTCTTCAGAATCAGCACATTATGACAGTATCTCACAAAGCTGGACACTGGTTACACTTCAGGCATGCTCTGGCTGGACTAATGCGGGCAGTCCCAACTGTTCCATAATGTCTGTTGTATTTTAATGCTGCCTCTTACTCCATACTTACATTAGCATTGCTGTCGTATTTCCTCTAGGAAGAGCATGCACTGAGTTGTGACCTTTGAACACAACTGTGAGAAAAGAGGAGTCATAAATAAAGATTTTTTTTAAAGTGCTCTGTATATTTTCTGTGAATTTTAGTGAATGCCTTCAAATATGCACAGATAATTTTAGTGTTGTTTTTACTTGTTGCTTTAACTGTCTAAATGAATCCATTTGAAGTAATTTGCCACACGTTGCTAGCCTTCTACAGAAAAAGTAATTAACTGGTAACATTGTATTTCACTCTTCCTCCTACACTCTGAACTGAAAACTTTATGGTGAACTGCTGACAGCTTCCTGTAACTACACTTTCAGCTTAATCTCCCTCTCCCAATTTCTTCATCCTGCTTTTCTTGCACAGAGCTGGTAGTTTTGCAGTAGTTTCTTAAAAGAAAAAAGAGTAACCCATACTGTATCTGTTGTCATTCAGTGCTCTGCTGAGTTTACTGACCCTTACTGTATTTTCTCCTCAGCAATGCATTCAGAAATTTGGCTAAATGTTTAGACATACCAGACTGACTGATAGCTACAAATGCTCTGTAATTATCTGAGAAGATTCTAAAGCCAGAAATGTAAATTTTACACTAACTGGAAAAACTTGACTATATTTTCTGTCTTCTGGACTTCTAACTTCTTGTTGGAATCATCTCTTAGTTGTTTATGCTGTCTATATTTGTATCACAGATCAACAGTTTTTAACAAGGTGCCTCAAATAATTGTGGTTATGCATTCATGTTAGTTTAAATGTGCCTAACTTGTAAGTGCTTGATTCTGAACATTATGCTGGCTTTGTGTAAGTCAGGAGAATATTCATTAAAGAAAACTGATATTTATCTCTTTAATTAACAATGGCTATATCCCGGCTAAATCAAAGTAAGTAAAATATTAATGGCATGAGGGGACATAGCAATAATGTAAACGAGGACCTTGAAGAGCGAAAAAATTACTGCAAGCCTTTGTGAAGAAATTGCAACTTACAATACATGCTAATAATAGTTTGCATTTCCTCCTAAATTAAGCTGTTACTTAGTATCACTCAGTGTTGACATCTCTCATGATCACAGGAGCGAACTGAGATCATGTTTTAAATTGCATGGGCAATTACAGGGTAGGTCAAATGTGTTAAAACATGGATATATAGACTTCACAAATGGAGGGCACTGCAAATGCACAGCACACCAGATACGCCAGCATGCTATCAGCAAAGCATCTATTAACAGGTCTTTAACTAGGACACCACGCTTTAGCTAGCACTACTATATGCTAGAAATATTCTAATTTTCCTGAGGCCTGGCAGCCTGCTGTTCCACAAGCTCTGTGTTAGGAACTCAATCTAACTGGAACAACTGGAGGGAGATGGTTTTCTGCAAAATAGCAGAATGGGCATATACTGATTCCTAGATGTAAAATGAAGTGAGAGCAACTCTGCCATATTTCAGAGGACTTGGTCCTGTGGACAAACTGTATATTTGAAATGTAGGGCAGCAGTATGGAATGTAGCTGTCTGAGGTGAGGGAGGCAGACCTTTTAAGGATCACAAGTTGCTGGATGTGAAGTCCCCTGTGTGAGCAACACCTGGACATTCTGGAAGCAAGTAGAAGTAAGGAGGTAGCAGTTATTCTGCTCGGTTTAGCTGGCCTTTCTTCATGTACTACCAAGGAATTGTTTGGCTTTAACCCCCAATAATGTTCACAGATTGTTGATGGTAAAAGAAAAAAGGGATTTACTGTGCAAGTCATGTATCTTGTATAAGTGAATTCTGCTACCAAAGCTTAAGATGCAGTTCCATAAATTTGGCCCACAGTATTTCAGCATGTCTTTCTCTTTGTGTCTCACTACTCATAGGTTACTTTGCTCCCAGTGGGTTCCTCCTGTGCATAGAACCCTTAGTTTAGGGTACTACAAAGAGATTGGTTATTGTAATGCAAGTGATAATGGAGCTGATTACAAGTACAGAAGAAATTGTTTGTGATGGATAATCTGCATAACAGAAATGCCTCCATATTGACGTTTCTGTTTTTTTACACGTGTAAAATACTAATCTACGTCTTGAAACTTTCTGCTCTTATGTGTACTTTGTAACTTGTATTTACCCATCAACAGGCTGAGTATCAGTGTGGATGCTTACAGGTTCTACTGATGCCCCCATGTGGATGTCTGGCAGGATCATTCTAGTCTGCAGTTGAAGACATAATTGAGGTTTACTGCTAATTTAATAATAATTTATGCCTCTGTCATCCATAAATAGGCAAAAAAGTTTGACTAGAAGTATTTTTGAACTATGCTTACCATTCTCTATGAAATAGTGCTTGACTATCCCTTTTCTGCATCTAGCATTTGAAACTATTGTTGACATACTGGAAATAGCATCATACTAACCAGTTTGCTTATTTTTGTGGGATTCTTGAGACCCAAGAAAATTTTCATTCCATTATTAATGTCCTAATAATAGCTGTGATATAGTGATTGCCTAATTGGTGTGCTAGCATAGAATAACCTAAACCTCATACACTGATTTTTCTGCCCCTGTGAACGAATATAATGGTGCTGTAACTAGGAGTCCACCTGTACCTCTGAATCACCAAAAATTAGTGTTAAGATGCTGGAACTGTCTTTAAATGTGACACCTCAGGTACTGTGACCTTGCTAGCTATAACAACAATAACCTTAGGAGGGGCTGATTTGTGTTGCCACTTGGCAGAGCAGATTAACTTGCATGAAGGCTCAATGTAAAAGACATCCTAACGCTGACCTGTGTTTTCAGAAGAGATTTCAGAAGGAAATGACAGACAAGGTAAGTGTAATGATAGCTTAGGGCCACAGTTGTACCATGGCAAATGCTCCTCTTGGCCATATAAACACTCACACCTTGTGGCTGGGGTGCTCAGGGAGCCCAAATTTCAGTTCTTCTTCTAAAGACCCCCTTGCATGGACTTTACTAATGACATGGAAGATAGTCTCCTGCTGGTGGAGGGGCCTGGCACTAGGGACACCTCAATTCCCAAACAAGTATCTTGGCCACTAATTTAAAATTACATTGCCAGGCTTAATGGACAAGTAGCAGTGCTACGTCTGTGGCTTTCATAGTTACTTTTTGGTCTTAGGTCCTTGGTCCTTAAGTTCTGTTAAGTTGGGCACTTAACATGACTTCTGTACCTCTATCACGCACTGAGATCTTCTGATAAAACTACACGGTGTAGATACCTAAGTACTCTTCAGAGTTAGACTCTTTTATGTTTAAAAAATTGGTCCTAGGTGTCTTTTGACAATAAACACAGCATGCTATCTCCTGCTCCTTTGAGTTTGCATGTTTTATAGAGCAGGAGTATTTTCTCAGGGGGAAAGTGTTGCTCACACACAGGTCAGGGGGAAAGTGTTGCTCACACAGCTGTGGAGCAAATAGATTTTATTTCATATCTAATATGGGTATTACTTAAGCCTTCTGTGAAATATCTACTTGATTTTGTACCTGGTACTATTTGATCTTATAGTCACTGAACTTGTATGCAGTGGGAAATTACAGTTGTTAGAACCTGCAAATTAACTTGATTAACTGAGCATGTAGTGCAGATAAGGACATTTGTTTGGTCTTTGGTCTTGAGAGCTGCTTGCATCCTACATTAGGTGTGTGTCCAGGCAGGAGATTTTGCCTCTGATGAAATCAGAGTAACATGTTGCTACTTAAGCTGGATGATATGTGAGTATAAGTGGTAGCCAGGGCACCCCAGCATTGCTGTGCTTTTTCCACACCAAGTGTCTGTCACTGTCTTATTCAAAGTTTTGTGTGTAAGAATTGAAGAACCAACAATCCTAGTGCTTGAAAATGAAGGTATTTCCTAACATTTCCAATCTTGTTTCATGTTTCTTTTTTATTAGGAAACTGAGTTTATCTGGCATGTTGAGCCCTGGAGTGTTTAGTCATGCCTTTCCTTTGCAGTAGATGACAGAGAACATATATTTTACTCTGGTTGTACAAATTCAGTCTTTCAGAAACAATAGAGATCTTTATAACATTTATTTCATGACTTGTGGTTGATAACTGGTCTATACTCTGATTTGCATTGTGTGAGCTTGCTTCAGAATTTAGATTACTTCTGTGCATTTTGGATTTCAGTTGTAGGGTTGAAAGTCTATAGTATTATCTCAAAATTTTCACTTTCTTCTAAAAGAAGCTCCTTTTTATAATTGGTAATGTCTAAAAAATAAAAACTAAAAAACCACCCCAAACTAAAATAAATGCATAAATATCCACATGCTTCTTTTACACGTTTTAAATTATATTGTGCTTATAAAGTGATTATTTTCAATAAAATTATTTACTTTCAGTTGATACTGAAAGTGACAGATTGCATGGCATAAAAGGTTTAAAATAGTCTACTTCTCTCACCTGTAGACATATATAAAGCAGCATGTTTTCTGTTTACTGAACATGAACACTAATAACCTGAATGGACAAAAGTATGTAAAATAATTATAAGTATTTGGCTAAATAGCCAATATCTGCTTCCATTTGTAGTACCTATTTTTGCTAGAAAATGGGTTTACACAAACTAAAGTGCTAAAATAGCTTGGGAACAGATTTTGTCACTTCAGTCATTAAGGGCAGTTATCACCTTGCTCAGTTTAGGCTAAAAAAACCCTAGTTGTTTATCAGTAGAAAAACTCTGACAAACTGGATAATGAAAGCAAATAAAAGCAACAGTAAAGCCTCATTGTCCAGCTTTTATTTTCCTGTGTGCATATTCTGTGGATATTTTTTCTTCTAGGAAGAAAATTCAAAAACTCTATTAATCAATTGCATTTTGAACAACTTTTCTTTAAATCTTGTAAAGCTACTTGCCATTTTTGTTTCCCTGTCTTTTTTTAGCTCCTTGTTGCTTTTTGCTGTAGTTCTGTAATAGATTTTAGAACAAGATGTGATGTATCTGTGCATAGGAAGTGGAAATTTTTGTGCATAAGTAAAGAATTTATAGGTTCACACTTCCAAAAACAAGTTACAGCTCTAAATTTGCTGATAGTTTAATACAGTGGATACAGAGGTTATGTAAGCATTCCACAAATAAGTACATCCAGTGCCCGAGATCTGGGGTTTCTTTAGTCCATCATCTAGGACTTTAATTAAGATAGTACAGCTAGAGGGAGATGGACAGCTGGGAATTCAGCTGGGAATTCAGGACATCGGACATGGCAGTGGTGGAGCAGGTGGGTTTATGCTGTGTGAGACAGGTGTTTTGTGACCTGAGAATTGTTTGGTTCACCGTATAATGACTGGAAAGCTGTTCTAGACATAGGATACCTGGCAGCAACCTTATGTTTTGTGAGTTTTACATAGGTAAAATCCACAAATTTCTCTATACTCACACCTGATCTACTGCAGTGTGCCAGCAGACATAGTTGAGGATGGAACAAATTTAAAAGTGAGTTCAACTGGGCCAGGCAAAAGCTGGCAGACCAAATCTAGGCCAAGTCATACAGCAACATCTTGAAAACAAAATACAGAAACTCAGGTTCCTTCTTTCCCTCTTTGATGTGTGTTCTGTGCCTTTGTGAGTAGCTAACGAGCTCTGTATAATGCTGCCAATATTGAATGTTGCTGATTTTGCACAGAATTACTGTATATGAAAGGATCAGGCTGGAGGAGAAATAATAGCAAAGAGGATAAGCAGCTCAGGCATTCTTCTTTATGCAGTATTGCTGGGTGTTCACCTTACATTTGACTTTGGCATAATAGTTGGAATGATTAATGTACGTGGCAGATATGGTAAGTGATGAAGTAATTCAAAAGGGATTTTTTTCACTGTGATTTAAAGTATGGAGTCACAGCACTCCCCAAATCTGTGTAACAGGCATCCTCACTTACCCTACAATTATATTTATCAGTATTTCGAAGTTTGCAATTTTTAAAGTTCAAATTCCCTAGTTATTGGTTTATTATTTCAAGTTAGTTTAGAGCCAAATAAAAGCCCAGGTGGTTTAAAAAAAAAGGAGTTTCACATTAATAAAGTGTGAAGAAAGATGTTTGCAGACTGGAGCAAGTTCAGCATGGGGCCCCAGGGAGGCCAGGACCTGAAACTTTCTCCTGAGAACAGGCTGAGCTGAGAGGGGGCGGATTCGGCCCTGGAGAAGAGGTGGCTCTGGGAGGACCAAGCAACAACCCCCAGTACCCTACAGAGGGGTGATCAAGAAGCCAGAGCCAAGCAGATGGTATTAGGACATGGGACAATGAAACACACAAGAGGTGCAAACTGGATAAAGGAAGGAACCTTCTCCCCCTGAGGCAGAGAAAAAGAGTTCCAAAGGAAAGAGAGGGTTGTATTAATACCAACACAAACTGAATCGCTGTAAAGGTTTGGGTATTGATCAGTTGTATCTTTGTAAGTAACTTCTGGTCCTTGTACAGTTGAGAAAATTACTTAATAGTAGTTAAGTATAACTTAAGTTTGGTGGTTTGGTATGGGATTTTTTTCTTTTGATTGGTATTTTATTTCTTTCCCTTCAAATAATAGTGGAGGGTCAAGTCTTTCTTATTGTAATTACTGTGATTTGGTGTAATTTTATAACCTTTCCACTGAGTCGTTATGCAGACACTTAGTCTGCATACATAACAGCTTGAGGAAAGCTAGGTTAGGAAGTTAGGTTACTCACAGGCATACTTATACTTTCCTTGCTGTGCTTTAATACAAGGCAGTGGACTGTCATAATGATCATGATTGGGAGTGCCATGGTCCAGATTTACTAATGAAACAGAATGAATTTGAGTCCAAATAGAGGTTTGATATATCCACTGTGGATTCAACCTCTCTCCTTCAAATACCTGCCACAACTGAAATTTGCATCGAAGTCACTTTGATAGAGAGGTACATCTTTTCATGTGTTTCAAAATGGCGCAGTATAGTTATAGAAATATGTATAAAAATGAGATCTCATAACTCTCATTAAAGCCTGGACTTGTTTTTTAAAAATTCATTTTCCTTTCTTTGTTTGTTTGAGTTCCCAAATTTGTAGAGTAGAACAATGAGAAGGTTCTGATGTGCCATGCCTAGTTGTCTTTCACAGATTCTGCAGAGGTAACTGCTGGGCCCCCACGGTCTTGCTTCAACCAGTGCTGTGCAGATTTGAAAACCACTGCCAGATCTAGATTTTTAAAATAACTGGATCACTGTCAGACTTCAGATTTCCTGTCAGATGTGTCCTTAATAGCAAGCTTTTATTTTTCAGTTACGATTACAAAGAGTTTAATATGGTACTATTGTAAAGCCAATACAGTCTGTTTGATACAGCTGCATGGTCTACCAACATCTAGGGAACTTCATCTTTTAATGTCTGCAGTGGACTTTCTGCCTACTGCTGCCCCTTGGACACCCTGGTGCTCTTGCCTTGCCTGACCTGTGGGCAGCTTGCCGTTGTTTTTTTGTGCTGTGGAACTGCTTGCATGATTTGGCCTGCCTACCACAAGCTGATGGGCAACCAGGAAGTTATAAGGGCGTGATTAGTCCCTAAGTTTATCCCTTCACAGCCTAGAAGAGACACCATTAAAGGGAATTTGAACCCAAAGGGGTTGAATTCAGCTGGAAATTTCAAAGCTTTAATGTTTTAAATGTCACATCCTTGTCTTTTGCTGGCATGACTTTGAAATATCAGCTGAAGTCACGGAGATTTTTTTCTCACCTATTGTCAGTTAAAGTGCACTTAAAATACCCCATAAACATGAATGCAAAAGATGACTTTTGCTTGCTTGCTTTGTTTTTTAATCTGTTCAGCCAGGTCATGTTTTGATGAATGGGTAAGAGGAGGGAGGTGCATCATAAGATGGTCCCGCTTGTGTGCTGGGCAGTTGGAGGGGGCTGTTTGTTAAACTCTGCTAAATAAAAAACTACTGCTAAATAAAAATGTAATTTGAGATGGTTTTCTTTGCTTCTTGTGGGACTACTGTCTGTTTGGCTATTGCTGTACTATCTCTACCAGAATGATTAATCCCTCTGGGCCTATAAAGTTGGATATTTTTACCCTTGGAATAGAATAGATTGTACCGGATGACAACCTTTATGCACAGATAGCATATTGACATGTATACGTTGTTCATCAAGAGAAAGTATAGATGTGTTAAATACAGCTGAATATTGATTTGTTTACTCAGTTATGTCATAAGTTCTCTTATGATTTTGTCATTTGCATTCTTGATTATGAGAAATATTTTATGAGTAAACAGTCTGTCACCTCCTTCATTTCTGGGACTTTAGGTTTATCAAAGGTGAAAGAAACTTTCCATGATATTAAAATTTGTGTTCTTGTTAAAATTTGAAATTTAGTCCCTTAAATGATAACAAATAATTTATTTATCATTAGTTGGGAAATAAATTTCCTAATAAGCTGAAATAGTCGGATAGGAAATGCTACAGTAATAGAAATCAGATTCTGTCACACACTACTTCTTATTGCAGTAACGTTTAATTTTTTGCTGATACACAAGAACTGAACTTTTCAGAAAACTTTATATAAACTACAGGGAAATAGCATGTACAGTTCTGATAATTTCACATAATTTTCAGTCATTTTTCAAAGAATAAATGAGAAAAAAAATATTTATGCAAGTGAGGTTGTCATGCAAAGATTTTAAGTAGTAAGAGACACTGAAATGTATCTGGAATAAAACATTAGGAAACAAGATAGTGGTAATCTTTAGTTTGCTTCCCATCTTTGCTGGGAAGAATTTAAAATTAAGTGTAAGATCTCTGTATAATTCAAATTATTATGCATGTATTCAAAAGAATAATTTGTAGGTAGAAGTAATAACTTACATAGTACCAAAATAGTTGAACAAATTAGATAAGGCATTAGATTTCAGGCATTTAAAGTAGAAGCCTCGAGCTTTAAAGCTTACTGCAAGTTGAGAGTTGATAATAGTTGCTGAGAGATTAATTAGATTTTTAATAGTTAGACAATCTCTGAAAAAAAAGTTACTTGGCAGCGGTACAGTTGTGGTGAAGCTAGTCATTAGGCAGGAAAGATGGGTATTAAGGTGGTGGCCTCTTAGGTCAAAGAGAGAAATTAATAGTAGGGGAGTGAGGAGAAGTTAGTTGGAGCTGCTAGAACATGCCATGAAATCCATTGCAGCCAGTTGCTCTGGGCTCTGCAGCTACTCTAGCAAGTCCCCAGGTCAGCTGCCTCCTGCCTCTCTCTTCCTTTGTCTAGGCTGGCAGGAATGTCTGTATGTCAGTCATATGTCTGTCAAGTCAAGTGATAGATGAGTAATGGTAATGGCATAAATACACCCTATTTGTGTCCCATCATCAGTGATAGCCTGATGTCCTGGTAGAAGAGAAGGATTCTCATCCACCTGTGCTAAACTACAGTTTGTCTATGATAATTTACCTAGGCCTTACCTCTGTGTCAGAGGGTGAATTTACCTTTTCTTTGCTGATTGAATTGTTTGACTTTCTGACTTTTTTAGGAAAATATCTCATATTTTGCTTGGCAAATGCAAGTCTCATGGTTACTCACAGCATACTGTTTTGTGAAAGCTGTTTTTACCCTCGTTTCCAAGTTTCCTTTGTGACGGCTTTTCCTTGAGCATCTGAACAACCTTTTCCCATATGGAGAGGTGATAAAGGAGAATCCATTCCAGCCTCTCTGGCATCCTTGGCCTGTGTAGCCAGTGTAATATAAGGAAAAAGCCAATGTCACTCCACATCCCAGCATGACACTTGTTATATCATTACCCATTTTGTGTCATGTCTGCAAGCTTCTTGCTTTAATTTATTTCTGTGGCCCTGCTGTTCTCTGCTTAGATGGGCAGCAGCCCCTCTCATGGCTCCTTACCTACACATACTTTTGCAGATGTTACTGTATTGGGTTTGTGTGGCAAATTTTGGTAGTGGGGGGCTACAGGGGTGGTTTCTGCGGGAAGCTTCTGGAAACTTCCCCTTTGTCCAATAGACATGCCAGTCGGCTCCAAGATGGACACGCCACTGGCCAATGCTGAGCCCATGAGCAATGGTGGTAGCACCTCTGGGATGACAGATTTAGGAAGGAAGAAAAAAAAAGGCAACTGCAGCCAGAGGACTGAGAATATGTGAGACGAAAAGCCCTGCAGACCCAAAGATGAGTGAAGGAGGAGGGGGAGGAGGTGCTTCAGGTGCCAGAGGAGAGATTCCCCTGCATCCTGTGAAGATCACAGCGAGTCAGGATGTTCCCCTGCAGCGCATGGAGGTCCACAGGGCAGCAGAGATCCACCTGATGCAGGTGGATGCCCAAAGGAGGCTGTGACCCTGTGGGAAGTCCATGCTGGAGCAGGCTCCTGTCAGGACCTATGGTCCTTTGGAGAGAGGAGCCCATGCTGGAGTTTTGCTGACAAAGATTTGTGACCCCTTGGTGGTCCCATGGTGGAGCAGTCTGTACCTGAAGGAATGCATCCTTTGGGAAGGACCATACGGTGGAACAGAGTGAGAGTGCAAGGAGTCCTCCCCCTGAGGAGGAAGCAGCAGAGATGACACATGTTGAAGTGACTGCAACCCCGTGACTGCAACCTCCATCCCCTGTCCCCCTGCACTGCTGTGGGGAGGAGGTGGAGTATTCAGGGAGGGAAGCTGAGCCCAAGAAGGGAGAAGTGTGAGAGGGGAGGTGTTTTTAAGATTTTGTTTTATTTTTGATCATCCTGCACAGATTTGATTGGTAATAAACTAATTTTCTCAAGCTGTTTTGCCCATGATGGCCATGGGTGAGTGAACTGTCCTGATCTCAATCCACAGGCCTTTTGTTATATTTTCTCTCCCCCATCCAGTTCAGGAGGGCAGTGACAGAGCACCTCTGCGGAGGACCTGGTGTCCCCACCACATTTATGCAAAAAAAACTTTTCTCTGTCCTTGCTGCATGGCTCGTTACCAGTAGTTTCTGCTTAAGGGTCCATCCTTTCTTGATACTAAAGGGGCACGTAGCTACCTCTTGCTCTGTCTGTTGCTGGATTTTTTTTAAAGCATCTCCAGATGCAGAGGACTGTGTTTAGCCTGTGCCCTGGATGAAAGGCCAAGGTAAATCTTGCTAGTGGTCATTGAAGAGGTTACAAGTGAATTGTCAAGAGCCTGAATCATTCTCTGTGCAAATAATGCCAAGAGAGTGAGAGTGATCAGGAGCTGCTTCACAGGATCTCTGCCGAGATGGGCTTTCCGTGGATGATCTTTGAGTGGCTGACAGCGCTAGTGTCAGAGCTGCTCTGTAACAACAGCATAAAGCAAAAGTTAAGATCAATGTAGAGGTAAATGTGGGCCACTGCTTCTTTCAGGACTAAACCCCTAAGGTGTCCAGGCCTTTGGACCCTATGTTCTCACTGAAGATAAAACAAAACTGAGCAGTGATGAAGTTAGAGAGCTGCTCAACACTTTGTTCTTCAAAAGGACCTTGGCAGCTCTGGTGCTTTTGTATCAGCGAGATGGTTATGTTTTATAAAATGAATTACAGGCATGTCCCTTTCTTTTTGTTCTGTATTCCACATCCATTTTACCAATACTTGTTTCCTTGAAGAGCCAACATGTATCATTCACAGTGCCACCAAAGAGATGCTGTCTGAGCTCTTAGCATAATCTTCATTTACCTCTGAGTAAAAGTCTTCTAAGTCTTTGCTTGTTTAGAACCTTGAATTCAGACTTCAGGATAAAACTAAAAATATTCACTGTACTAAGTTAAATAAGAGAAGCAGTGTTTAATGAGCAGCACTCATATTATGGCTGGTATGTCACAAAACTAAACAGATTTGCAGAATAAATCATATATATTTACAATGTCTATTGTAAATAGAATATTTTTCTAAAATATGATTTTCATCTTAATATGCACTTCATTGTAACTGGTTTTGGTAAAGCTGTCAGCATGAAGTGAAACCATCTCATACCATTATGTATTTTAACACTTGATTTTTTTAGATGCAGAAGAGATCAAAATTGGCTTATTACAAATTATTATTTATAAGCCTGATTGTGATTTTTCCCATGAAAGAAAGTATAATAATATTGATATGAACTCAAGAAATATGAAAATTTCTATGTACAAAATATGCTTGTATCTTGGCAGCCAGACTTTTTCTCCCCTGAGCCCCATCTCTGATGCAGGTTAAATGAACAGAGGAACATGTTCCCCTGAAATCATAGTACCATAGAATGGTTTGGAAGCCAGCTGTGTGCTTTGAGAGATCTTGCTTTCTCTCTCACTTTTAGAAATCTCAATTTCTGTCCTTCAAGTAATGAAATTGAGATATGGTTCCCCAATTTCTGCAAAATTTGCAAATGAGAACTTTCTACAGAAGCATACCCCAAGGTGTAATTCTTAAGCATGTTTTTACTTGCTCTAATTTTCAGTTACAGGGGAGCTCTTGCTAGAGGTATGTTTAAAATATTTAGCAAGTTGGTGTAAGCTTATTCTGTTCACCCTTTGGTACAACTCAGGTAGCTGTGATAAGCCCAGAACAGTACACAAAATAACAAATCCTGCCAACAGGCACAGTGTGAATTTAGCACTTAACTGCTGTACCTGTGCGCTTCCTTGGTAGCCTTGAGAAGGAACAGAGTGGGTTCATGTGTGCCTGTAAAATACCACATGAATATGGAAACTCTTTGTTCGCCACAAAGGTCTGGCAATTGTAAAAGATTAATGGAACAAACTAGATTATAGCTAAGTGATTTTTCATTTCAGTAAAGATGTGCCATAATTGTCTTAATTTATTTCATAGAGAAAACTAATTACATTTAATTGAGTCATGAAAAAATGCAACATCTTTTATAATGACTCAGTCCTGTTTATTTCTGTCCACAGATATTCAAAACATTGTTTTACGGAATAATGAACTTTTGTTTTGGCAGAAGCCCATAAACATGTAAGCACATGAGAAAGTTTGAAAGACTATCAGTGTCAAATTTTTTTTGGAGTATTTTAAAATTGTTATCTTAAAAAAAGAGTATTTTTAAGAAGCATTCAAGACATTAATTTCCACTGAAGTATGGAAATTGTCCAGGTAGCATCAAAAAGGGAAATGAATTGCAAAGCCTGAGAATTCCCAGAGAGATTATGAACATGAAACCTGAGAGTACAAGTGAAATTTCTGAAATTTTTGGAATAATGTCATGAATTTCTCTTGCAAAAATTCAGAAAATGCAGTATACTTAGCAGCCTAGACCTTTTCAAGTCTTTCCTTTGTAAAGGAAAGGTTTCTCAGAAAGAGAGGAAGCCCTCTGTCCTTTAACAGTGAGGGTGCAAGGAGGGAGTTCAGGTTGTTAGTCTTTCTGTCTGTCATCTGAATTGCTGTTTCCAATTTCCTTCCAGTTGGCCACCTATCTCAAATTCCATATTAATTGCATAATCAAGTTCATTTTGGGTGGGATGGGCCGATTGCTGTTTGTAGATGTGCTTATGTGACACCTGCTTGCAGTGTTGGAAATCTGTGATAGTGTCGTATCATAACAGAGTCTGTCTGTTTCTCCTAACACAAGAGATCTAATAGTTTTTTTCCCATGACTGCACTGCTAAAATTTCAAACAAAATGACAAGTTTGAGAGATCTGATGAAAATCATTGCCTGTAAATTGCAAGCAGTCACCAATTTGCTGTACCTCCGCTTTTCAGCACCTCACTTTGTTCACCCAGTCCCACTTCAGTTTTGCTTCTTAAACCGCCCCCAGACTTGACACAGAGCCTTTTCCTCTGCAACAGGCTGTCAGCCTTTCTTCATCTCTGAGCATAATAACACTATTAAAGAGGACATAATTTTTTCATAACTAACTTATAGTATCCTAATTTTACTCTATAATATCATCTCTCATTAATTCTAATACTAATTGATTAAGCTCAGAAACTATTTTTGAGTCAAAGATGCCTTGTAAAATAGAATTATCCTGAACTGTGTTGTTCTATTTGTTACTTTTGCTCATAAAAAACTATCAAATATGACTTTCTCTTTTAAACCCATGCTGGTTAATGTTTCTCATGTAATAGGCAACCAGGTACCAAAGTAAGTCTAAAATGAAATAAAATTTCCTCATAAAGCTAAGAAATTTTGAAATTATCAATTTGAATTTTATTAAAATTTCTTGTCTGATAAAACTTAACAGAGGTTTTTCACCTGTAGTCCAAGAGGAGCAAACAAGGGAGGAAAAATAGAAATGTGAAGATCAGCTGTATTAGGAAAGGCAAAAATTATTCTCTAGCTGAGACTCAGGAAATCTGAATAGACTTAGTAAAAGCTTATTTAAATGCTGTAATAAATATGTATGAATATATGCTGAAATCTATCAGGAAAGATCTCTTAAAGGGGAAATGTAGAATGAACTGTATTCACAGTCATTGTGTGTCAGAAGTTTTAAAAAGAACTAGTAGCTAAAGTGCTAAAATTATCAACAAGGTATTATTGATTTTACGGCAGACCAGTCCAGACAAATTATCTGTTAAGACTTCTGAATATTTTATCTTTAGTCCTGATATATCACCACTAACAGCACTAGCTTTACTTTCTGTATCACTGATGGAAGCTTTATTATCTATATTTACAGTGAAAAAGGACTTCTGGAAAACTATTTTTTTTAGGATACCATGTGAATCTCAAAACTGCTACTTTGTCACAACTGGAACTATAGTAGTAGCTTTTTTATAGTCATAGGAGCGTTTCAGTTATCAAGAAATACCTGCATATTAACAAAATGCTACTTATATTTGTAGGGACAACCTTTGCTTGCCTCAACATTTCTGCTTTTTCTTCTTTTTTTTTCCAGGGCACAACATAGAACTATGATAGCAACCGGAGGAGTCATAACAGGACTGGCTGCCTTAAAAAGGCAAGACTCTGCCAGATCTCAGCAACATGTAAATCTTGCCGGAGCACCAGTTCCTGAGGAGAAGAAACCAGTGAGACGCCGGCCCAGGACAGATGTAGTAATTGTCAGGGGCAAAATCCGTCTCTATTCTCCATCGGGATTCTTTCTTGTTTTAGGAGTGCTTATCGCATTCTTTGGAATTGCAATGGCCATCCTTGGATACTGGCCCCAGAAGGAACAGCTGTTAGGATCTGAAGGTAATCCATCTCTAAATGGAACCCGGACTCTGCGAAGCCAAGGAAGCATTTTACTTCGCTTCTTTGAACAGCATGTGCACTCGGATAAGATGAAAATGCTGGGCCCTTTCACCATGGGCATTGGAATCTTCATTTTTATTTGTGCGAATGCCATTCTGCATGAAAACCGTGACAAGGAAACAAAAATAATACACATGAGAGACATATACTCCACTGTAATAGACATCCACACCCTGAGGATCAGGGAACAAAAGCAGCTGAGTGGTGCCTTCACTGGCTTGTTGGGGGAAGGAGAACTCCGGCACGGCGGGAGCTCCTGTGCGTCACGGCTGGCTGCGAACACGGTTGCGCCTTTCTCTGGCTTCAAGAGTAATCTTAGAATGGATAGTTCTGCTGAAGAAGATGAGATTACCCTAAATGAAGATAGGACCACTAGTAGCCTCTTGCCACCTCTGCTGGCTGAGCAGTCTGGTTCAGTCTTTGGACTTTACCCTCACCCCAGCAAGGCTTCAGATGACAAAAACACTAACTCTATAAAGTGTGAAACAAAATCCATTGTATCTTCTTCCATTAGTGCTTTCACACTGCCAGTAATTAAACTGAATAACTGTGTTATTGATGAACCCAGTATAGACAACATAACTGAGGACTCAGAGATCACCAGGAGTCAGTCTAGAAATCTGTCAATGGATTCTCTGGCCATTCCTCTAACTGATACCAATGAATCCTACAGACCGGCTGGTTCCATGCTGCCACGACACAATTCTTTTGTGGACACTCCATCGGATCCGTTCAAATCTTCTATGACTGTCGGACCAAGCACAGGAAAGCTTTTATCTCCTGGTGCTGCCAGGAAACAGTTTGGTTCCAACACATCTTTGCATCTTCTGTCTTCACATTCTAAGTCCCTGGACTTGGACAGGGGTCCGTCTACACTCACTGTCCAAGCTGAACAAAGGAAACACCCCAGCTGGCCCAGACTGGATCGGAGCAACAGTAAAGGCTATATGAAACTAGAAAACAAGGAGGACCCGATGGATAGGTTACTTGTGCCACAAGCAGCAGTCAAGAAAGACTTTACTAATAAGGAAAAGCTTCTCATGATATCAAGATCTCATAATAATTTGAGTTTTGAACATGATGAGTTTTTGAGTAACAACCTGAAGCGAGGAACTTCTGAAACAAGATTTTAATATTTAAATTGCAATTTAGAAGATGTCATATGGTATTTTTTAAAAAAGCATTTTGACAAGTGTTTCCTTTTCAATGAGACTGTACAAGCCTGTTCTTAACCAAATGCTTAATAGCCCATTAAAATTGGCTTGTGCAAACAGAGATCTTCATCTTTGTAATACCAAGAGTTTCTTGTCTTAGTAACATACAGCTGCAATACTGTACATTACCATTGCTTGGACAGTTTTGTTACGACTGATTCCAATTATTCCCAAGTCATTATCTCTTTTGTTCTATATAAGCATGTTACTTTTCACCAGTTCTACTCCAGGAGAGTGCATTAGGAAAAAAGCTCAATTTACCTGTATGTTCTCTTGATTTAAAGACTGCAAGAGACTGAAAGTAGCAGTCTTGTAGTCTAGAATGGGAAGTGAGCAGGAGCATGTACTGGAATTGTCAAATCCAGGCCTTTATTCCTAGGTGTTGTCTTTCACATGCAGTACATCTCAGCAACTGCAGTCTTGCCATTGTCATTGTGAGAACCTTGTTTACATACTGGGGTGGGTGGATAGAAAAGAGTGGATATAATTAAAACCATTTTTGTGAGTTCATTGTAATTGATCAAGCTGAATACCAGTGTTGTGAATTATTAACTATGCTTTGTACAATCATCTTTCTACATCCATTGTAATTTAATCCTGTAATTCTGGAAAAGCATATATAAAGTAAGAAATCTGAATTTTTTTCTGGGATTAATTCTGTAAATCAGTTTAGATTGGCAGCAGTTTTAAAATCAAAATAGAAGGATTCAATTAAAATCATAGGAAGCTGATGAATGCCAACAGGATTTTAGAAACATGGTGTATAATAAGATGATATTTTAACTTGCATCTGAAGACAATAATAACCGCCTCTCATTACAGTAACAAGATGCTGAATAGCTAGATCTCTATGTTCAAAATACTGATACAAAGCATACAATTCAATATGTATACTAACATAGTATGAAAGCCTAAATTTTGGTTTATATATTTCACATAATTACTGGTGTGATGGTTCACTGAAGGCATAGCTGTGTCAATTTGCATTACAAGGTTTTTGCAAAAGGAATTGACATTTAAAACAGTGTTTTCCTCAGCAAAGCAAGCTTCACAGTTGACAGTTGTAGGCTATTTCTAAAGAAAAGGAGAATTGGAATGTGCATGTTAGAAGGTTTTCATGTATTCCATTAAGCCGCTTAGGCCATGATCCTGCCATGACAGCCACGCTAGAGAATGTCACTTCAAGCTGCAAGGCTCACCCAACAGGATGTTGGTCTTAATTGGTCGGATTTGATATATTCTCTTACCCTAAATACTCAGGAATTATTTTTAATGGCTTTTCCCAAAAAGAATCAAGCTTGTTAAAATGTTGTAATTTCTCAATTACTTTGATTATGAAAGATCAAGGACAAAATACCCTCTCTCTCTTTTTTTTTTTAAATATTCAGCTCCATATTTCAATTGCGCAATGTTTATGTATCAGGAGCATTACTTGCTCAGTGAGTTGAGGCATAGTGTTAACTGTTAGAACCTCAAGCCTATATATTGTAACAGAGTTGGCTGAATATTTTGCTATGAAGCTTTTAATAACTCTCTGGTTTGTGTTCTTAAGACATTTGCTATTTTTTGCAATAAAATGTCTCTCTACACATATCCATCGTAAGACCTGTTTTTTTCTTCTATGATCTCAAATCTTACATCTCAAAGTATAATATTGTATCATAGTATTGTATACAACGTCAAGCCAGAATTATTAGCCTGCCACTAGACACTTCTTCATGCCTAATTGATTTCAGTGACATGTCTACACATGGAAAGGCTGAATGCTTTTTTGACCCATGTAATGTGAAATGAATTCAAAGTGGTTTTGATATAAGAAATTTTTATATAAAAAGAACATCCTGCTCTTTTTAGTTTGGCAGTAAGTATTATAAAAATGGAAAATGCTATTAAAGACATGAGTGATGTAAGCTTTTTATTTCCTTAATAGCTACATTAAATCACAGCTTAAATGACTTTTCACATGCTATCATATGTGGGAATGGTGGTTCCTTTGTAAGTATAGCAGGGGATGAGCTTTTAATTTTAACACAGATAGTGGGTACTGAAAATATACTCACTTGGAAAAAATTTACCGAGGGTAAAGCTATCAAAATACCACCACATAAAGAAACTTCATTGTTGACAGACCTACTGCAAAAATATTCCCGTATGAACATATAATGAAGTATTTCAATCAGATAATCACAGGACTGTTGAGGTTGAAAAGGATCTGTGGAGGTCATCTTGTCCACCCCGCTTCCTGCTCAAGCAGGGCTGTCTCACAGCCTAGACCTTGTTGCCCAGAACTAGGTCAAGATGGTTTTTGCATAACCGCAAGGAGAGAGATCTCACAACCTCCCTTTGTGATCTGTGCCATGGCTTGGTCACCCTCAGTGTAAAAGAGGTTATCTAATGGTCAGAGGCACCCTCCTGTGCTTTACTTTGTGCTGAGCATCAGACTCTTTCCAGAGCCTCGCTCCTTCTTTTATGTGCCTCCTTCAGGTATTTATACACAATGATAAGATCCTCTTGAGCCCTCTCTAGGCAAAACAGTCCCAGCTGGTTCAGCCATTCCTCATAGGTCCCTTCATCATCTTTGTGGCCCTTCACACAACCAGTTCCAGTGTGTCCATATCTTTCTTGTTCTGAGGAGCCCAGAACTGGACCCAGCACTCTAGATGTGGCCGCACAAGTGCTGTGTAGAGGAGAAGGATCACCTCCCTTGAGGTTAATGGAGGACATTGCGTAGTTTCATATTCCTTAGGTAGTTCCAACTTGAGCTCAGGTTGGTAAAACTCGTAGATGTTCAAGAGACCTGAACATATACAGAAGTCAGAAACTGCAGTAGGACAAAGATGTCTGGACCCTTTGCAATCTACAGGAGTAGACTGGAACCTTACAGTGGCCAAAATGGGAGCTGTGGCAAGTAAGGAACTGATAAAGACAAGAGCATGTCTTAAATTGTATATTAAAGCTATAAATATCACATTCAGTCTGTTTCTGATACAGTTTACAGACCTTTTTTAAATTTTATTTCAATTGGTTTGCAGCCCCTCAATGAATTTCTCAGGTACACTGCAAGGTGAAAGAAGCCAGACCCAGGACAGTTTTGTCATCAGAAGAAACAATTGTGGTGCTTTTTCCTAGAATATGAAGCTAAACTTTGCATCTATTCAGAAGAAATGTTACGGTTTGCATACTTTGTATGTAATAACTCCAAAAATAAATAATTTAGATCATGCAAACAATGAGTTTTCTCCCTCCTCTGCCTAAGACTATTAAAAATGTACTTTCTACTTTGGCAAGCTTCTTAACCACTACCAATGGATCAAACTGATGATTAGGTCTGTCCCTCCTGAGCAAGGCACATTTTTGGGGCAAGTTTAATCAGGAAATAAAGAGCAGGACTCTACAGTGATAGAGCATAAATGCTGGGTTACAATCTCTCTTCCAGAATTGCTTCTGTATTTTACATGAAATGGTTGCTGGATAAAATCCTTGAAACAGGGATTGGATTCTTGACAGGTTGATACTTTACTCCCTGGTGATCCCAGTTTACTCTCCTTGGGAGGCAATGAACCAAACCCTTCCTTTA
>NW_008239110.1:16903784-16921327 GCF_000691975.1 Corvus brachyrhynchos
CTCAATTGCACATGGCTTAATGAATGGGAAGGCATGAGTTTTCTCAGCAGCAGCAGGATTTTAGCATGATGTTACTCATCCTGATGGCTGACCTAAGGCTGGAGCTGTGTAAAGGACAGGAAGGTGAGCTGGCACCCTCAGTATGGTTTTGAAAGAAAATGGAGTTTATGTTATTAACTGAGCAGAATTCTTGAGGCTGCCAGTTTTGGAGGCAGACATCTACAACTACCCTGCCTCTTACATTACCTAAATAATTTTTTTTTGCAACCATATCACAGTGCTTTTCTCAGACCCTAAGTTGACTTTGCTCATTCTTAAAATGAACCGTTGCTGGTCCTTTAGTTTCTGCTGAGTTAAATTTGGGAAATAGGATTAACCTGCAGCAGCAGCTTCTCCCTGAAAAGAGTCTCATGCTGCTTGTAGAGTTCCTGGATTGCTTTAGTCTTATATTGTTAAATTATTTCTTTGTATGAGCTTGTTCCCAACCCTTTCCAGGAACTTCTGCCTTCATCTTCCCAGCACTCTTTTTTGTTAGTTTATTTTCCTACCAAATATGGTATTGGGATGAACAAGTAGAAATCTTTTACCGAGACTGTACATGTCTATGAGAGAGGAAATGGAATTAATAGCCTATATAATGGAGGAATGCTTCATTTAGTATGATTTAGCTACTCAAGGACAAGTTCATGCCCTTTGTCTAAATCTTTTCAAATTAAACTCAGGAGAAAATTAATCGCAGTTATCACAGCTGTTCTGTTTATCTTTCAGGTGACATTTATTAATTCTTCCATCTTATTTTATGTGTGGCCATATTGGTTAGTATTTTAGGACTCAGTATTTGAAATTAACCTCAAGTATTTCACACATTCAGTAAAGCACAGTTCTTAATGGTATTACTTGTCTGAATAACTGTTGGCAGAATTACAACCCCAGGTCTCAATAGGAATGGAAATGGGATAGTTAGACTACTTTTATTTTAGAATAGCATGGGCCAGCGGGTCAAGGGAGGGGATTCTGCCGCTCTGCTCTGCTCTGGTGAGACCCCACATGGAGTGCTGCATCCAGCTCTGGGGTCCTCAGCACAGGAAGGATGTGGACCTCTTGGAGTGAGTCCAGAGGAGGCCACAGAGTTGATTAGAGGGAAGGAGCACCTCTCCTCTGAGGAAAGGCTGAGAGAATTTGGACTGTTCAGCCTGGAAAAGAGAAGGCTTCAGGGTGACCTGATTGTGGCCTTCCAGTACCTGAAGGGAGCCTACAAGAAAGATAGGGTGAGACTATTTACGCGAGCATGTAGTGACAGGACAAGGGGACATGCATTCAAACTGAAAGAGAGTAGACTTAAATTAGGTATTAGGAAAAAATATTTACTGTGATGGTGGTGAGGCACTGGAATGGGTTGCTAAGAGAAGTTGAGGATGCCTTTTTCCTGGAGGTGTTTAAGGCCTGCTTGAATGGGGCTCTGAGCAACCTGGTGAGTTGAAGGTGTCCCTGCCCATGGCAGAGGGTTTGGCATTAGATGATCTTCAAGGTCCCCCTCCAACCCAAACTTAAAAAAAAAAAAAAAAAAAAGTCCATTGACATTGAAATAAAACATTCCACTGTATTAAATAAAAAAGCTGTATGTCTAATCTGTTTTGTTGGTTCTAATTCAGGTAGATGATGCTTTAGCAGAGAGTAATTTACAATCACTGTGAATTGTCCATAGGAAGAAACATAAAGCCATTGTTTCCCTTTATCAGTTTTTATTCCAGTTAGTGTAATTATTCAGGATAGCATTCACAGAAGCATCTAATCCATTTCTGAATCCCACTAAGCCTTTTGGTTCACTAGTATAATTTTTGCCTACTACTGCAGATTAATTATGACTTGCCAGTAAATATATTTCCCTTATCAGTTGGCAATTCTTATCAGCATTGTAATTTCATTGCAACAGCCAACTGCTTCCCTATTTAAAAAATTGTTCCAGGAATAACCTGATACCTAGTGTAAATATATTGAGTTTCTGGGGGTTTGTTTTTTGTATTTTTAAAGAAATTAATCACCTAATTTTCTCAGAGCTATCCTGTGATTCATTGTACAGCTGGTTTAGCACTTTTTGTTCTCAGAATAGGTTCCTACTTTGTAGGCAACACTGTATCTGGTTTTGGCCTCTAAATTACATGGTTTTTTCACTTTATATTCCTTTTCCTTCTAGCCTGTTAGACAATTCCATTTTCCTTCTGATCTCTTTTATTTGATGACACTTACCTACTCAGTGCAGCCCAAAAGGAGTAGATCTGTGCTTGTTGCCAAGGGCTCACTGTCCCTCCTGGTTGCATTTTAGAGTGTTTATTTGACTAGCTCACACTTAGGCTGGTTGGACTGAACATCTTTTGATGATTGGAATATGTTATGGGCTTCTGGAGGACAGCTCCTCATTTATTGTGCAAGGAGTCCAGTGTGTGATGTGAGATTGCTCTTTGGGATGAACTGAAATGTGGTACATGAGGCCAACTTGGAGATTTGTTTCAAAGGAACACTACCAACCTGGAAAAAACATTTTGCTCAGCCACACCGTCAGTGACTTCTGAGAATTGCATCAGCACAAATGTACATTTTACATAGATCTGATAGTAAATGCCATCTGGTAAGATTATTTTCATGTCATCCTTTAAAAACTTCCCTAATTATCTGCCTTATACATCCCCTACTAGCCCAATCTGCCACCTCCTCATTTGATACTCAGCATATTTTTCCTCCAAATTCTCTTCTCCATCTTAGGTGATGATTTCACATGTGCTATTGTATGAAATACTTTGCTTAAGTCAGAGCAGATGAGATCTACTGCATGTTTTTTCCAGGAAATTACTATTTGAAAAAGAGATATCAGTTCAGTGTGGCACATCTACTCTGCATATTACTCTGCTTCCTGTTTTCATTCTTTAGTACCATGATTTTTTATTTTTCTGAAGCCTTCCATATGACCTGTATCTGACAGGTTTGCAAGTGGACAGATAACTTCTCCTTCTTTCTGCAATTTCATAAGTACATACATTTAAAGGATTACTATTTTTAACATACATTTCCTTACCTCTGTCAGGTCAGTTGATTTATTGAAATTCCTTGCTACAACGTGTTTCATGGGCCAATTTCTTCTGTCTATTGTATTGGAGGTTATGTGCCCTCACACTGTGATAGCATTCAGGGCTTGAATTTAGCTTTCTCATAGGTGAGGATTTTCATTGCTTCCATTTTCACAGTTTTCTATCTCCCGTTTCCAGATTTTTTTACCTACTGGTGACCTTTTCTTTGCTATTTCTAATACAGTTAACCTAGCTGAAAAAATGAGGCAGAGTAATCGCTTAGCATATAGGTTTAATCTGGAAAAAAACTGTCACTTTTAGGGGTTTTGAGGCAGGGGTTGTTAAATTTTAAAATGAGTTAAATGGTGGCTGAACATGGCGCTTCAGGCTTTGCACTGTGTTCCCACACTCACTGCTTTGTAACATACATTTCCCCACAGTGTTTCCTCACATGAGGTGTTGGGGGTTTTTTTTATTTCATTTTGGTGACACTGTCATTAATCCAGCTGGGTCTGGAATTATTTCCAGAAGCTTTGTACAGTCGAGGTGTACATTTGTGTGCTGCTGGCTTAAAAAAAGGTCTGCCTAACCTTAGAGCTAAATCACCAGCCTGGCTGACCTCAATAACTACTTTTCTTCTGAAATTGTCAAAAGTGGTTCAAAAGAGAACAGCAGTTTAGTTGAAGTTCCACTGTAAGTTACCCTTTTTGATTGAAGTTACTTGGATCAGTTTATGAGCACTTGAGTTTCTGGGAGCATCTTGTTTACAGCACACGCAATGCTTAACAAGAGCCAGTTGGTATTTGCTACAGTGATTGTCATAGGGATCTTGTACCTGGGGCTATCTCTGCTCAGTTGTCACACCCACCATTTGCTCCCAGACATTTTTTCTGGAAAATTAAGTTTTATACAAAGTGAAGGTAAAACTTCAAGGTAAAGACAATATTTAACTTGGTTAGCAATCATCTGCTTTTTAATTCAGTCGTCACAGGAAAAAATATTCCTGTACTTCTACCTACTTGTCTTGATTGTCTGGAGGTTTAAAATATTTGTCCAATCTAATTCTGAAAACAGTGAACCAAAACTGTTATCCAAGATGAGAGTATAACGTTATTATGGGGACTTAATGGAATATAATATTTTCAGTAATAACCTGTGTAGTTTCCATAGTATAGTCACAAAAGTTCATTTTTGAGTCTGTTAAACATGTATTTTCACCAAGATGCTTTCATAAATGTAATTTTGATATGATCACCATACAGAAGCACTTCACCTGACTCCTTCCAGGATGCATTTTTAGCATTTTTCAGAAATAATTATAAATTTAGTCATGTTTTATTCCACCCTACAGGAATGTTGCTCCAATTGTTGTTGTCATTACTGTCATACTGCAATCACTAGTTTTTCAATGTTCTTGATTGATTCAAATAAAAATATGTGAATGAAAAATATAAAGTCACCTTCTGTCACACAGAGGGTACAATACAGTTAAACTCATCTGGCACCTGTAGAGAATTCATTATCATTTTAACATCGGGAAGCACTCTGATATATGATGTGAGCATACTGTATTACCTCCAGCAAACAAGTGTTCTTTATTATCTCCTTATGGGGATTAGGAAGAGAATTAGATTTATAAGTTCATTAAATGGCAGTACCCTTTGATTCTTGCATAGAGGAGTCAGGAAAATACAATAGATTAGGAGGGGTTAGGAATTGATAAAATGGATGTTAGATTCTCATTAAACTATACTTTCTAAATCCGTATGTCTTATAGCTAACACTGAACTGAAGGGCTCTTGCTTATTGTCACAGAAGACAGCCCTGATCATTCTACTAAGGAAGAAAATACACCTTTTTCTTTTTCACTGAATTTTTTAATGAATGCTTTTGTTCTTATGGCACTGTTACCTATCTCACTGTTATATAAGACTGACGGTTTTGCAAGGTTTTCATGCTTTATCTTAATACCTCACTTTACTCTGCGCTTTCCTTCTGCAGGTAGGACAGGTTAGGGCATCTCTGGAACTCATTAACAACTCTGATATTTACAGTTTCACCTATATCCCAGACTGCCAAGGGACAGATGGGCCTCAGCTCACCCTCTCTTTGTAATATCACAGTGACTCAGATGAACTGTGGTTTTTGGACTGCACTAATAGACTAATGGTTTTTAGAGAAACATAACAGACTGTGGCTTCTAATATCCATTCTGGTAATGAAGCCCTGTGCATCTATGGAATACTTCTCTGTGATTTTCTGTCTGTATTTACTCTTGCCATCTTTCAAGCATCCAGTATCTTGGTGATTGTCTGTGAATGAGCAAGCCATTTGCAGAAATCAAAATCTCTTCCTGAAAAGAGAAGAGTGCAGAAATTTTTCTTGATATGTATTATTGGTAAGTCATTCATTAAGCTTCTGCTCTGTTGCTAAAAGTAGGCTTGGGTGCTTTTTAATAACTGTATGTTTATAATAGTCAGTTACTTTCTCCTCAGAGATCTGCAGATCTTAATTAGTTTGTATTATAAGCAGCTTTCCAGACCTAAGGCAGATGGAAAAAAATGTATCCCTGAGCCCTTTTGTGTCTTACTGACTACCAGAACATATTGAAATGTTTATTTTTGTAAATTATTTAAGCTGAATCACGTGCTAGATCATATATGCATATGAATTTACAGACATAGTCATATATGTATGTACACGCAACATTTTTTATTAGATCTGAAAGCTGATCTGCTTCAGAATATTCTGCTTCTGTTGCTCAGCAGAGATAAACAGCAGGGTGCAAAGGGAGTGGGGAGAGGAAGATATGTGTGTCCAAAATAATGGGCTGCCTTTATTCAGTCTTGCCCCAGTGGAATCTGGAAACGGATTAGAGACCGTTGATTTATTTCATATATGCTGCTAAGCTGTAAGTCATACTTTATGATCTTAGGAACATTAGGTACATTGGGAACTTCACAAAGGTGAAAGAAACTTCAGTATCTGTGTTTTGTATAGTAAGGCTTACATCAGTATTGGGTACGGGTAGTCTGCCATATCTCCTCCAAATCCAGTAGCTGATACTACAACTGATTCATCTATCTTAAAATGACATTTAATTTCCAGTAGAATTGCAGAAAATGTCAGTTTTTGGACTTCTGCCTAATAACGCAGGAAAAGCTGAACAGTATCAGAAAAGGCAATACCAACAGGACTAGCAGGATGCAGACCCTGGAATTATCATAAAGTTTCCACTTAATCTCTTCTCTGTCTGAATCAGCATAGTTCAATTTACAGTAAATTCCTTCAGGATTCTTTTGTTACTCAAGTCTGTGGGCATCATCCTAAATCTCAGACTGTAGTACATGCCTTTTTCAATGTGAAGGAACCATCTGTTTTTTCTCCTACTCAAGTAATACTGACAAAGGACATATATAACTGCTGCAATGTTATCTCAAAGGAAAACAACATTTGCTTTCTCCAAGGAACATAAGTAACATATTGAAAAGTAGATGAACATCCACAGCAAATATATAGTTGGATATAACAGAATTTAATTAGTTAAGGTAACAAAATTTCATGTTATATTGGTAGAAGTTAAGGTTCATATCTCCTTTTCTCTTAGCCCTGTCACCTTTCTGTGTTTCCTGTCACAGTGAAGGTTGGCCTTAACAGATAAGAAAATGAGAGGGAAACATTTAGCCAGCAGATTGTCTAAATCCTTCCTGTTTCAGACACCTGCCATTCCAATTTTTATGCTTAAATTAACTGTATTTTCCTTTTGACTTTGCCCATTCTTTTCAAACTATTAATGTTTTCAGTAGGAACAGCAGCATCCTTAGTTGCTCGTGGGGAAGGAAGGATTTAACAGGTACTTAAGGGAATGCAACAACATCAGGGTCATGGCGTTAAACTCAGTCAGAGCAGTGTGTCTGGCACACTCCTTCTTGCAGAAAAGCCTTTCCTCTGCAAGAATGGCTGAGTTCATTTATTTTCCATGTCGTTCTACTTCTGTTACAGAATCTCTGCTTATCCTTCATAGCCTGCACCTTACAGTAGTGAATATCACAAGCATTAGGCTACTGATACCCTTGTAAAGGTGCCGCCAAATACAATGCATGCTTGAAAAGATACTAGTTCCTGTTAAAGGTGACTTTGGAGAATCTGAAATAAAAAGTTCATTTTGCTCTTGGGAGAATGAGTATAGGAAGAAATTTGGCTTTGTAGCACCTCTAGAAAGTTAAACTAAATTGTTTCTGTAGGGTTCATTGAACCATATTACTATGAGCACTCGTAAACTTAAGAGCTGATGCTATTGGCAGTATTTCTAAAGCAATGACAAAAAAACCCGAAAACATCTTATACGTAAGCAACGGTGTTTCTCACATTTCATACTAAAAAGACAGAAGTCCCTTCTGTTAATTTTCTCCTGTTTTGCTTGGTTTAAACATTGCATGTGGGATGGAAGGTGATTTGCTAAGTGTTTAGGCCCCTTACAGATACCTCCCTGGCACTGTCTGATTTCCTGAAAGAAAAACTCAACTCAAAACTCGGTAATAGTTATGAGGAAGGTGGCCACAGAACAGCTTTTCTCAACCAGGGAAAGCCTTGGCAGTGCAGGGCAGGGTCTGGAATCTGATTTCAATTTCATCTGTAAGCCTTGAATATAAATATAATAGAGATTGAACAGATAAAGGAAAAAAGAAAGAAAATTTACAGAATTGTTTTGACTGTGACCATAGCTCTAGATAGACATCAGGATGGAGAAGGAGGCTGGTCCCTTTAGTCATGGGTTTCCTATTTGGTGGAATCATCCTTGCTTCCTCCTAATAAACATGCAATATATTTATTCTCCTTCACTCCTTTGATGAAAAGAAGACAATAATAAAATATTGAATAAGAGTGAAAGTAAGAGAAATAAGTGATAAAATATCAAAATGGAGTAACTGAAAAGTAGAAGCTTTTGTGAAATGCTTATTTTATAAGAGAAAAGAATGGAGGTGAATTTCTGGTTTTGGTTCCATGCAAAGCTATTAAATAAAGGAATACTTAGCTTTTTTTTTTGCTTTTCATTCCTTTTTTGCAGGGGCACAGGGTGCACTCCTGTGGTCTCTCACATCCTCTTCATTCAGCCAGGTTTAATATACATTTTTCTATAAATGCCACAGCAGGTGACAAATGGAGGTGGACATGAAGTTCTGCAGCAGCCAGCCAAGGAGTGAGAAGCTTGTGTGGGGAGACTGCCTGAGAAAATGGAGGGAAAATTGCCAGAAAGGATCAGAAGTATATGGGAAAAATAAACAGACTGACCGATTGCAGAAAATGTCCATTTTTCTTCCTTAAAGTTAAGCATCATCCCTCGAGAGGGAAAACAGGCAACTGAGACAAAGGGGAAGGTAAGATAGTCCTCCTCCTGGTCCTTGTAACCCAGAAACTTGGTGATAAAAATCACGGATAACTAGTCTGTGAAGAATTACATCTCTCTCACCCAGGAAGTAAGCCTGGGGAATCAGCAAAGACACCACAGACTACTGCAGAAGCTTAGCCTGAAAAAAGATCAGCATCAGGAGGTGATTTCAAGTCTAGAGATTGAAGAAGTGCCTGAAGTCTTGGCTGCCCTAGATGATGAGCCAGGTAGGAGTCTGACAAAAAACTGGACAGGTTGCTGAGCAAGCAAGAAAGCTGTCAGAGGAGTGACTCTCCACAGGAGGGGTACAGGCTGGCCCAGAACAGAACTAAAGGGGCCCTGTCAAAGACAGTGACCCAGTAGAGCATTGGAAATTGTGTATTTTGGGTAGTGGTGGGTTGAGGACTGCTGGAAAGAGTCCTGAAAAGCAGTAGGTGCCAAAGAACTCTCTGCTGTAACCATATTGCCAATTGTCATGGTTTGATTGTAAATCTTGCACTATTTGGAGACTAATTTTCTTGCTCATTGGGGGAATATATGTTCTCACTGAAGGGGAAAACAAATCCTAGACAATCCCTTTGTTCTTTACCCTCTGTCCTAGCAAAACTCCTGCGAGTGTTGCTTGAGCATATTCTGTATACTCACAAGAGAGAAAATGATGGAAAAAAGCTTAAACTTTAAGAAGTTGTTTGTAAAATGTCTGAAATTTTTTAAAGGGAGGCTCTTGATGTTTTTTGAACTTCATTTTGAAGACCTGGAGACAGTAAGAGCTCAGCTCCAGGAGGTTAGCTCCTTTCAGAAACAGGGAACTCCTTGCAGAGCCACATGCACCCAAAGAAAACATATGTGTTCATCTGATGTAGAACAGGTTATAGGAGTCCCAGGAGTGAGTCTGAATCTGTCTTGTGGCTGCATATGAAGCTGGCAAGGAGGATTTGTAATGTCTAACTGGGTGAATTAGTTTATACCACCTTAAGTAACCACATAATTGTAGGTGTACATGGATAGATTCCTACTATAATAATTTTTTTTGGTGCTTTTTTTCTTCAGTGTTCTTACAAGAGAACATGGAAGACAGAGTGGGAAAGCAGAGAAATTTAATTTCATAATGTAGTTTCTGTGTTTTTCTGTAGAGGTGGAAAAAAAAGTGATGTTTTTTTCAGAATTGGATTTCACAGTGGTCTGCTTCCTTCCTCAGAAGTGACTGATGACAGGATTTGGCAGGAATGGAGACCTGTGCTAAGAACCATTTAATTCAGTGGGTGTCAGATCAAAACAGGGAGCAGATGAACAGAGGAGGGTGAAAGAAGAAAATTTCCTGGATATGTAAGGCTTTCTCTCTTTCTCTCTTTCTCTCTTTCTCTCTTTCTCTCTTTCTCTCTTTCTCTCTTTCTCTCTTCATTCTCATTCTCTCTTTCTCTCTTTCATTCTCATTCTCATTCTCTCTTTCTCTCTTTCATTCTCATTCTCTGTCTTCTTGGTCTCTTATTTATTGAACCTCTTTTTGCAGCAAAGCGACATCAAAAGGGGACATTTGACTTGTGAAATAGGAAAAGGGAAAAGCATTTTCCTCCCAGGTGTAAGGTTTGTTTACATAACTCCAATGATCAGCAGAAACATTTAAGTAGCTACAGACCCTTCACTCACCAGGCTTTCAAAAAGGTGTCTCAGGATTTGGTTTAACACTGCCTGGCATGCAGGAACCTGCAGGACTCAAATGCCTATGACATTTTTATGGGATATATTCTGCCTGGGACCAGCTGCATGACCCTTGGAAGCTACCATGATGCATTCTTGATGCACACACCAGCTATATACAAGCATGCCAGCCTACAAAGGGCCCCATCCTGAGGAAACAAGAGGGTCTGTTCTGCTTCTCTCCTAGCTCACAAGTCAAATGACTGCATTAGCTGGTGCTGGTGGCTGGAGGCTGAAGCAAATGAAGTAAGAACTCCTAAATAGATGCATTTGCTGGTGTTTTTGTCTACATTGCCCTGAAATCTGTCTGTCCTTTTCACTTGACAGATAGGAAGGCTCCTAAGCAACTGCTGCTTTATGGCTAAATATACATTTTTACCCACAGAGATTGCCATCGCCCTTTACAGCTTTCTCTCTTTCTCTCTTTCTTTCATTCTCATTCTCTCTTTCTCTCTTTCATTCTCATTCTCTGTCTTCTTGGTCTCTTATTTATTGAACCTCTTTTTGCAGCAAAGCGACATCAAAAGGGGACATTTGACTTGTGAAATAGGAAAAGGGAAAAGCATTTTCCTCCCAGGTGTAAGGTTTGTTTACATAACTCCAATGATCAGCAGAAACATTTAAGTAGCTACAGACCCTTCACTCACCAGGCTTTCAAAAAGGTGTCTCAGGATTTGGTTTAACACTGCCTGGCATGCAGGAACCTGCAGGACTCAAATGCCTATGACATTTTTATGGGATATATTCTGCCTGGGACCAGCTGCATGACCCTTGGAAGCTACCATGATGCATTCTTGATGCACACACCAGCTATATACAAGCATGCCAGCCTACAAAGGGCCCCATCCTGAGGAAACAAGAGGGTCTGTTCTGCTTCTCTCCTAGCTCACAAGTCAAATGACTGCATTAGCTGGTGCTGGTGGCTGGAGGCTGAAGCAAATGAAGTAAGAACTCCTAAATAGATGCATTTGCTGGTGTTTTTGTCTACATTGCCCTGAAATCTGTCTGTCCTTTTCACTTGACAGATAGGAAGGCTCCTAAGCAACTGCTGCTTTATGGCTAAATATACATTTTTACCCACAGAGATTGCCATCGCCCTTTACAGTCTGCAGCAAAGCCTTTAAACCCCCTGTGGACAGAGAAAACAACACCACAGGGAGACATCACATAGATTATATAGATAGTTGAGAGACCCTGGGGCAGAGAGGATAATGTACATTCTTGCTCTTGGGGCAACCATCACTGGAAAGAATGGCTCTTATGTAAAGAGATACAGGATGAGTACATTTTTTGTATTTTGATTTCCCCTGCAAATACAGAATGCAAGAAAGCACCATTTACAGAAGGAGTCTACTGTTATCATTTGGGGAGTGTAACAGCAAATACAGCCCAAAGTGAGGCACAGAATGGAGGCACTTTCCTGTGTGGCAGACCCCTGTGTGGGCTCACAGGCTCCTGCAGGGCCCAGAGGCAACACCCCCACCACAGGGTGGTGTTCCCTGCAGTCACCTCCTTGAGGCTGATTGTTCTGCAGTTTGCAGAAGAAAAGTCATAAGAAAGAGAGAAAACCCTAATTTTTATTTGTAAATAAATGGAAGATTAAAAGATCAGAGGGAAGAAATCTTTCACCAATTAAAAGGAACAGTTGTTTTGTGTTAAGCATGTGCATACCTTTGACATCTTGTTCTCATGACTAAGGCAAGTGAGCAATTCTGGTAAGATCCTAAAATCCTCAGGGGAAAAACCAGCTTCAGCCTGTCAGTCAAGGCAGAATTCTGTTTAAAAGGCCATATTAATGATCTGGGCAAGGAACAATACAAATAGCTGCTTTGATAGTGTATTGATCAGCCATTCCCATGGCGAATTACCTTTCTGACTTTTGGGAATGGAGCCACTGGGTTCCTTTCCCAAAGACTCCCTCTCACTGCTGTTCTTCAGTGTTTGTATGTACTTCTCAACCAGTCACCTTATAGCTTAATTGGATGCACACACTGATCTGCTATCTAACTGCTGGCCCGGTTCCCAACTCTGACTAGGCAGCATCCATAGCACTCTGCTGATCTCAAGCAACAAGAAAAAATGTGTTATTCCTCTCTTACTCTATGTTTTCTCAAACAAATGAATATTTTGTACCACTTCTGCAATCTCTTTGAACATGAGATTTTAAGTCACTCAGACACTAAGATTTATGCTGATAAGAAAAAGACTTGGGGCTATACTTTTGTTATTCAGAGCAGAAGCCAGAGATCTGTTCCTAGCCCATGGGAGGGTGTTTGATGTGCAAGTGCTACAGCACAATTGCAATGGCGTGTTTTCCATTTTATCAGCATTTTTTATCAGAAGCTTTTCTACATTATGGAGCCTCTGGCAACACAGCTGGAATTCACAGACATACCACTGGAAATGTGCTTACAGATCTGATGTCATATAAGCAGAATTGCCTGTATATGGGTGAAGCCAAATTTATGTGGTTCACTCTAGTTGTTTAAGGCAGCAAGGAGAGACAGGCAGCTAAATACCTTAAAAAAAATTAGGTCTTGGTCAAATTTTACTGTTCAAGCTCTGCTCTGGAATTTGAACATAAACTCTGCAAGAGCAGGTGGGAAGATTAACTCTTTAGCCAGGGTACCAGTGAATAGTAAAGGCAGAATTAATGACACTTCTGCTCTTGTGCAAGAATCTGTTAGGTCCATTCCTGACCAATATTAAGGCTGGTGCAGCCACCTAGGCAAGAATATGGTCTTATGTCTTTATGCTCACAGAAGGGGTAGCACGATCTTGGTGTAGTTCACATATGTTCAAACATTGTGCATGAAGAACATAAAATTGTCATACACCTTTGCTGATTGCTACAGAGTCTTTTGTACTGGGAAGACATGTTTCTTTCCTGTCCAGCTCTATGAAATTTCCCAAAGGCAGAAAACTGCTTTTTGCTGAGAAAGTTTGCTTTCTCTTTTCATCTTTTATACATATGAATAAAAAATTCTTTTATGTCTGATTAAAGAAACATAGAAAGTGGCGAAAACACTGGTTCTGATGCTGTTTGCCAAAGTTTTTCTTTCCTGTAGGGCTATATTTTTTCTTCAGGTAATTAGAGGAGGCAAAATTCAATGCAGAGAAGAAAGCACCATGAGACACCTCCCCTGCTCTCCCTTCTGCCCATACCATGCAAGCTATTCCTTTTTAGGGCATCCTGGTTTCATGTTCTGGGAATTTGTTTAATTTTGTTCCATTCGTCTTTCTTTCTTCTGGGTGAAAGATTTTAATTTGGTGAGTAACACTATATAGTATTTAACTGTGAGCAGTATCAGCTGCCAGTGATGTCTCAGGCTATAAGATCCACAAATAGTAAAGAAGTGATATAGAACTGAGAGAGGTGAAACAATTTTTTAATTGAACTTACTAGGGAAATAAAAAGTGTAAAGAGGCAAGAAAAATTAATACACTAAAGATATAACAGAGGAAGCACTGATCTCTTCTCTCTGGTGACCAGTGACAGGACTCAAGAAAACAGCGTGAAGCTGAGTGAGAGGAGATTTAGGTTGGATATCAGGAAAAGGTTTTACTCCTAGAGGGTGGTTGGGCACTGGAACAGGCTCCCCAGGGAAGTGGTGACAGCACCAAGCCTGACAGAGTTCAAGAAACGTTTGGACAATGCCCTCAGGCACATGGTGTGACTCCTGGGGTGTCCTGTGCAGGGCCCAGAGCTGGACTCAATGATCCTGATGGGTCCCTTCCAACTCAGGATATTCTATGGTTCTATGATTCTATGACAAGAGGAAACGGTTTCAAGCTGTGCCAGGGGAAGTTTAGATTGAATATTAAGAAAAATTTCTTCACTGAGAGGCTTGCCAAGAATTGGAACAGGCTTCCAGGGAGCTGGTGGAGTCACCAGTCTTGAAGGAGTTTAAAAGATGTACAGATGTGGCAATTTGGAATGTGGTTTAGGGATGGAATTGGCTGTACTGATTTAATGGTTTGACTGGATGATCTCAGAAGCCTTTTCCAACCTAAATGATTCTATGAGTCTATGTGGTAATATAAAGAACACTGAAATTTGCTGGCTTGCAGCTGAGGCTCCCTATTGCTTCTGATATTAGCTTATTGTTGATAACATGCTTATTAAAAATGAAAAGCACCATGCTGAGGCAGGGTTTTAAAGAAAGTTGGAAGGATCATAAAGTGCAGGATGGATTTTTGCCACTCAAGTTACATGTGGGTAAGAGTAGACAGTGGGTAGTATACAGCTATTGTCTTTTCACATAAATGAATACTATACCAGAATGTTGATTGGTGGGAGCACTGCTCCCATTAAGCAGCAGGAACAGTTTCTTGCTGTTTTGGGCAAAAAGGTTTTATATAATTAGAGTTCTAATTAGAAATGCCAGACCTAATGTTCTGTTGCCTACTTTGGTATGAGGGCTATAGGAAAATATTAACTTCTGGCAGAAGTTTGCACCTACTAATTACTTGTAAAAAGATTTGGATGGAAAGCAGAGCCTCAATCTTTCAGTAGAATGAAAAGCAATTAAAAGAAAAAGCAAACAATTATGCTATTAATTTCTCTCAATGATCTGTGCCATTACTGTATTGTTTTCACTGACAACATTCCCTTATTAGCAGCATTCAGCCTGACGTTTATTTATTCTATCATCCCTGAACATAGGTCGGCCATAAGAATGCTGAAATGTGGGAATAAGTCACATTATAATGACGAAAGTAAGGCTTGGATCCCAACTGACCAATATTTCTGTCCATCTTTTTGCAAATGGTCCAATGAGCTTAGAAAAGACAGATTTGGGAGTTACTTTTCTGGCAAACATTCACGATTTTGCCATTTCCTCTTGAATCAATAGCTCCTACTGATGGTTACAGAAGTTAGTTAACACACACTGCGATACAAAACTACTGTGACTTTGTTGTGCAATGGAGTGTGAAACCTTTTCCTTTCCCTTCCACATACAGATGTATATTAGCTATGCTTGGAACAAACTTGAAAGTGAGGTTAAGTTGCCCAATGCCTCTTTACATTTAATAATTCAATGAAAATAAGAATCTCTGTAGTAAGTGAGCCAGCATACCTAAAACATCTCTAACCTTCTGCAGGGGCTTATTTCTCTCTGCTGATAAGGAAGGGAACCTTGGGAAATTACTCTTCATAATTAGGCAGTGTGGGAATTTAAAACTAATTACAAGTCAGAGCAGATGTGATAATCTAACCACTGGGTTTATCACTGGGAGAATAGCACTGGGACAAGAGTTCTGTCCACCTGACACATTGGCTTTATCCATCGTAAGAGCAGTGATATACTGTATATAGGTCATAGTACTGCATTTTTTACTAGAACTTAGAGTGACCTATACTGCTGCGGTGACAGTGAAAGCACATTTCTTCAGCTGCGACCTGCATCTTCCATTGCTACATCTAGTTACATCTTTACTGGAAAAAAAAGTGCAAAATTAATTAGCTAGATATGTCTAATTATTAGGGTGCAACCTTAGGCTATAAGCCAGTATACATAAGGCCAATATTTGCCTTAAACCTATATGCTAAATTCAGTAAAGAAATCATTTTTATAATTTTATTTGGCCAATTCTTGGAGTTCTTTCCTCCAACAGCATATTACTGCTCTAAAAATTAGTCTTGGAAGGTAAGACTTGCACAAGACTTTCCACAAGAAAATTTGATCAGCCCTCTTCCCCCAAAAGGCAAGGATGTGGGACATAGATACAACCTCATGTTTTACCTAAGTTCAAGTAAATTATTAACTTTCTGATGTTAAAACATGACTTGTTCACCTGCAGAGGTACTTCACAGCTTGCATATCTTTTGCAGCGTCATATCATTATGGGAAATGTAATGTGTATATTAATTAATTAATGCAAACCTGGCTGTCTAGGAGGTTGCAAGAAGAGCTGGGGCCCTTTAGGCATGTCCTAGGGTGAGCATCTCACCTCAGGTGAAGCAGGCAGTTGAATTCACCAGGTTGTCTTTGGTTTAATTTTTCTGCTTTACCAAATTGACATTCATTGTAATGCAATGCTGGGCTTTGCTGAGAACAGCAAACGATCCCCACGGAGGAACAAAATCAGAACAAAGGCCTGATATCTGAGCTGTCTTACTGCATATGCAGGATATTTAACGTTTTGATTTTTATTACCAGCATAGTTGCTTGTGGTGAGTTTAATTTTCCATCTAGTACTTTTTTGGCACAGTTCCACTTGCAGAAGTCAAATGAGATATCCATCTATCTTTTTAGTTCCTGGGTGATAAAAGTACAATAAAAAAAGCAAATCTTAAGGTAGTTTTCTGTCATGAACAGAAATAAATCATAACTGAATCTTAACTCCTCCTTCTCCTCCCACCAAAAGTCCTATACTCAAACAAATATTTCTTACAGGCTTCCTACTAGTTTTAAAATAATATTCCACTTTCTTTTCTCGATTTTTCAGCTTTTGTCTTTAAAATCTGTTTACTGCAATGAGATTTCATAATGCATGATTTTACTGTAAAATGTTGTTTTGGAAAAGAAATACCCAGAGAAATACTCAAGCTTATGGTAGGCAGATATTCATCCAGTTAGCCATTGCTAATCTAAAAGTAGGCTAATCCCAATTAAATTCTGTTTGTACCTATGTGTTTAGCCCCAAAGCAGAGTTTGAAACCTGACTTTCCTTTACATCGCTGGTTGTTGTGCAATAATTTAGATATTTAAATGCTTGTCTGATTCGGCATTCTTAATAGAGTTCATGAGAGTTTGCAGATTCCCATGTCAGTCAAACCATTAACTGCTGAGATGCCTTTAGAAACCCCACATTTCATAATATTTCCTTTGTTGACTGCCCCATTGACAGAAACTTATTAAACAGGAGAGCAATGAAAAACAAATACTGAATAATTTTATTTGTACACGGGTTTTTCTGTATGTGATGACAGTGGCATTTATGAAGAAGAGTGACTCCCAGACATTTATACATCCTAGTTTTTGCAAATATTTGCCTTGTATTGCTTCATTAGCCTTGAGAACAGATTTCAGATGTCTGTACTAAAGTTAACAGTTCTCACACTGTCCTAGTTTTGCTACTGATGTGATACTGGAAACTGCTGTGTCCACTTTGTGAGCTGCACGAAGGCAAGCTGACAACCTCTGTTGGTGGCAGAAGAAAGTAAGTGTGGCTTCACGGAGAGGCTGAACTGCCCTGTTGTTTTTAAAGGTGCTTGTTCTGAGAAGCGAGGCACAGTGCCAGGGCCTTGTGCAGGAGTTTGACCATACCTGTGCGGCTGGTAGACAGTTCTGAAGACTTTTTAATCTGATACATTTCACACAAAGTAAATTCATTATGAAAGGATTAAGCAGCTTAGGTATCATCCCCTTCACAGCTGCTTCTTTACC
>NW_008239110.1:16921342-16977987 GCF_000691975.1 Corvus brachyrhynchos
CTTTCCCTAAAGAGGTGCCAGGAAAAGGTTGTTTTTCATAAGGGTGCTTCGTATGAATCATGTACAGAGAGTGGTCACACCCTATGGACAACATGAATTTTAAAACAGTTGTGACACCAGGATTGCCTTTCTTCCGTAAGTCCCTCTAAACTAGGCAGAGCTGATGCTCCTCTAAGGAGCAAGAGTTAAGTTCAGTCTTCTCATTATTCATGTAATAGGCTTTTTCATTTTTCATGAGGAAAGATACCTTCTTAAAAGAGTTTTGAAACTCCGTGAGTATTTTACTGAACACATGCATAACATGTAGTAGGCTGAGCAGAGATTCCTAATTTGTATGGTGTGGCATCCGCTGAGAGAAACTTGAAAATGAGTTTGTTTGTCTTTTTAACACTTGCTTTGATTTATGGCATGCTCTGTGTTACTAAGGATCACACTGAGTGCAGCTGAGTGGTACTTAGTTGCTGTCTGGGATTAAAACACAACAGATCTTAATTAATTCTAGCTTCATCATATCTACATGTCTGACCCACACACTGTGTCTTAAGTTTAGAGTAGCTATGACTGCACTGAAGTACTGATGTTGAGAATACTTTGGTACAAACCTTTGGCATTTCTTTGGTACATGCAGCTAAGGGCTGAGCTGCTGCTGGCACAAAGTTCTGTGAATTGTGAGTATGAGGATGCCTTGCCTTTCCAAATTAAGAATGTCAAAAATTCTAAGTTATTGCATCTAAATGAAGTGCAGTGTGCCATAACATTAGATTAGCTATTGGACTAGGTGAGGAACCTTGGATTAAGTCCCTGCCTATGGGACTATTGCTGTTTTTCATTTTTTGAAAGCTCCTTCTCCAAGTAACAAGGCAAATTAAATGAAACTTCTTATGATCTAGCATACTTTAATAGAAAAGGGAAAACATAGGAAGATTACAACTGTGAATGTTTAACAGTATAATCTTTCTGATGAATACTTGATAGGACTAAAGAACAGCCCCCATAATATGTGGCAGACATAACTGAAGAAATGTCAATTATGTAGTTATAAACTCCATAACATTATCTACTCTTGGTAATAAATCTGAAGTTTTGGTGATAATTTATGTCAGTTCTCTGTGATATGCAAAGGAAAAATATTCTCAGAACTCCGTGTTGATTTATTAGGTTTTACAAATGATGTAAAAGCTTTGTGAGCAATATTTTTGTCAGCTATTTTCCTTGTGTCTCTGAAATTGTAAATTATTATGGTTTTTTTTCTGTGATGCTGCAAAGTTGATGTAAACATTTGCAGTGATTCTTGCCAGATGTCTGGAACTTGAGCTGTCTAACAAGCTCCTGGTTAGTTTGGTTTTTTCTTTTTTTTCTTTTTTTTTTTTTTGAACAGCCTTGGAAACTTTTTTTTGCCTGAATAACAGCAAAATTGGGATAATATTTTTGTTCTCAAACTTTCAAAGAAAGTTTCCAACCCAAAGTGTGGCCAGGGGGAAAGAGGGTTATGACTAAAGCTCCCTCTCTTGAGGTTATTTAAACATTGGTCCAAACCGAGACCCTTTGAGCTCTCGTGGCCCACAGTAGGCTTTGACCACCAACCTCCTTCTGAGTGGGGCATCTCAGAGCCAGTGAACTCTGAGGTTTTCTGTACTTGGAGGATCGGTGAACAATGACAGTGGATCCTGGGCTGAAACCCCCACTCTTTGAGGCTTGACCCTTCACCCATTGAGTGGGCCTATTCCTGAAAAAAGTTTTCATAGTGAGCCGCCTGAGCTTCTGTTCTTGGCTTAGATCAAAAGAAAGGCTTTAGCAAGAGTTAGGTATGAATGCTGACACAAGCCCTTTAAAGGAAAAAAAAGAAATAACAATAAAAAGAGAAGGGGAAACTTCTTCATGATAAGCATGTCTTTGTAGGAAGAAGTATAAGGACACCAGGTACTGTGATACTTCTATACTTTGCGATGACAATGAAGGCGTCTTTGAGAGTTTGTATTGCTTCACAGTGAAGGGAGATCAGATTTTCTGCATGAATCAAGAGGAACTGACTTTATAAGGTCTGTCCACTTTCCTCTTATCAAAATAAAAAGGGAAAGAAAGCATGCCATCTCCACACAGGAAAGATATCAATTGAAGCAGGAAAGTATTTCTAAAAGTCATGGGAAAAAAACAAATTGTGAGGAGTTTACACGTTTTTGAAAGAGCTTAGCAAGTGAAAAAATGAGCTTTCCTCACTTGACAAAATTGAAAATGGTTTAAACAGCTTGGTTACAAAAAGGCAGGTCTATCATAGGCAACCTTTCCCATCTGAACACAGAGCGGGATTTATTAATTAGTAATTATTTCTATAAAGGACAGTGTCATGCTGACAGCAGTAATGAAAAATTCATGACAGAGATTTAACATTCTAATCTGCTGGATTACTATAAGGAGGCTGCCAAACTTGGGCAACCAGCCAGAGCTAGGAACACAAACAAATATCATAGTTCCCATAGAAACTGGGATCACCTTGGAGATGATTAATACCAGTCTGACTTAAAATGGATGTTCCAGAGATATCACTCTTGGCTGATTTAATTATGACCTGGTGTAATATAGCTGAGCATCTCTGAAGAAAAATAACTCTCTATTTCTCAAATTCTTCCTCCTACCCCTTGATGGAAGTCTAAGAAGGATATTATTTTATTTTGTTTCTTTGCTATTAAGAGAGAACAGAAAACCATATAGGACACATGCCAGAGTTGTGCATGTCACACTGGAACATAAACAGATATACTGAGGACTACTTTGAATTTTTAGAAAGTTTTTTTTTTTTGGCTTCTGTTTGTTTGGTTGTAGTCTTGCAAAAGCATACATTGCTTATATGTACAGTACTCTGAGCAATACAACTATCAACAGTTTTCATACTTAAGTGGAGTACATCAGCTGGTGCTAGGAAAATTTTTACAATCCATTACCAAAATGGAGCTTTGTGAACAGAATACTATTCTGAGGTTTTGCAGTGTAGGCAAAAATAAAATGTTAATTTCACAAGAGACCGTGAAAAAAAACTGTCAAAAGAAAAGAAAAGTAGGTATCTTTTTAGCATTGTCATCAGAGAATCTAGGTATCCTATGGGTAAAATACTCTGTGCTTGAGTCACAAGTCTAATGCTTGTGGTGTCATTCAGTCTCTGTCTCTCAATGAACAAAAAGTGAGTATCAAATCTTGTATGTTAGCATGTTTTTCTAGAAGACAAAAATCTCCTAAAGTGCTAGATCTGTAAGAATTTCTACCATTATCATTGAACTAGCATAAAAATCAATTTTCCTTCTGTGTGTTCTTGAGGATCAATTTTTCACGCACATTTCTGATCATGAAAAGTTTGAAATATAACATCCATTTTTGAGAGGTGACACATTTACCAAAATGAGCGCTAATTCATATTTACAGAAAGCATAATTATTGACAGCAATACTCAATTTGGTTGAATTCCTATAAACTTTTAGTGCTGAAACTTCAATAGTTTTAGGCAAATATTCACAATGTGATTTATTCTTTCTTTTAATGTTGAAAATGCTTCCATGCTTATCTGTTTTTAGAATATTGAAAAGAATTAAAATATTTCTCCCCGTTCATGAATACAGGGAACATTTCCCCATCCAGAATCAGAAGTAAAATAGCCTTGGTTTTTCTCCACTTCTGGATGTGGTCTTATACATGTCAAGTGAGAAGAGGATGGAGAAGTTTTAAAATATCAAAATAACTATGATGATTTTCAGCTTGTAGTCTTCATAAGTGCAGCTGCTGGATGGACCAGATTCTGGGAAATTTATTGTTCCAGAAAGTAGTAACACCAGAACTAACTGCAGATGCTAACTGTCCCAATGAGAGTAGCAACAGAAAAGTAATAGGAAACTAATTTAAGTGTACCAAGAGCTCTGCACTGGCCTCACAGGGAAAAAGTGCAGATGAATCAGAAGCAACATCAGATTTGAAAGCTGAATTTAAAAAGTAAGTGGTTGTAGCATACAGGGAAAAATAGAAAGATAAAAAAGATATGCAACGAGAAACGCTAAAAAAACCTAAAAATAATAAACTTAAAAGTGTCTGAAGTTTTAACAGAAAGAAAAAATACTTTTCTAGCTATTCAACAATGAACAAATTATATTAATGGGTGAAGGAAAGAAGTCTGAAGTGGTTGATTTCTTTTTGAAAGACTAACCATAAACAGTCAACTTCTATAAATAGTGTGGTAGTTAAAAGAATACAAAGCCAGTCTAGATTTTGGATAAAAAGTTCAGGTCCTTGGGTTAGTTTCTGTTAAATATTTTCAAATTGTCTAGCAGTTCTCAGATGAGTTATAAGAGCCTGAGAGCAGGTGAAGGCTATTTCAGGACAGAGAATGGTGATACGAAGAACTGTGGTTCTTGAGTAGGTTTGTGGAAGGAGCGGAAAGTCTAGACATACCAATCCCTAAAAAAGTTGAAAAGAAGCACCAGAGTGTTGGCTCTGGTCAACTACATATCTTGAAAATTATGGAATAAATAAACAAAGCATGTGTGAAAACTAGCAGATAACGAGAAAAAAAAGATTTTTCAATAACAAATCACATCGGACTGCTAGGAGAAGAAAATATGTTTTGAGAGTAGGAGAAAAATAGTAGATGTCTTATATGTACTGAAATTGTTTCATTACATGCTCATACAACCCATCCAAGAAAATTTATGCTCACTGGAATTAATAGACAGCTATACAAGAAAGCAGGAGCAAGTGTATGCTGCGTGTCTATGGTTGTGAAACATGAAGTCCAATTAAAATAAACCCAGCAGTGAGAATCCTCATCAGAAAAGACTGAAAGCATGGATGGAATAAAAAGCAACAGGTTAAACTGAAGCAAGTATGACATGTATTACAATTAAGAGGAAAAGAATGGCTAGAAATCTGCATAGAAAATAGATATCCAAAACCACTGCTTCTCCAAGTGTTTTGGAAATTTGAGCTCTTTCTGGATCATTTGCTCTCATGCAATGCTTTACATTGAAAATATTCATTCTCTCCCAGGAAGAATTACCATAATGTTCGTTATCAGCTCCTTTCTTCTCATGAGAGGTCACAACCAGGGATCACAACCCATTCTCACTTTCAGGTGAAAAATTCTGCTGCTCACTTCTTTGTGGTCTTCTTGATGCCTTTTCATGAATTCCCCGCTTTCCTCCCTGCCACTGTATCCAAGGGACACTGCTCAAAGGTTTTCAGCAGAAGGTGATTTTAAGAAAAGGATACCTAATTTTTATCATGAATGCTGTTGGTATACCTGTTTTTACTACAGAGCAGGGGGACAGATGACACTGTCACCGAAAATCCATTCCACCTCTATTTTTCTGTAGTTCCATGTGAACAACATGAACTGGCAGATATAATTCTTCATTAAATTGGAAAGCTCACTGATGAATAAGTAAACATTTATCTTTGGGAGGGCTGTAGGTCCCTGATTTGTCTTTTTCTTCTGCCTATCAAGTTTTAAATTTAATTCTATCCAAAAATGCTGAATTCTCTGGAGGAGAATAAGACTGGTTTCTACCTGTACTAAAAAATTTTCTAAGCTCTTAAATTTAGTTTTTGTCAGGTACTCTTGCTTTTGCCAAGACTTTCAACTACCAAAATATTTTATGGCAAGAATGAAGATTGGATTTTTTCAAGAGAATAAAGAATCTATCCTGAACTTTTTTGTGAATGTCTACATATTATAATCATAATAGATTCCATCTACCTAGATGTTTTCCACTAGTACAACCATTGATCTAATTCTGCAGGTGGGCATGGAAGAAGGGGGTCGTAGATCACTTCTGGTTGCCTCTTTGTGTGCACTAGCCTTACTGATTTATTTCAGCGGAGTTGCTCCTATGTGAGCTAGAATGATAAGCCAGCTGTGTGTTCCATATCTGGAGCTATATTTTCATTTGATTTTGCTAATTTAAGGTCTTTAAGCATAATTTAGGACTTGAAATTTGTTCTTCATGTGCTCACATTTTCTTAGCTATGTAATAAATAGGATGCCTTATTGAGGCATGCATGTGCTGCAGTGGTTTGTTGTTGGTGTAGAGTCAGAGGACTTCTATACAAGAGCCTGCTCTTCTTTCAGCTTCCACTAGGACAAGACACATATATATTCTAGCTTTATGAAGGCCAAAGCATCTTCTCCTCCCCTCCAAAATCAGGGGAAGTCTATCTCCAGCACAGAGAATGCTTTAGAAATTCTTCCCTCTTGTATGATGGAAAGAACACTCCTTTCACGTTTCCCTCTGTGTTTTTAAAAATCATGTTATTTGTCCTCATAACAGCGTTGCTAAATGTTTTCCTTGAGGATGTAGAGAAAACACAAAGGAATGTGTTGCAAACACATTTCTGAGTTGAAATCCAGAAATGCAATTCCAAAACTATTTCTAACTAGGAAGCATGATACCTTTTGACACCTGTGTCCTAAACTCATCTCAAGACCTCTTCAATTCTTGCCTGAACCTAAGTGCAGCCTGGATCCCTGTTGCCCCTTACATTTTTGTGCATGTTTAACTATGCTGATGAGAATAGCTTCACTGGCCTCAGTGGGGCTGCATGTGGCAGAAAATTAAATTAGGCACATGCATAAACATTTCTAAGTTTGCTACAAATTATGCTCGTCTCAAAAGTGCCTGTACAGCAAACACTGGCTTGTCTAAGAGTCTAATGGTGACAGGATTCACTTTGTCAAAGCAAGAAATAACAAAATTTTGGTCATAATTTGCATGCAAAGCATTGAAAAATAAACAATTTTGTAGTTTAATCAACAGAGATTAAACCAGATCAAAAGTGGAGTTCTCCAAACATTTTATCAACAAAATTCCTATCATGACCCTCTGCCATCACTCTCACACAGAGATCAATTTTTGGGAAGTTGGTGCATATATACAGTATCAATGCTTCAAAGGCTTGTGTTCATTTATCTGTATGCTAATATATTACTAAAGAAGCATTTTCTATCTGCCTTTAGTGACATGAATCTATTTGCTTGTCTTCTGCATTATTTTTGTGAATAATTATGCTAAATACTGGAAATGCCATAGAAAAATTCAGCACTCTGCTCATATGTTCCTGACAGCTCCCTTGCTGAGTAATGGGATAATACTATATTGATAGTAATTCAAATTGTATAACTAATGGATACATAACATATTAAAGATAAATCAAAGCTTTGTGCAATGTTCTGTGTTTCCTAATGCCATCCTAGAACTCATATCAATGACAAACACATAACACAAAGCAATTTGTTGGATTCAGTGTATTATTTTGAAAAATAGGAGAGGAACTGCTCAAAGAAATACAACCATATGTCAATAGGAGAATGTGTTCTAAAGGCTGATAACCTTTTTCCATATAAGTATGATTTGTAAACTGAAAGTTGAATGCATCGTCTCTGTTCCAAGACTACCATCAGCAGATGCTTTGAATGCTCCAAAGAGCAGTCCTCGGCTACTTTCAAGGGGGTTTAAATAGGCTTTGTGGTCCACCCATGAGAAACTTCAATGACCTTAAGAAAAATAAGCTGTACTGAGGCAGATGTCAGTGCTCAAACCATGGTATCTACACGATGATGTTTTATCAACAGACCAATTGGGTGCAGAAAGAATTGTTCATATTTTCTTGATGAAAGTTATTTTCTCGCAGTACTTTCCATTCTTTTGTGTCCTGATACTGTCTTACAGAATATTTTTTTATTCACTGATAGAGCTGATAAGGACTAGAAGTAATTAGCTGAGCATGTCTAAATGTTTGCATTCTACTGGCTGAAATTTAAACACTACTTTAATTTCCCAGAGTAACTTTTATCCATGCCAGCATCAAACTTTAGCAAATCTTCATGAAGCCATAAAAAGATATTATCATGCCTATAATACCTACCCAGGTGTAGAAAAATAAACATATATGTGAGGGGTTAAAGATCTGTTTTGCAGAAGAAATGGCTGCATGTGGTGTCAGGCATATGTGGTGGTATTCGACTGTGAATCAGTGCCACAGCAGAAAGCAGAACCCAATACTCCTCTCCCTGATTTGCTCACATTTGACTAATTTTACTTCTGATTTAGGACAGAAAATAAAAATACACTTACTGACATCTTACTGATCCATTTCTGTGTACATACAGTCTAGCTCCAGGCCAGGGTTTTGATCACTTATTCCTTCTTCTGGAGACACATAATGGTAACTTCTGCTGCTTAAAACCCAACAATGCATTCCCAGCACTAGATTCACAATGGTCGTTCTACAGACTAACAAATGAATTTATGAGTGAAAACAAATTCTCCCCTTATGTAGAAGGGAGAAGATGAAAAAAAATGGCCATTTTTTTGCAATTACAAAGCTGCTAAGTTAAGCATTCTCTTAAGCTGGCAGGAAGATAATTTTCCTTCTATATGTACAAGCTTTCCTTCTATGTACTTCACTTGCACAAAATTGAGTGATTATCAATTTTAGCAGGGAGGTATGTGTTTCAAACTGCGTTGTTACTTTCATCACACATAAAACCTCATGGAAACGTTGGTGCTGATAATAAGAAGCCTCATTTTAGGAGGCCTAATAAGATATCAGAGATGTTAAGGCTATATGCATTATTCATACACTGTGAATGGAAAACACTGAAGTCCTCAGCTGACTGTGGAAGCCTTGGAGGCTCTAATAGATGGTTAAATATTTTACACAGCAGTCATAGGGTTAGCAGTGTCAAGTGAAATCCATGTATTTTCACAACGTTGTGACACTAATGTTATAAGAAAAGGGTATTAGCAGGTTTCTTAACAGTGACTACTTTAGTAGTTAGATTTCTACTGCCTGTACCTGGTTCCTTAGATCAGCAGTGGCAGTTCTGCATGTATTTGTCTCTCTCTTCATGCATCTCCGGCTGCTCAGTGACCTTAATGGTCCTTAGAGACAAAAGTGTCCTGCATTTCTCTACTGGAAGAAATAATTGATGATCATGAAAACTAACAGTGCTTAGTACTTCACAGAAGACAGTTAAAAACTTAAAGAATTGTATCCTTTAAAAACTGCTTAAGAAAAATACCTGATGAGAATCGGGTTGGCTTTGCATTTAAAGTATTTTCTAGACAAAAGTTACCTGACACATCTTTACCCAAGGTCTTACCAGTAGTGTAAAACAAATGGGTAATCTAAGTCTAATTTCACATTCTCCATACAGTCCCACCTCAGAACAGCAATGGGTAAAGTAAAAATTCATCTCGACTCACTCCATTGTAACTTGTTTTTATTTGCAGGTCTTTGACTAAGGAATGATTACTCCAAGAGTAATGGAGGCCTCTAAACTTCGGCTAAAGGAAGGGTGCTGGAATTTATCTAACTCTTTCCTGGGAGGAATGTGTTTTTTGCTATGATAATAATCTGGGGAGTAGTAATACCATACACTGCCCCATGAGCTAGTCTATTCTGCTTCCAAAGTATGTAACAGACTTCCAGAACACACTTTAATACTCTTTTCCTATTCTTTTAAATCAACATATATTCTGATCCTGATTCCGATAAAAGGGCATGTTTTAAATCTCCAAATATAGCTTTGAAGGTGAATTTAAATTATTTGATAATGGTCAATAAGCTGTATTTTTCATAACTAGTGGCATAAGACCTTTGGCTGATGACTAAGCTAGAATGTCTTCAGGGAGTGGGATTTTATTTGATGTATGGCAACTAATTCAGGCTACCACTGCAGGAGATATCTGGGGCTTTAAGCCTATATTTTAAGATACTTAGACCATGAAAGCCAGCAACTGATGGAATTGAGAGACCCAACTCCAAATCAAATCATGGAGTTAGTAACTCCTTCATTGTTTGACGTCAGGGCTCTTTGGCCTCATGGGCATCAGAAGGATCACTGGGGTGAAGCTGCTGTGTCAGGCAGTGTGCAAGAGACTCAGAGTCACTGCATTCCTCACTGGGAGAGTGCAGACTTCAGAAAATTGGAAGGAGAACAAAATTTAGGAAGTCATTAAGTCCTTCTCACCTCTGGCAAGACTGGCAAACCCAAGGTTGTCTAGTGACCAGGTGAGGGGGGCAGGAAGTGGTGTGTTGGTCCCTGACTGTGCCCTGCATGGCTCCTCGAAGTCAATGAGAGCGGCAGGATGGGGGCAGCTGGGAGCAGCCTCAGACTCAGCCATCTTTGTTTAGTACTAGTCTGCTGTTTTTCTGCTGGTTTTGTGTCACGTCTTTTACATGCCTCTTTTCTGTTTCCATGTCTCTTGCTTCATGGGATCTTGTAGCTTTCCTCAAAGAGAAAGTGGGCGGAGTACCTCTCTTTCCCCTTGTCTAATCCTTTTGCTGACTTCCCCTCCTACAATTCTCTTCTCTCACTTTCTGGCATACACAGGGATGGAGATTTTTCCTTTGCTTTCCTCATATTCACTTGAACAAGTCATTTTCAGTTCCCCTTTACTACTCATGGTTATTTCTTTGCATGCTTTTTGCTCACAAATCAAACCTAACTAAAACTGACCAGTGAGTCTGCTTGTCCCTTCAGACTCTTCTGCTCTTCTCCATTTCATTTATCAGCTCCTTGACTGTGCTGTGCACTGCCATCCCAGCCCTCACACATCTCCATTTGCCTTCCACATCTTGCTGCTTTCATTAACCATTATAAAAATTTTCCTGAACAGAGTGGGACACTGCAGTTCTCATTCAGTACTCTGACGGTTTCACCAGTGGTTTGACAGTTGGTGTATTGAAACCACTCTCTTCTGTGTAAATATTTTCTCATACGATCTCTATGTTCCCCCATACTTGAAGCCTGGTTGTCACAGGTCAAGGATGATAATTTTTATGCATTTGCAAAGCATTTGACCCAATGGGATAATCTTCGGCCCTTCACGAGGGCTCCTGAGAGCTGCAGAAGCACAGCCTGTGCTCAGAATTAACTGATACATGTTAGCTTTTTGCTTAATGTGGCCTCAAGATTTTCTCTTATGATTATAGGAAGTTGCTGCTGCAATATTTCTCAAAATATGGACCTGGAAATAAGAAAATATTTTTGACATTGAAATCCTTAAACCACCATTAACTACACTACATCCTCAGTAGTCACAGCTGCTTTCTTTGAACTCCTCCAGATTAAACCAAACCTAATTTACAAGAAACATTTCAGGTTGTTTGCTCATTACTGCAGAATTAGCTCCTTTTGAAATTTTGACAATGAGAATTTAAAGTAACTAAACACTGCTGTGATTTCTGAAACAAGCTTGTGCTTGTATTGATCATGCAATAGAACAATGTGTCTAAGCCCTAGTTCATTATGAAAGTCTCTGAAACTCTGGAATTTATTACTCCCATGTTGGCTAATTAGTTTGTATGTAAAATTTTAGCTTCACTACTGTCTTTTTAGACACCAACGTTTGCCTTTCCACAACAACCATATTAAGTGGATTTTGTAATGCTTGACTACAAACAGAGCATTTCCCGATTTTTTGCTTCTGTGTTTAAACATTTGCTCAGCACTGAGTATCACAATATTATTTTACCAGCATTTTTTATAGAACTTTAGCCAACTCCAGGCCATCATTTGAAGCCATTTACTTTTTCAGCTAAGTGTAATGAAAGTACACAAAGGAAAGAGAAGCAGGGTTCCAGTGAGAGCTGTTTCTAAGTGGTTAGCAAGGCTTTGAAGGCAGCTGCCTCCTGTGGACTGCTGTCTGAAGGGCATCTGAGAGGGTGGCAGATATATAGAGCCTTCCTTCATCATTTCTAGTTCTACCTCTTCTCTTGGTTCCTTCTCCTGTTTACTTACCTTACTGGATCCATGGAACTCAGAAAACAGTTCTGGCAGACCTGAGTGCTTGCAGCCTCCTCCCAGCTCTAGTGGTTATTACAGCAGGCATTCCAAAATAATTCAGCTACATGCAGGCCACTTTCTGCAGTATTTGTGTTTTTCACACACCATGCCTGATTCCTCCCATTTGCATAGTTATTGGTCCTGCAGCCATTTAGTTGTAAAAGTAAAAAGCTTTAATCTGAGCTTTTTAATTATGCTGGGAGTTAATCAGCAGTGGGTGTCAGGATCAAATCTGCTCCGTCTTCTCATGGTTATCTGAGAAAATAAACTCTTGTTCTGGCAGCAACACCTTTAGGCACGTAGGTATTCTAGCTGCAAGTACCAGCTTCTCCCCAACTGCGCTTGCCACTGTGGGGGAATGAGAATATTCATGCTTGTTGGAACAAAATGGAAAGAAGTAGACGTTTTTCTTTTGGGTTCAAAAGAATATAAAACTTAGCTCAGTTTCTCTGTTTGTTCAAGGAATAAGCCACAACATTTACTTTCCCAGCAAGGATTATGCTTTGGTCTTGCTTTTAAACAAACTTGCTAACCAAAATTCTAGTAGTATTTTTCTAACATTCAAATGGTTTATTCTTAGAGTGTAATCAGGAAAGGAATGATGAAAACTAATTATGGAGTTTGGTTAATAACTTATCTAATGAAACAACTAAGAAGTATAGTTAGCAAAAATGTTAAGTATAAGCCAGTCTTAAGCAATTTCTGGCATTAATCCAGTCTGAAGTAATGATTCTAATTAGTGGGCTTTATGGTGTGGTACATCTGGTCTTAAATATACATTAACCAGCATTAATGTGTGGAAAAATTTTACTGACACATCTTCAGATAAGAGTCCAACTCTGATCTCTTAAAAATCAAATTATTTCTATCTTGAGGAACAGGCTGACTTACAAGAAAAACAATATACTTATAAATAGAGGGTTGAAGAAGTCTAATTTGTACTGAGGGATCACTATCGCTGTGTGTATGTTTGTAGCATCTGATGTAACGAAGCCCTAGTCCTGAATAAAAACCTGCACTCTATTAATTCTATTAATAACAAAAAAGCTAACACCGTCCTTAGAATGAAGCTGTAATCCTATCACCATCAATATGTGTGTAATTTAGAGATTAAAACATTAATTCTTTGCAAATCAAATGATCTGTTGCATTACTTGTGTTAAGTCATGTCCTGTTTCTCATAGGATGACATTAGTGATCTGTTCCCTTTCCTGCCTGATGAACAGCAAGGTCTTGTAATGTAATTGTGTCGTACTTGGATTTTTTTTTTTTTTATCAGGTGAAACCTTTCAGATTTCACATCATGTTCAGGGAAGAAACTGTGCAATTCCCAGTCAAATGTGTTCTTCATGTAGTTAAGTTGGTAAACCGAGGCTTCATAAACAGAATCACACTGAGAACAATTTCTGTTCAGAATTCTTCAGAATTTTACCCAGTGTGTTTTGCTTCTGCAAAGTGATGTGTGAACATTTTATTTACGTTAGTTGTAATTAGAAAGTGTGATTTTTGTAATTAGTAGAAATGTTTCACCAGCACCAAGCTAGAAGTGCTGCATACTGTGTTATGCCATATACTAAATTAACTGTGTTTCTTAATTTACACTGAGTAGACAAACCTGTTTTTTCCAAGGCTTTTTCTTTCCTGATTTGCCAACTAAATTATTTCTACATTTCCCCTCATTACTATAAACTGACCATAAATACATTACTAATTTCTCAACAAAAGCCTCTCAGAGGTAACCAAGTGACTTGAAACACTTCCTATTTACTCCCACAGACAACTGATGCAGTGCATGTAAAATTTAAAACCTGCCTATATATTCACCTAACAAAACCTTAAACCTTATGGAGCAAGACTGAGATCTAAGCTGCTTGCTGCAAGTATAGCTGTTTCATTTCAGGCCCAATTTATTCTGAGTCAATATTTAATTTTCTATTTTAGGCACTATCATCATAACAAGCTACAGGTATGTGTTTCAGGATGAGGATGGATGCAACTGGTTTAGAAATTTTTTTTGTTTCTCAATAAAACTGTCAAGATTTTCCTGAAACATTCTTGTTGCATAAGGCAATTCTCTTTGACATCAAGCAAAGTTTGGGATTAATAAGTGCTACAAACTGTCATTCTGTCCAACTCAGGCAATATTTGGACACAGGCAAAACACAGAAATGAACTTGATTTTTATTTTGTTTTCACTGGAATCATTGTTGATGAAGTCCAATATGTCTAGCCAGCTTTTCTATAAATGTGTCTCGCTATGGGATATATCTTCTTATACATGGGTGTGCATTTATGTCAAGATGGAATAAAAATATATTTGAATTTAGTGGTGTTTTCAAAGTCAAATAACCTAAAAAAATTCCTCTTTGAACAATTGCAATCTCCTTGAACTGAGCACATGGCAGGGCTAAACCAGCAAAATGAAATTTATCACAACAAAACATACCTTCCACTTCCTTTATTTAATATGGTTACCAGAATTCCCTATAAAGCTTATTTTGATAGTGTTCAGAGTGACAACTGTATGTGTAGATGCTATAGATATTACATAAATCTGACATTAAATGTTGCTTGGTTTGGGAAGGAATTTTTTCAGACCTATATTATAGCACAATTAGCCATTGCAACTTTAGGCAAAATGTTTCTGAGGTGTTCTCTCAGGACTTTTCTGAATATTGTTGCTTTGCAGATATGAGGGGGCTTGAGAAAAATACAGACGTCATACAGAGACATGTTCAATGGCTTTTCCCCTCCATTTTGAGTGATAGTAAAGGCAGAAGTTTTTAATTATTTATATCCCATTCCTCCTCTCTTGGCTGAGAAGATAAGTTAGGTCAAGATGTGAAGATGAAACACTGCTTTGATTCAGGAAGGAATAATATTTCAGCTGTGCTCTTGTTTGCTCTACACATCAACACACCTCAAGTCTTCCCTACGCAGCAGCCTTCTTTATAACCTTCCTGTCATCTCAGCACATGTGAAACCTATTACAGACTCTGAAAGTGTCTTTTACATTATATAGTAGACTGTCCAATTTTAAAAAAGTGGAAATTAATTCCAAGGATGCCCTCTATTTTAAAAAGGAAACAAAAACCAAAAAGACTTAAAAAGGAAGCTGTCCTTGGCACTGGGAACAGTTAAAACACAACATGACCTGTTGTTTTGACGTTTGCTATCCTGAAAGAGCATGATCCAAAGGCCTCCAAAGTTCATGAACATTTTTTCTTTATCTTCAATGCACTCTGACTAGGTTCTAAGTATAGAAAATAGCTACAATATTTTTCCTTAAAATAGTTTGTTACTGTGTAATAAGTATCTGAAACACATACTCAGCACATCCTTTGTCCTAAACATAGTAAAATGGCATGTGTTCTTGTCTGTTCCCCAGTCTCTTTTCTTGCGGGCTTCTTATTTCAGATTTTGTTGATCAAGGTACCTACAGCCTCCCTTTTTCAGGGATCTGCCTTTCTGAGATTAAGGTAAAACTGCATCTTCAGTCTCAACACCAAGAACACTAAGGTACATCAGCATCTAGACAAAATTCAAGCCATAGGTTTGGTGGTCATACTGCTTAACGATTAAGGAGGGAGAGGTATCTGTGCGTCAGATCTTCAAAAGCCCTGTAGGCAAGATTTACCATTGTGGAAATTTCTGGTGCATTGGTAGAGCCAAACTGCAGCGTGTAATTTTATTCTTGAGCATGTTAGGATTTTCAGCTTCTATGGGTTCAGGCTGTTGCACACCACAGATACAAGTAAATGTAGAGTACTCACAAAGGTAACCAACCGGAAATGCCTCAAGAAGATTAAGAAACCAGAGTAAAAGTTACTCTCTTGAAACACTCTCAGCCTTTGATACTTTGCAGCTCAGTCAGGGATGACGTCTTTGTGTCTAGTAGACATCAATGATTTCACTCCCATATATTTGTTCAGTCATACACAAAACCCAGTTTAGCTCCCTACAAACCCATATGGGCAAAGTAAGCAGTACAGTGTACAGAAGGGCAACTCGGGACGCCTCAGAAAGCTTCTCTGTTTACTGATTAGTAGAAGGATACTAGGCCTAAACTTAGTGTGAATGCGTGTTCCCAGCTTTTTCCTCACATCCTGAACTTGACTCCATCCCATCAGAATCCACATCAGAGAATAAATAGCAGCTCCGGCTTCTCACGCTTATCTGAAGACAGAGATCTTAAGGCCTTAGTTCAATGAAGGGATCTGGTGGGGACAAGAGCATAAATAACCAGGTGAGGTCACTATGAGATGAGATGGGAAGAGATTTCTTTCTGGTTAGGAGTAGTAGCTTGAGAGTGTCTCTTTGAGAACATCTAGTGTAAGCAGAAGTCCAGGAGTGCTGGTATGTGACAGAATTTTCCCACTGGGATGGTTGTACCTGGAAGAAAAACAAAGAGACCAAAATCTGCTTGGGAGTTTGATCCAAAGAGATTGGTATAACATAGGAAAAGGACTGAACGTATATTTTGCTGCCCAAAAGACCAAATTTATGTTTTGCTGAGGTACAGACTGAACTGTAAAGCTGTTTCTGTGTGAAGAACTGGCCATCCTAGTAGAGCAGAAGTTTGTATGCAATGAATGAAAACAGAACTTCCAATTTCTCTGCTAACACAGCATAAATCCACTTACTTGACCAGTTTACCTAATCGATATGTGGAAACATCAATTTTCTTTTTCTCTGGTAGATTTTAGATTTTCTAAAGCAAAGCACATCACACAACTTTTTTCAGAACAACCTGTGAGGAAAAAAATCAAACAAACGATTAAACCAACAGAAGGATGATGAATGAAAATGTTTCAAAAGCTGAAAATATCTGGTATCCCTCAATACTTAAATAAAAAGTATTATAGGGGGCTTTGAATCATCCTCCCACAGTACAGCTATTGCAGAACTAATGTTTGTTCATCTTTCCCTTTCAGCTGTTACTATTTTGACTAGTTGCACAGACAAGCTGAACTATCATCTGAGCCAAATTTAGTTCAAATTCAGAGGGAGTATGTGATGTGAATGTGAGAAGGCAAAATTTCATTAAACTACCCTATTTTCAGAGCAATTTCTGTTTCAAAAAGAGAACAAGATGAGAACAAGGAGACAAGAGAAGTTCAGTGTTTTTCCCTGTGTGTTGACAGAGGTCCCACCTTCCTCTTGCCGCTACTGGCGTTCCTACTGGTTCAATAAACAGGACATCCTGTTTTCAAGATGAAGTGGGAATTAGGGAGGCCTTTAGCCTAAAAATCCAAGGGATGACTACTCATCCTCAATCAGAGTAGTTACAACTAGGATGAAATTTGTTTTACAAGAATAATTTTGCTATGAGGCTCCTGGATTAAGAGGGCAGGGGAGATCCAGGGATGAATAAATTTGTTTTGACAATCATCTTTCAAGCAATTTGTACTTGCATAGCTGAGCCTTGCTGTTGCCTTTCTCAGAATATCTGGCCACATGTTGATTAATAATATTTCACAAATGATTTTGCCCTAAAAAGAAAAAAAGTCCCTCCTTGTCTGCCTGGAATACCACACTTAGAGGTCTGAAATTTCAAGGGAGAAGCATCAAAACCACCAAAATTTGAGAGCCTGAGTCAACTTACTTCTCTCTGGTCTCACTCATACACTGGGGATTGCTTATGGGCCACTCAGAACTTCTCTGAGCTGTGTCCAGTGCTGCCACTCCCGATTTCTGCAACTCACATCAGCACGCAGGTATGCAGGAGTTTTCTTCCGCTCTGTTTCTATGTTTTCCTTCTATTCAATTTGTATGAGTAAGAATTTGCTAATGATGCCAAGTCAAAAGCTTCTAAACCTTTATACATCCTCTGAAGTTTCCCAGTCTTCCCTCATTGTTACATATCCCAGTGTGTATAATGAACCGTGATGGAGACAAAATTGCATCGACCCCAAGTTTTTCTGTCTCTGTGAAAATGCTCATCACTTACATTTCTTAATTTCAGAAGTAACCCAAGTAATGCTGCTCAAAGCCTCTTTGAAATGCAAAAGTTCTTTCAACAGTATCTTTGGAGGATTGATTTATTTTAATAATAACAGATACTGATATGCACTAAGAGTCAGTTATGGCTGGTCCAAATGGTTTTTAGAACACAGAAAAGTAATTTAAGTAATACTTTGCAATAGGAGTGGCTTTGAGAAAAATTATCTCACATTTGCAGCTTGTCACTAATATTAACTGCTCCCTATCACTGCTCTCCTTCTCTTTTCTGAAAAGTAATTGCTACTGCTGTCTTAAAGACCGGAATATATTTAGGTATTGTTGTTTATCATTGTTTTTCTCATTATACATTTTTTATAAGTTTGATATTGGAAGGATTTTCATACAAAGCAAAAATATAATTTAAACTGCATTCGGAGATGCTATTCTAGGGAATCCTTCTTTCAAAGCTGCAGTGGGACCCCACTTCATTTCCTGGAGGAAAAGCATCCACATGGTCAAAACTATCACCACAATTGGCACTAATTGGGAGACTTTGTGGAAGTTTGAGCAGACACCCAGGTTTTAATAAGCAAGGAGTATGGAACACCTACTCAACACCTTGTGCTGGGCTTCTCCATGGCAGTGTTAGACACATTGTCAGGACAGCTGAGAGAGTTTGCGCTGTAGTACTTTGGATAATTGGAAGACTTGTTTCCCTGGAATTGCTATTCTGTAACCTTGCACTGAACTCTAGTTTTTCTTAACTCTGTTTGTAAGAGCTAAGAAAGAAAGGCAATATTCTTTTGTTGGAAATAGCTCCAATACAAAATTCAGCAGCTGCAGTTCATTGGAGACTGCTAATTAAATAATCTATATCACCACTCTGTATTAATTAGGGAGTTTCAACATCTATAGACTAAAGAGCCTAATCAAACTTTCAGTCAATTCCTGCTCTGATTCTCTTGTGTCCTGAAAACTGCTCAGTGTTTTCCTGCCTATGAATTCTTTACTTTTCAATTACCTCTCAGTAAAGGATTTTAAACATCAAAGTGCAGCAGATACTTCAGAAACACAGGACACCCCACAAGGATGCTGTTGAGAACAAAGGACTCCACTTGATACAGCCACAGAGAGCTCTACTGCATCAGATGTGCGAGTGGATTTATAGAGGAAATTATTGTACCTGAAACTTTCTTTTCCCCTTCCCCCAGCACTGAGCATGGCTTCATGTTGCATGAAAGAGGAATGCCATTGCTCCTGTAGAGAGATCAGCACAGTGACAAGATGGAGCATAGCATTTCTAATATTGCCTGAATAGAGCCAAAAGCAGAGTGCAAGGGCAGGGAGCTGCCACCAGCAACCCTCCACTGCGGGGAGGGAGGGCTGGCTGGGGAGAGTAGGGGAGTATTTAGGCTGTATTTTACAAGAAATAGTGAGTGCAACTGACTGGCTGGGAGATATTGTTGGCTTTGTTGACTGTATAAATATACTTTTAAAAGAAGCAATTCAAGCACAAGCTTTTTAAAAGCATGTGTAACTATTCCTGGTTTGTTTGTGCATGTGTGGCTAATAGCTCTTGGCAGACAGAAAAGGAAGCAGGAGAAACATAAGATTAAGTCCTGGAGTTCCCAGCCACCACACAACCTGCTGTTCTCATCTTAGGGATGTGGCATCTTCACCTTCTGGTGAAGACAGGGGCCTGTCTCTCTTCAACAACAGTGTCTCCAAGCTCCCTATTTTTCCCCATATCCTATTACACTGATTTTTGCCTGCAGAGACAGCCTGACTCTTAGTTATTTGTGTACTCACATAGCATAGATAAAGGCTCTGCTTCCAAAAGAATCTGATCCCAAAAATGCTGCTACACATGAGTAAACAGTCTGGGACAGAAATTACTAAGTTGGTAACAAAGCCTGATCATATAAGTAGAGCTTTAGTTAGGATATTTTAAAGGTATTAATAAATTAGGCATTTTTTAATTACAGTGTTTCTGTCATTTTACCCTCTCTAACCACTGTTTCCATTCTTCCAGGGGTGTGTCCGTGTACTTTAACAAATGTGTTACAACAAAACTCATAATAGAACTTTTCCCCCTAAACAATATAAAGAACAATGCGTGAAATAAAATCTGATGCTTTTTCTCCCTGCACCTACATTCATACCTCCTACACGAGTTGGCTAAAGTGGGTGCAGGAGATTTAGCTATCATCAGGAACATTAAACTCTGCCACTGTGCTCAGGATGAGACACACTGATTCAGTGGTACTACACATCAGCCTTGCTTAGGCTGGTCTGTGAGGGAGATCTAGGGAGGGAAGCAAAGGCACTGGATTTGTATGGAAGAGCAATTTATTCTTGCCAGTTTTCCCAGGATTTTTGTTTTGTCTCTTTCATCCTGTGGCACTGGTGCTAGATCTTAATATAGAGCCAAGAAAACACCATCACTTTGCACCAAATCCAATCATGCCTGCATTTAGTGAGTTCAGACTAGATATAAGGAAGACATTTTTTATAATGAGGCATTGGAACAGGTTGCCCAGAGAAGCTGTGGATGCCCCATTCTTGGAAGTGTTTGAGGGGCCCTGAGCACCTCATCTAGTTGAAGATGTCCCTGCTTATTGCAGTGGGGTTGGTCTAGGTAACCTTTAAACGTCCCTTCTAACCCAAACTATTCTGTGATTCTATAATTTTCATATTTGCAGCTATTTGTCTCTTAATTACCTGTAGCAGCTATAACAGGGGGTAAGTCTTTTAACTCTGCTTTGTCTTTAACAAAAACAATCATACATAAAATGCTCTGGTCTTTTTATAGCAATGTAACAACCAACCCAATGAAGTGTAAAATCAATGTTATAAAGCCAGATACTGTTCCAAATGAAGTGATTGCAAAGTGCTTTCTGCTGATTAAATATAATGTTATTAACTCCTGGGCTGTAGACATACACAAATAAAGATAGTGGTGGTTCCTTACCAATAACAAAGCTTAAGACGTTTACTTCAAAAATAATTTTTCTATTCCCAAACAGATCCTTGACTATATCTTGTGACTTTGTGTCATGAAATCAGATGGAGAAAAACTAGAACTTCTTCAAATCATCCCCTCCTCTTGTGACAGAGATCAGCTAAGAGGCAGAAAGCTGCATCAGTGGAACTCACCTCTCTGGCTGCACCAGTAGGGTCCCAGCGAGCACATCATTATGTCTCCCACGTGTTGCTGGGTGCAATTGCCAGGCAGCTGACATAAATAGGAGTGGGCCTGATGATGCTCTAAGCATTTGCCAAAAATATCTAAACCTTTTCACAGCATTCTCAAGATCTTCAGGACTATGCACGTGCCCTATCACCATTTCTGTCCTACCCAGCTCCTCCAGCCGTAATCTCTTTATTGTCAGGCTCTGCAGCAATCCAGTGGTTAGGAATTGTCTCAGCACTGTTCCTCTTGGCCAGTTATCTTTGGTGACATGAGCATTTTCAGCCTCTGATACTGGCATATCCAACAGGGCAGCTCAGTCCTGCTGGAGCTCTCCAGGCTGCCCTCTCTCCTGGCTGTACATACACTGCTGCTCCCATGTATCTCAGGAGCACTGAGGTTGTTACTAAAAAGCCTATCTTGACTTTTTTCCTAGACAGTTCCACTCTCTGTCTTCTTTTTCTGAAAAAAAAGTAAATTAAGTCCAAAAAAATAGAAAGTACTAAACAGAAGAGATTTAATGAAATAGACACCATGCAAACTTTTAGGAAACACAGGAGAACAGATGTTTTTAAGTGAGAGGTGCTCAATCCAAAATTCATTGTACTGTGACCATTGTTTACTGACATGTGTCTTAGCCCTGGTACTGAACATAATCATAAATCTAAATTTTGGAAATCAGGCAAATGGCAGGAATACAGTACAATACACTTGGTTTTGCACAATATGAAAAGCAGGAATCTGATTGTTCTGTAGCCCTATGTTCTTCATAGAAAAATGAACTGGATATTATGATTTCACTAACTATGTTTTAAATAACCAAATAACCAAATAACTTAAAGGAACTATATACTACTGGTAGTTATGAATTCATGCTACTCAGGCAGTATATGGTTAAGTACCTGCTGTTCTGGCCATCTCCTGCTCTGTGCTCATGGTTGGTGTAAACTCCATCATCTTTTTTGTCCTGTTGGGATGACTGTTGCAGTTTCCCAATAAATATTTACAATCCCAAGTGAAACTGCAAAACCAGAACTGGTGTCATGAGCGTGACAGTATTGCAGATAAGAAGTGGGTTGTTTCCTATTGCTTTGTGCAGTTTCTTAGCCATATAGTGGCTGAGGAACTGAGGCAGTAGATAAGACCTGAGTAGCTATGGCCTTCAAAACAAGAGCTTGTGGAGTATTGAAATGTCTGCTTGGCAGACACGGCCAGACTTAGATGTGCAGCATAACACTTCAAGTGGTTGTTCCTTCCAGGAAAATTTGTATTTCCCTGCAGTGCTGGTAAAACTTGTAACTTTAGATCATATTCCTGACCCACAAAAAGTGGTAGAGCTTGTGACAGTGCTTGCTGCTGAGCTGCAGTAAAACTGGTATCAAACCACATACCATGGCCTGCAGCCCTTTCAAACTCCAGTTCCTGCATGTAGACTTCCTAGGGCTGCTTGCTCTGAAATGTTTGGGAGTGCTTGGGATTTAGCTGTTCTAAGTAAGAACAAGCTGATCTGGCTCTAAGTCTCTGCGCTGCCAGGAGGGGCGGTTGTAAGGGGTACTCTTGATTCATTAAATGCTTATTAAGGTTATGGTCACTTGGTAACTCTTTTCCTCTCCCAGTTATCTTTTCTTGTATCCCTCCAGCAGCAGAGCTACAATACAAATATTAACAAGTAGGAAGAAACAGTCTTTTAAGAACAAAACTAAACTAATTTTTTGAGAATATGTCAGTGAAATTGCTTTCCAAAGCAGGTTAGCAGCCTTGAAAATTCCCAGAGATGCAATGACTGACTTAAATCAGAACTGAAAAGAACATCCTATGAGACACATTCAGCATTAGGATTCATTTCCCTCCAGTTCTTCCCTTCAGGTTTTTTTTTTTTTAATTTTCCAAGAATAAACACATTGTGTTTCTTGTCTTTCGAAGCAGGAAGCGAAGAAAGGGTTTGAGGATTTAGGATTTCTCCTACACTAGGTTTAGAATTATGACTATTTGTTCATCTATTAGAAACTTATTTGTTCTTTGAAAGGAAAAGAGAATGTTCCCAAGTCAAATTAGTCTAATATTCTGCTACTGTTGTAGTGAGTGCCTAAAGATAGCTGGCAAATATAGAGTTATTGAAGATGTTATAAACACGTAAATAAAATATTAGTCTGCTTGGTGACAGACTAATCCACTTGGTTTTGCAGCCATGTTTGACTGTGGGAATTCCAGGATGATTGCAACAGAAGGAGACATTGATGACTATGTATTTCTCCACTGAGTACCAAGTAAGAGAAATATAAACATTAAACAGTAAATCTAATGTTGAAAAAATAAATAAATATGGAACAGATGGGCAAAAGATGTGTCCAGCTGGCTCATGACACTCATTTTTTTCTTATTTAAGCAGTAGCCACATGCAGAGTGGGTTGGGTATTGGGCTGAAACTGTATTTTCTAATGTCACGCTACATCCACTTTCTCCCACAGACCTTTTAGATAAATCAGAGGAAAAGTTTCTCTAAACGGATTTTATGCAAGTAGTCAAATAGACAGGGTCTTTCCCTCATCTCACTTGCTTATGAGAAAGTTAAGTGTCAGGGCCCATTGCACCTTTGATGACTTGCTCACGTCATCATGATCATCGTAATTTTGTGGCTGCACAACACTCTGCCCCGTATCATGAACTTTCTGACAGTCCCTGTGTTCTCAAAATCCGTGCTCATGTGCTTACCCTCAGCTTTTGGTGAAGCATTCACATGGAACTTCTCTAGATAAAGTAGCTGGCAAACACCCCAACAAAGGGATCACTGGGGCATTTCTTTGAGAACAAGTCTGCTTCTGTCTCTGCTACAGCTGTTTGTGATGTGGGTGTTTTGAGGGCTAGAGAGTTATGAGGGCAAAATCTTCAGAAGAACACCATGGCTTTGGTGAAGCCTTGAACTAAAACAATGATTTCAAATTCTGAAGTATAAATACTGCGAATTAAAGTATTTACACAACTTCTGTTGTAGATTTCACAGCATTGTGTAGAAGGGTAAAGAACTACTTTAGTAAGACCAGGTATTTCTTCTTAGTGTTACTGTATAGAACTTCATTTTATTTAGCCAATCTTGAGAAAGTGAAGTGGTACAAATGCTAGATTCTTGTTCCAAATGCAGTCAAGTAAATAGACTGCAACTGATACTAATGTTCGGCCTAGTTGTGCTAGGAATTAATGGGATGGTCCTAGTAAACATGTGATGTGATTTATAGACCTCAATTACAGTCACTAAGAAACAGTTTGTTCTGATGAAAACTTTTTCTGTGCATAGAGGAAGGAAAAACAAACACTCCAATTATACTCATGACATTTGAGAATGTCACTATATATTTTTTTCTCAAGGAGGACACAATATGATATACCTGCAATGATCATTTACAATGTAAATTATTCTATGATATCATGATTTGTACATTAACAAAGATCCCATTTCTAAACAACAGAAAGACAGCAAGAAAACAAATATACAGCTAGAGTGGAAGAATTGCCTGCTGCAGTGCTCACTCCTGGCATGCTCACTGCTGTCATCTGTCACTTTAATATAAGCTGTGATTTATACTTGGCTTAGTTAACAATTGAAAAGTTTATTCTCTATAAAAAATGTTAATTGAATAGTGTTCTATTAAAGTAACACCTGAAGGCCGGATATGTTAAATGATAAACAATTTCAGATAAAACTTTGGAGACAGACTTGGCGAGTATGAGTTCAGAGCAGGTATAGCAAAGGCACTGAAAATACAGACATAAACAGACCTCAGGGATGTGCCCATCTTGACTTGAAGCCACTCTACACTAGTGAGAAAGCACTACTAAAATCACTTCACCCTTGCCATCTCCACCAAGCAGGTGACCCATGCAAAAACATCAATGCTTTTGACTTCATATATATCCATTTTGGCCTCTTTCTTTTAAGCTAAAACTGATCCAGCCTTCAGTGGCCTATGGTGAAATCAAACCAGCACTCCAAGATGAGGAACACTCAGCCCACAGTCTGTGACTCAATCCGGCCCTTGAGAAAATGAATCATCTGGCCCACTGGCCCTCTTTCCAACTGCCTGCTTTAGACACTGAGCTTCAGGCAGCATGAATTCATCTGGCAGCTGTAGCATCCTGCTCCCGATTGCCATTTTTCCTCAGCAGCCTTCCCTGTATCTCACTGGGGGTGTATGTGGGGCACAGGCTACACAGCATGTGTGAAGCTATGCTCTCCTCCATGAAATCCCCAGAGAATCTCCACCTCATCTTCTGTTCCTGCATCTCAGCTTTTTACTGGGAATCATGTCAATACCTGTCACTAGCTGACTAACTAACAAACCTATCTTAGTCTGTGCTAAGCACAAAGCTTTCATCCTTCCTCTAAACATTTGGTGGCATTTAGAGAATAAAAATAGGTAGAGACAATGCTCCAGCCCTCTGATGAGAATATATGTAGGGGAGAAAAAAACAACACAGAGGAAAAGAGATGATGCCCAAATGTACAAAGTCAAAGTGAGTCCTCACTTATTTTTCTTGCTGATAAAGATAGTGCTTTTAAGATTTATGATTGCACATAGAAATGGATTTCATGCTTATGGGGATCTGCCTGCTCCCCAATATGTACTTAGTAATAAATCCACAACTTCAGATACTCTGCAGAAGAGATAAGTAAAAGCAATACAGCATTATTTTAAAAAAAACTCTTTCCAAAAAAGCTCTGGTTCAAAAGGATACCAAAAGATACCTTTCTATTATATTTATGCACAAAATTATGGACCCATATATTTACTCCTAAACTTACAATAATAAATTCTGCTTCATGAAGTGAATTTTATTTTTTAATTGAGGTATCAACTTTTACACTTCTGTTTTGCTTTGAAACATTTGCATCTGTTTGTTTCATATTTTGTCAGGCTCTTCCAACTACATTTTTCAAAACTTTTGCTGCCATGATATCTAGAAACAGCTTCTTACTTTGACATAAGCTTCTTTGTCTTCATAGTCTCATCCTCAGCAGATGCTGGTGAGACAAGTCAAATGGTCCTCTGTTACATTTCCTCTTAACAGGGTAAGTTCACCTCTATTTGCACCACAGGTCTCTGCTACCTCTCTTAGCTCTTGGGATGGGGAAGACCACATTCTTCCAGGTTCACTGTGTTGGTTGTACTTTACCATGTGTTCTGTATCAGAAATTTGTGTTACATGGTCTCATATTTCCCCAGTGGTGTTTTCCTGGCAAATATTGATGACTCCTGGAGGAGTGCTCCCCGTGAGGGGCTTGTCAGACAGGTGGGATCCCTACAGGGAGGAGCTACAGGCCTCCCAGGTCATTGTAGGTGGGGAACTTCCTGGTGAGCCTGTTCAGAGACTCGTCAAAAGGAAATGGTGTAACTTTGTTGGAAACAGTAATATCAGTGTAAGCATGGGGATCCAGAGCAGTTTTTGGCACAGAGACAGGGCGGTCTTCTGAAAAACAGAAGGTGATAATGACAGAAAAGAGTGTGAAGAACTGTGCAGCTTTCCTGTAGGTGGTCATTTATATTCATTGGCATCTAATGTGAGACTGAGTTATTGCATATCATGGATAGTCTTTTCAGTGGATTACCCAGTCCTTTGAATGGAGAGATGCTAGCAGTGCTGCAAGTGTGTCCTTCGTATTACCATGGGAAAATCACCTGGCTGCAAGGACGTCCAGGTTTCATGGATCAGGCAGGGCACAGCAGCAAAAGCTCTTAGGCTGAGACTATGTGGTGCTGGTTTCATTGCCATACCCCAGGACTGGGAGTACCTGGAGGTGGAAGAGGTTACCATCTGAACAGCCACTTGGACTGCTCGCCTGTGGAGCAGGTACAATGCTGTGCTTCTTGTTGGTAAGTACCTTGAGACACAGACTGCTTATTGGTGGGGTTAGCTTGTCTCAGGATAAAAATAAATCACAGATCACTTGCTGGGGACTCTCCTGCAGAAGAGCCCACTTAGCATGACATTGGTCCAGAAGGATATCAGGGCACCAGGCTTCAAAAGAGAATGGTAGTTATTACATGCAATGCTCAAAATGCTTTGGTGTCATGTAATTACAGCATGGAATGGTCAAATAGTTTAGTGCTGTAATTCCAGTCATTTTGTGAAGTGAATTACTTTTGTAATCAGTGGACAATATATACAGTACGAGCACATTGCTAACACAACCATTTCATGAAATTGCTGTTCACTCCCTCAGTTCAGGCAAGCCTGCTCATTCCCATGGACTGCAAGCAGACACATCCCTACTGCTGTTCCTGTAGATACCATCTGTACTGCCGCTGAGCAAAATGTGGCCCCTTCCTAAGAGTCCAGGCTAACTGGTGGTGCTACTCACTTTTTCCATTTCCAGTGACTTAAAACCATGGTCTTTCCCCAGAGTCTTCATGTGGGTGGGACTCACCAATACCAAGTCACCATCCTTCCTCTTCAAAACACAGAGAAAATGTGTATACATGCTATGTAGCAAGCAGAGGTTTTTGTGGTCACCCGATCTTTCCAGTGGGCACAGAGATCTGTGCATTATATGGTAACAGAGCTGCCTATTGAACAGAACTGTTCAATGAGAGTTGGTAGCAGAATGTGTCAGTAGTGGTGTCTCTCAGCTTGGACTCTTCAGGTCTCCTGTTCTTCCCAGATATTAGGAAAAAATTCTTTACTGTGAGGGTGGTGAGGCACTGGAACATGTTTCCCAGAGAAGTTGTGGGTGCACCATCCCTGGAAGAGTTCAAAGCCAGGTTGGGTGGAGCCTCGAGCAACCTGATCTTAGCCATGGCATCCCTGCCCATGTCAGAGGGATTGGAACTAGGTGGTCTTTAAGGTCACTTCCTACCCAAACCACTCTATGATTCTATGATCCTATGATTTTACCGTGGTGAGCTGCAAAAAAAAAAAAAAATTAGCAGGGCACAACATAATAAAGCACATACAGAGTTATTACTTTCTTCCTCATTTTGTGAAACAGGTAATAAAAAATCCAAACTCAGTCTGTCCCAATTTGAACTATTATAACTGCATTTGCATGAAATGCTCAGTACTGGAAGAATCCCTCAAACTTATGTCTGTACTGGGAGTCCTCAGCGGAACACTTGTTTAGAAGAATTTAGGACACAAACTGAAGATTTCCGAAGTTTAACTGACATTAGGATCAAGATAATAAACAAACTATTATGTGGGTGGCATATGTTTTCTACTTATAATGCTATTCCTACAGTGGTTAAAGGAAGAAAAAGAGAATGTTTCAAGAATCAAATATTCATTGGTATGCATATACTGGAAAAACCATAACTTGGAATGATGCCAAGAGATTTCACATTATTTTATTCTTGTAACATGAAGGAGATACAAAACCCCACGTTATTATTGTACATCTGATAAGGTTTTACAGCTCTTCAAAATGAAAAGTAGTGAGGGAAAATTATGTTATTTATATTAGCCATGATATAAAGCATCACAAAAACTGTAGCATGTAAAAGCAGTGATTTGTGCACTGTATTAAACACTAACCATCATGAAAGGCTGCATGTTTTAAATGGCAAGGTAATTTTGAGTATTTAAATAAATGGGATATGATTAAATATACAAAAGCAAAAAATCAAACAAAATGGCTGAAAAGTAATTAGCAGCTCATTTCCCCATGTTCAAATATTAGTGATGCACTCTAAGAAACTGAAGCGTGTGCTGTAGTGTACTTCATCTTGCAGAACTGAGCCTGAGACATGCAATTACCATCAACACTCAAAATAATTGAGCATTTAAAGAATACATAGATGCCTTCTAAGGGATCATCTATTGTAACTATGCCTCCAGCTAGATGGTGTGCAGTGGATGTATACAATTTCCTTCAGCTGATAGAAAACATGACCCCCACAGATTGCTATGCTATTAAGTACATAAAAAGGCAAAGCCTCCCTAGTATTCATTCATCTCCTACACAGCTCAGTCTTTTCACAGCTTATTTGAAGGAAAAATATATTTTCTATTTCTTTAATTATACAGTTTTCTCACACAAGCTCCAAGTAAATGCCAAACACAGTTGCTGCTACAGTGGTTAAGAGAAAGAAGCTATTATGAGACAAGGTGGTGAAGAAGGAACTCCGTGCTGGAGCCCTGCAGACTGTGCTGGGCTGTGTGGGCACCATGGGACTGACAGTGGGAGCATTTCAGAACTTGTGTTGGATTGCAGTTTGATGCACTTTGCATCTTTTACCTTTTTTCAGCTAGTTCCTCACCAGCTGCCATCACCTCAGTCAGAGTATTTCTGATTTTGTAAGCAACTCTTGGCTGTACTGAGCCAACTCTTGTGTGACCTCTTGCCAGCCCTTGTTACTCCCTTCCCTGGAACAAACCAGCCTAGAAATTGAGTCACAAGGACCCAGAGATAAATCTGGCTGAATCTTCTGGTCCACTCTCTATTATTGTTGCTGATAGATTGCTGTGTACTTATCTAGGGCATTTTTATTCTATCTCATACTTAACACTTTCACACCTTATGCCCTGATGTACTCGAACACTCCTGCCCTGTCCTGCTGGAAGCAATCATGAGGGTGGAATGAGACAGCCAGTGGTGGTAAATCCAAGTGTATGAAAGAGTCTGGAGTGCTGAAGAGTTTGAAAGCAAATATTTGTATTTAAAGATTTAGCCATTATCTCTCTGAAAGTTCAGTCAGATCAAAAAGGAAAAATATTTAGAGCCATCTAAATTTAAGCCATCTCAAATAAGAAATATTTAAGTCATCTCAAGTAATAACATTCGAGAACGGAGAAAGAGATTACAGGACAGAGGAAAGAAGCAATATGAAAATTGGGACACCAGGCCAAAGGCTGGGTGGATAAGGGGAATAGGAGTGACCCAGACTGAGGTGGAAACAAGACTAAAAAATTTTAATTCAGGGAACCCCTAAAGTCTGCAGCCTACTGGGTAATGAAAGCAGATACCCAGTTGCAAATGCTTTTACTTTGTTAGACTAAGAAATTCTGAGGTTTTAGCTCAAGAACCATTTTGGGAGATTCTCTTAAAGCACAAAATATCTAAGTGCATCTAGCTTTGAGATAGCACTAAAACAGTTGTTGAAAGTGTGTGTGATGAGACTGCCTGAGACTGCAGACAAAGCAGAGGATGACCTGAGTGAATCAGGAGATCTGTTCCAGCTTTGTATTCCCGCAGAAAATCTATGCTAAAATAAATCTACAGTTTTGAAATTATGCATTTAGAGAAAGCTGCAAGGTTGAAATCCTCCCTGTAAAAGGAGCATTTTCTGCAGTTCTTTTGGGATGGCAAAAGGAGCAGCAGAGCCAATTCTGCAAAGCAGTATATTTTATACATTGAAGAGCACACCTGGGTTCTCACTTTTCCCTGGGTTTTACCAGTCTCTGGTGCTAGTATATGAGCACCCTATATTTAAAAACAGATATCCTGCCAATTTATCCTATCAATCATTTAACTAACATAGACTAAATCCCTTACTGCAAATTCTAGTCTCTGGCAAGTCTGTGATGTGTAAGTGACAATTAAAATTTCTTATTTTCCAATATTCTTTTTTTGCATAAGCTGAGAAAGGAAGATTGATGCAATTATGCTGATGAACACTGGTAGAGAATAATAATTAGGGACACAACAGAGATCTGGTTGCTAACATCAGTGAAACAGCTTAAAAGAAAACCAGAGAGGTCTGTTTCAGTCTCTCCTTAAGAAGCTGTTCAGACAGAACTGACATTCTAGACTTATTGTACTTTTACGAGTATTTGCACAGGTCAGTAGAAGAAGAAAATAAATTTTAAAATCTTGTCAGGTTGAAACTAGTGATTTGAAAGAGGTAAGCTAGACAAATCAGAGGACAAATATAATGAGTGACTGTTTGAATAAATAGCAAAAGCATATCATCTACAATTTATTGCTTGCGAATTTAGATTACAGGCTTTGACTCATAGGAAAATGTTAGCAGTTGAATTTCAATACAAAGAAATTCTACATCTCCCTATGCAAATCCCTACAGTTACGTTTTGGTATCATTCTTGGTTTCCCTTCTGCCTGCCCTGGAAGCTGGGATGCAGAAGATGGAAACTCAAAGAGCCTGTGATTAGAAGGTTTAGTACATACACTCACGTAGACACACACACACATACGCCCCAGTGTGCATGGGATATAAAGTTGCCCTTTATATTTTGGGGTGCATCATTCATCACATTTTAATGCTGCAAGTAAGACCCTTTTTCCTTATCTTCTTTGGCAAACATGGATACAGAAATATCCTTTTTCTTGATGAACTATGTATTGGAACCACATTTGATCAGTGAGGATTTCAAGTTTCTAAACTGGAAGTTTTGGGTTCTCAGCTGTGCCACAGCCTATGGATGGGACAAACATCTATTACTACAATTACTAGTGCAAAACTAAATAAATAAAAAACCAAGTCTGAATATAACCAAACGCTATCATATCACATCATATCATACAAATTGTTGATATTTAAGAAAATAAAGAGCATCTTAAGTATGAAAAGACATCCTTGATGGTAAATAAGTAGTACTGATTTTAATCACAGAAAAAAAATTGAGGAACTCAAATTGACAGACCTGATAGGTTTCAGCATGAATTTGTATTTAAAAGACGCATCTTGCTGGTTTACCTTAAATAGAAAATCAACATAATCATAGTACCTCTTAGCATTAAAAGCAATGACTTTGTGAAACTTCAAGTAGTTTTGAACATATATCAGAACCCACACACCAGCTTTTCAAATTTGTTAAGAATCAACAAACTGGAAGAAATCATCTAACAAGTACAGTCCACAATAATTCTCCATGACAATTCTAAAACCATATTTCCTCTTTTGTTTAAAAAAGTTCATTTAGACGCTTATATTTTTCAACAACTGGAGATAAGTATTTTAGTCTGTTGATGATTAAAGAAAAGCATTTTTAATTGTACTTTCTCCTTCAGCATCCAGTTCTGACTTTTTAAATACATGTTAAGAGGAAAGAGCAAGAAGGGGAGTGCTCTTTGACACCGTGGGTACCAGCAGAGAAACCGTCAGTTCACTAAAATTTAGAAACATTTAGACAGCTGTAGCTGTGTTAGAAAAGTCACACAACTTTCTCAGCATTCTATGATAAAAAAAGATGGGGAAGAAAATGATAAGAAGAGAGCAGGGAAGATCAAAAGAGGTATTTGATGGTCTGTATTCCCCAGTACAGAATTACATACAAATGACTAAATGAATATAGAAAATACTTTTATTCAAACAGAAACTGAAAACAGGGAGGCATAAAGACCCTTTTATTATAGACTAAAAAGTTATTATAGACAAAAATTTATTCTAGAAGTATCTTGGGTTATATGGAATTGGGGGTTAAAATACCTATGAGGAACTTATTTTAAAAAGTTTGTTATATCTCTAGCCATTTAATCAGTTTCACCTGTAATAGAGATAGATCTCACAGATCTTTAAAAGCTGATATTAAGAAAGTTCTTTATAAACTGAAGACCCAGAGAAATAGTGTAGAACAAGGCAGAGGAAAAGGCGATTCACCTCAAAAGAAAATTACTGTGTGTCTTGTACAAAACCTCTTCAACTCCAGTGAAAATATTCCCTTTAAATGACAGTGCACCATATTGATCAACAGAGAATTGGAAATGCTACAGTAGTAAGAGATAAAGTACAATTTAACACAATAGGGGCAGACAGGAAATTGCAGATCTTCACAAATTGGCTGAAAAGCTGTATTATTTAACTAACAGGCAAGGAATTCCATTGAAGTAATGAACCACAAAGAATAGGTGAGAAGTACTGGAAAAACAGAAGTATCAAAAGGTTCCTGGCACTGTAAAACTTCTATTTTTTGCAAAGGAAAGACAGAGACATTTAGTTTGCTATCAGCCATGTTTGTATTGTGAATCAAGAGAGTTAATTTATAGATTTACCAATTCTTAATTTTATCTTCACAATGCTCTACAGCATCTGAAGTTTTTTCTCTCATCCCAAACTGTATTCACCACAATGCTGTTTTTTAATATGCAAATTGCCCTTTTTTACTTGGCTCATGAGCACTGAAGAAAGCCCCAGTCAAGGAAGGTGTCTTGCTGACTGAACAATGTAGGATCAAATCTCTTCCATTTTTCAATAAGTGGCATTCAAATACCATGTGAAGTGGTGTATAAAATATGCCTGGTGGTGTAAAAAATATATTTTTCTTTAAACCTCAAAAACCCTTTTATTTTTAAATTTTTAACTTGATTAGCCTGGATTGGTTTGATTTCTTTCATGACACCAGCTTTCTCTCTTAATGACCTACTGCAAACGTGAGGCTGTGCTTCACTAGGTGTTTGAAACTGCTGCTACTGCTGAAGTGGGGCTGTGTTCATGCCATTTTTTAAGAAAACATCTTTTCATTATACAATCTGAAAAACAGATGCAAGCCAGAGTTCCATTCTTCTCTCCCCAAACACAATCTGCTTTAAAGCTGCAAATTAATCCAACATGTCTCAGATGTCTGCCTCCAGCTGACTTGTCCCTTTAAACATAAACAGTGTAGATTCCCAAGGCCTGTTACTCTGACAACCCTATAATGCCATCCTTTATACTCTCCAAGCTCTGTAAATCTTCATTCCATCACAGCTTGAAACAGACCAGTCTATTTTCACTGCTCAAGATATGGAAAGCTATAAAACCAGCTTCCATGGTAAACTCATCAGCTTATAAAATTGTTTCAGTAGGACCTAAGCAGCTATTAATTAAGCAGGTAAGTTGCAGCTTTTAACATCTTATTTTATTTGCAATCTAATTACTCAGTACTTTTTCATATCTACAGCTGGGGAGGAAAACCCCATTAATTTCTGTAGTGACTCAGACTGGGAAACCGCTGGCCCAGCACAAGAAGAGGTGACTACATGCACTTGTAGGAGGCACACCAGGTATTTGACAGATGGCCTTTTAGCATCTTTAAGTATCTAGTGATACGAAGAGCAAGTGCTTCCAAAGGCATTGGTGTAAATTACTGAACTCCAACATATGGAAAAGCATGCAGGGGAGTATGCACTTAATGGAGCCAGCCATTTACCATCTTTAGGAGGTCAACATTTGTTTTTAGCTGCAATTCCAAAATTTCCAATGCCCTGCCATAAAGCAGTGAGATATCCATTCTTCATAGAAATGATAACCTACAGAAAGGCCACTACCTGTCACTATAATTAGCAGCTACAGGCTATACATCCAATGTCCTTCTTTTTCTTTTAATTAGAGGGGAAGAAGAGGCATTACTAATTTGGTGTGTTGGAAGCTGAGTGCTTTGTTCAGCCTTTAAAACAATGCAAAGGGAACGCAGTTTATTTTAGAAGGGGCTAAACACATGCCTTGCTAGCAGCAAGCACGATGTGCTGTTTCCATAGAAACAGAGGTTGGTATTACTAAAAGAAGAGAGGCATTCTGTGGCTGCTTCTCCTGAGGGACCCTCATTTACAGCTAGTATTGGGTAAACTGGGTAAGTGAGTTTTACCACCTGTTGTTAAAGATCGTTAGATATGCCTCTTTAAAGCTTTATTAACTGTCTGCTAACTCATGGCAGAAGTGGGGGGAAAATCATTACCCCCTACCTATAGGTTCTTCTGGAAGAAGATTTACATTAAAAATCAAAACCAAAGTCATATCCTCCTTTAAACTGAGTTGGCTTTGAAGGATGCTACTTGCCATTATCCTGGTAGAAGAATAGAGATATAATTTTGTCTCTGTCTCACAATCAAAAATATTTTCCTCTGGTAGAAGACTTCAAAGAGTATATGCCTGGATAAAGAGAGCAGGAGGTAACTTCTGAAACTGGAAAATCGAGTAGTAACAAAACGATAAGGCATTATTTCAGAAAGTTACTGACTATTTAAAACTAAAGTTATGCATCTGACTATCTATTGACTCATATGTCCTGTGGTTAATCCAACATTTTAATGCTGTGAGATACTTTCAGATGTGATAATGTTCAAGTCTATTTTTGTCATGCTCACTGATTTCTACTCACTGATGTTGTTAAAGTCATTGCTGCTCTTGGCCTTTTCAGCTTTCAGGACTGACAGAGTAAATGGCACATTGGGAAAGGTATGAAAAAGAGTTCTCCATCTCCATGTTCTGAACACAGTATGTTAGGTGCTAAAAAGCCAGCTAATCATGTTATAGCATCCTGTTGTCCTACCTAAAAAAAATGTAAGGCTGGTTTAGTGAAAGGGGGCTGGAGCTGAACATTTTGTATTATTACTTTTCTTTCAATTTTACAGCATAATTTCTTCTTATCTTCTGCAAAGATTTCTAAACTGAGCTGCCCATGTTTTCCAGTTATACCTGAGGCCATAGGAAACAGTGGGCTTGCTAAACTATGTATGTTTACTTATTATGGACTATTCCACACAAGGAAGATGAGCAACTTTTGCTGAATACAGGAGCCACACAGCCATCATGCTCTGGCTAGTGTTTCAGGATTGTACATAATCCAAATATAAATGGTTTGAAAGGCTTGATATAAAACACAGGTCTGGACTTAGCAATATGAAAAAAATCTTAGAACTAGTGTGGGACACTTCACAAACTGCAGTTCTCCTTTGATCCCCTTTTTTTTTTGTCCATCTAAAATGATACATTTTTAATAATTCCACTAGGACAGGAGGAGCTGGCATCACTCTGTCAGCACACTGATTATGGTGCATGAAGTTCATATCTTGATGTTGCTTCTGGAAATTTTTTTCCAATGTGCTTCAAGGAAAAAAAAAAAAGAGCTGCTTCAAAGTATCTGCTACAGAAGCCAGATTATCACTTGTTTTCTGTTTGCTGTCACATTTGAAAATGAAATTCATAGAAAGACAGGTTAATTATATAAGGTTATTATAAGTTTTCCAAGCTTCTGCTTTTCAGTGGGAAGCAGAAGGTCATTGTGCATACAGGAACGACATATAAAATTATCTGTCTCTTCTTTTGTCAAACAGCTTCTCTTTTCACTCAGTTTGCCAGGGCAGTTAGCCAGCGCTGTTTCTAAAGCTGCCTGTTGCAGCAGGCGTCATCTCCTAAGTCCTCCTATCTCAGCATGACAACCTCAAAGAGAACCACACTAAGCTCTTCAAAATGCAAATTAAAGTTGACAAAGGCCAAAGCCTGGGTATGTTGATGCAAAATGGTGATGCAAAATTGTAATGCAAAAAAATTTGTGTAGGTAATACAACTATGGAAAGAAACCAAAACTTGTACTCCCTCTGCGTCATAAGGTCTGCCCAGACTGGAGAGACTTGGTGAGTCTCTGTACCTGCTGGTTTCTGCTCTGAGGCTGCCAGTTATGGGTCAGAGGGATGAGCAATAGAAGTGAGGGTCCTTCAGGGAGCAAGAAGAGAGCTAGTTATCAGAAAACAGCTACTTGCTTGCTGTGAGGTATGCAGGCTGAGGTCCAATCTCTGTTCAGACAGAAGCCATCCTGAAGAAAACAATATAATATGTCCACAAAAGAGAAAAAGAAAGTGAGCAGGCTGCAGTAATTTGGGAAGAGATAAGCTTATGCATACATATATGTACAAATGCCAAGTATATATGTAGCACCTTCAGCAAAAGAGAGTGAACTGAGACTTGCTGTGTATGCTTGAGACAGCTGGACATCCATCGAAGCTCTCAGAAAGGTAGGCAGAATGCAGATGAGCAGACACATGTGCTTAACACTTTTCTGCCTGCTCAGTGTCTGTGGGTAAGTGAACAGCACCTCCACCCAGCAAAAGCTGCTCTGATCTGTGCCAACCAGCTGCTGCTTGCAGACGAGCAGAGGAAGCACCAAGCACCCACCAAAGACAGCTGCGCTCTGCACACCCTGTGGGGGGATGATGGAGAAGCCACCCCACAGGAATATGTGGGTGTGCCCAGACAGACAAATTGTGGGCAGGTATCAGGGGTAGGGGATGGAGTAGCCTGGTGATCCAGGTGAGCATAGTGTGAACCACAGAACTCCAGCGGTCCATGCAGAATTGCCCTGGAGAAAGGTGGCGCACAAGGAGAAAAACAGAATGAAATAAATCTGCCCATCCCTTTGAAAGGATTAATTCAGGTTTAATTTTATACAAGAAAGTTTTCTTAGGACAAGGCAAGGAAAAACTCTCTCAGGAAATACATGATTTCCTTTTCAAAGAAAAACAATGTACATAGGAGAAAAAAAAATAGAATTTAAAAAAGCAAGAATTTGACATTTAGGGGAAGCCTGTGCAGCCTTAATTATTTCACTGTATGCCTACAAACTATGACACACTTTTATGATGTACATTTTTTTTAAAGCTTCCTCTCATTCACCACAAGATTCTTATGCAGCTAACAGCTATTTAATATTTGCTTTCCTCTTGTTTTTCAGCATACAGATCACCAAACGTCATTTATTGCACTCCATAGCCTCATCTGAAGGTGGAATTATCCTCTATAGACTGCATTTCCTCTCACTATGGTATCTGAGTTCTTCTTAGACCTGAATGTATTTCTTTAATATCTGTGCAAGGTGGGAGGGAGTGGTTATCTCATCTTCCAAGATGAGAACCTGGACATGGGAATTAGTTTCCTAGGAGGACTTAGGACATAATTTGTAGCATCTGCTTTTTAAATACTCTGCCATTTAGCGCCTGGTCCATCACAAACAAAGCAAAGAACATCATTAGCTAACCAAGGAAAAGTATTGACAAGAGGGGAACAGACTCAGCACTGTTTTTCCAAGAGTGGAACATTTCCATTCTCCTCAAGATTCACTGCCAGGGACCTACCTCTAGGATTAAATGAGAGAGCATCAGGTGATGAATTCAGTGCCATTCTTCCTGTGTTCTGTAGTCTTTAGGTAATAGCTTTTATCTACACTAGAGAAAATAAATTTAAATCCTTCTTCTGCATAACTAGATTTAATTTGGATCAAACCTAATTGGATGTGACAGTACTGAAATTGAAAACAAATCTATTATGTCATAACATCACCAGGTATTGCAGTACTTGTAGGCTTATGTGAGTCATTTTTTAGAGGATGTTTTTTACTTCTCAGTCCCCACTGCTCTCCCACTGCTACATTCTTGCTGTGGCACTGGGATCTGATTCTGTGGATTTTTTGCTAGAAACTCTTCCCTCCTCCCCCCCCTCAAAAGCAAGGGACTTTCAAACTGAATGATGATTTCTAGATTCCTGACACTGTGGATGCAGGAGGAGAGCCCTGTACTCTGTGCAGCAGCACTACCTGGAAAAACAAGAGGGCTAAGGTCAGGATCCAGGGGGTTTGGGAAGCACAGGGCTGGGCTGGGCCCCCAGCACAGGGCTTCCAACTGGCATTGATGACAGTTCAGTATCACAGCATAATAGAATACATTTATTATCAGCAGACATTTCTTTCTATGGCATTGATATGCTGTCCAAAACTAGTTTGGGCTGTCAGTCTTGCCCTATAAAGCTTATTTTATGTAACTACCTCTTCACCAGATCAGGAACTACAACCTACCTTTCCTGTCTCCCTGATGCTGGCCTCAGTACCCAGAACCTCTCCCTTTTTATTAAAAATTTTGAATCAGAGCTGAGCCTGTTTTGTGAACCCAGCTGAGGCTAACCTGTGGAGCAGGATTTATGCAGCTCAGAACTTTCAAGTTGCACAAACATAGCAAAAAGGAGATCTAGCTATGTACCTCCTCTGGTTACTACACGTCAGAATATCTTCCTGCACATTTCCCTTCGGATGCTGGGCAGATATTTTAAAGTAAAGAGCTCTTAGTAACCTTGACTGGCCACACTATAATACCTGCCATCTTTTTTTATCATGTTTGGCTTTATACATTGAAGGACAGCTCCTATTGAATTCCCTTGAGCCTGATGTATAAACCTGAAGTAACATGGTGAAATAAGCAGAGCTACAGGCAAAGCTGGAAAGAGGAACAAGCAGTTGGGAGTCTCATGCAAATTCGCACGAATTATTCCATCTGATGACTTTGGAGACAAAAATAGCTGTCTGAAAAATTGCCTTTAATGTAAACTGAAGCTTTGAACTCCACAGCAGTACTTGTTGCAGAGCAAAGATCTTGTTTGGGTAATATATCTTGAATTTTAGTACTTATAATGTAAAGACTCTTGAAGAAGATACTTGAAAAGGAATGAAGTGAGATTAAAAGGAAGATAATAAACCATGACTAAAAGTCTGACACAAGGGACAAGGCATCATAAGGTATATCAAGAGACTGAGAAAATTACTCTGGTTTTTAAAGAATGTAGTTAAAAAAGACTTTTTGCAGAATATTAAAGGACACCAAGACAGGCTCTACCCCAAAAAAGACCCTCTTTAGCACTGTGGGATGACAGAAGGAGCCAACAGACATTTTAAGAAAGGTCTCAGTGAGGGAAATGCCACTTGCCCTATATATTCCCTATTGCCCTATTGCATCAGTGCTTTTGGAATAGAACAAAAATGATTTCACTAGTAGAAAAGTGCCAGAACAGGGGGAGGCAGCTTCACAGAAAAAAAGAAGTGGTAAAACACTTTGTTTGGAAAGTGATGATATTTTCATTCCAGTCTTATACTGCAAAGAGTGAGATGCAACTAAACATTCTGTTCCATGGAAAAGCTGAGCAAAACCCCTAGTCATAAGTAATAGTGTCTTATTAAGATGAAAAAAAAAAAAAAAAGAAAAAAAAAGGTATATCTTGATCTGAAAACATCATCTTCTTCCTCACCCTTATTGTTTACATGTATTTTCTGGTGATTTCAGTGACATTTTAGAAAATTTTTGGTTTGTTTCTTTTTTTCAAAGTATACCAGTGAGATGAACACAAAATTTTCTCTCCCAACAATAATCAGTTGCTGATGCAGACAGTGGAATACTCTACCACAATCAAGGGGTAATTTTTCTATCACTCCTTTTTGCCACACCTGGCTGATCTTGATTACAGGGTTGTGATCTCCTCAGACCTGAGTTTCATGTGATAACTGCACAAAGAAAAACCAGGTTAGTAAAGCTTACTCTGTAAACTGTTTAAGTGAATTAATTTTGATTGAAGCAGATAAAGGTGCAGTTTACACAAGAAGAAGTTCACACAGCAAGAAGAAAACAAGCCAAGTCTGATGGACAGTAATTTCCCATAGAGGAGCAATGCTAAATGAACTGGGGATAAGTGATTCTTCCACTTTTCCCACCACCACAGCTGGGTTCAGACCAGAGCAGCTGCTGGCAATCAGATCACCCACTGTCTCTTGCAGAAAGACCTGTGCTTTAAGAGCCTGAGTTAGGGGTTTAAAGCTACCAATTAGGCAATTTGGAGAAATTATTTTTTTTATGCATTGATTATACTTGAGTCACTGAATAACAGAAAATCCATATCTTCCTATGCCATTTTTATGTCACAAATCTGTGTTTTTCTACCATCAGAAATGTTCAAAGAGTTAATGTGGTGTGACAGCAGTCCAAATGAAATTAATCTGCAAACTGAGATAGTAGCTTGAGGTTGACAAGAATTTCTTCCCAGCTGGAAACCACAGAGGGAGAGCTTCACAGATCACTTGGTCAGCTATATGCCCCATTAAACATCACTGACTGATATCAGTGAAGGCTTATCAATCACCAGAGTCCCAGAGACTGTGAAGAGATTAGGAGTGGTACAGTTTAGTATGGAAAATAAAATCCCTGGTGGGTTTTCTACATCCTCCAGTCTGCTTTGATTTGTAATGAAATTTTAATAGGAGTTCAAGAAAAAAAGATGGAGAAGGAAAGTGGGTACATTTCTGTCTTTTCTCACCTAATTCCTTCTTTAATGCTGTAGGAAGTTGTTGGCACAACTAGATTATCAGAGTAACTTCTCTGTAATTGCAACATGTCTTTAGTGAAGATATTATACTTTGGTATGAAACATATGCTTTCCTGCTGTTACCACACACAGATGTGGCCGTAACTTTGCCCTGATTTCACAATATGAAGACAGAAAATGTTGCTGTGTTGCTCTATTTCACTTGGTCATAATGGCTGAAATTAATGCAAAAACCCTGCTATCTAATGATTGAAAGCAATGAAGCTTTCATTTCTGATGTTCTCACAGATAAGCTGTCAATTAGTTTGATTTGCTGTCAGCAACAAGTTAGAACCATTTTATTTCCTAAATACGCAGCTTTCATGCTTAAGAACATACTATAATATCGATCACTTTACTGTTTGCAAACTATGATTCAGATAGAAAACTAAAATGAAATCACAGCTTGAATGTTTCACAAATAAAAGCCAAAATCCCAAAAAAGCTCAAATAGGAGATTCTAAATATGCAGCAACTAAACACTAATTGCATGTCTAGAAAAGGTCGAAAGTCTTAAAACTCCCCAAGCTATCTATTGGTTTTCTGCTTGGAAAGTAGTCTGAACCTGGGACTGTCCATTTGCATCCCTGCAATGTTAATTTCAGAGCATGAATAGAAACATGAACTCCTAAGGTGCAGATGTCAGGTGAATGCCATTCTGAATCAGTGACAATAGCTTCTTTGGGAAAATACCTCTGTGCTCCATGTCAGCGAGCAGAATGACCACCGACCCATTACCAAGTTAGTTTACATTCTGGAATAAATCTAGCCAGGATTTCTAGGAAGAATCGCATTTAATAGCAGAGAAAACATGCTGAGTTAAAGGAAGTGAGTTCTGATGCCAGTAACTGATTCTGCATGTTATAAATACCTTCCCAATCACTGCTTAGGCAACATTTTCTTATCTACAAAGCATCTGATCTGTGTACAGGCACAGCTGCATATCTTTGAAGCTCAACAACACATCATTTTACCATTCCAAAACCAAAACAAGTAGAATTTACTAAAAATCCCCCAAACTTGCAGAAATAAGTGTGTGATCAAAATGGATAAAATGGAAGTGGTATAATTTTTTTATAGAGAGTAAATTTCTAATGTCATTCCTAGTTTTAGTTTGAACTTTATGTTTCAGAGTCTTTTCATCAGTATCAGTGCACTCAAAATTGAAATGATTTTCAATTTAAGACAGCAGAAGGGAAGAAGTCTTAACAAATGTCAGATCTCTCAAGGTGAAGATGAAGCGTATTTTCAAGATCAGTCTGAGAAACCTGAATAAATGAGCACCCTGAAGCACCTACCTATTCCTATTGGCTTTACTTCTAAATGTACCTTCTTTCCATGAAGGAAGAAGGCTGTGTGAGTATTAATGCAAACAGCATAAGGAGATGGAGGTAGCTGACATCATTCTTCTATTTCCACGAAAAACTTGGAAGTCCCTCTTTTTCAAGAACTGACACACAGTCTCACCATTTGAAGCGTGTTACATCTATGCTTGATATCTCACAGTGACAGCATCTGACCCAATGGTTTTGGTTGTAAGGCAAGGAGATTTCTCTCCTTCACAGCACACAGAGAATGGAGGAGGAACCGAACTGACTGCCCTCAAGTTTTCACAGCAATAATAATTTCAGAAAGTTTTGATCAGATTTTTCAAAGCAATTTGATGTGATTGTACTTCTAACCTCAACTCCAAATGAGCTCACCTTAGAAAACTGTGAACAAGTGAACAATAGAAGTTAAAATTCATATGACTGCCTGACAAAGTAATGCATTATTGCCATGAAGAAAGCAGCCAATTTGAGCATTCGTTTGATGCAATTTAGATATAAGTCTCCTCTAAAGGCTCCTTTTCTCCCCCAAAAGTGTATAACTGAGAAAGACTGAAACATGTAGCTTCAAGCATGGCATTAATTTTGTTCCAGCTATACTGACTACATAGCAAAGGCTCTTGAGAGTTCTAAAATGTGCACACACACTCTTTGGTATGGATTGCAGAAGTATACTTGATATTGTAAAAGTCCTTCCAAACATATTTAAAGGATAATTAAATTTAAAATATTCTTAGGAGATATTTCCCCATTTTTCAAATTCTTCTCCTTAGGCAGTAGAATGTCATTTAACTCTTCATAATAAAGGCAATACAGCATTTCTGTGTACAACAGTACTTTTTAGTTTTTCAGGACTAAATATCTTGTCATACTGAAGGAATTATTCATCCTAATTGAAAGACGATCAAAATCTCACCTATTTTTTATTGCTTATAATTGATTCAGAAAAAAAATAAATGGGAAGCTGAAGGATAACTTCTTTGGAAAAATGCAGCAAACATCTAATTAATGGATGAGCATCTGGAAAAAGGCCTGGAATCAGCAGCCTTTGGTACCAGGGCAGCTTTAGGTACACGTACGAAACAGTAGTGATGATACTGCATAATAGCACCTGGAAAAGGCAAAGCATAAATATTTACAAGTGGGAAACAGCTGAGTGAGTTGACAGAATGCTCTGTGCCCACTGGGAACACCCCCAGCCTGGCAAGCATGTCTGCAGTGCTCAGAACAGGTCTCTTTTGCAGAGCAAGAGGATTGGTGCATGACTTTTGGCTGTTCCCTGTCAAAAAATGTAGAAATGCAGTATTTCCACATTGATATGTAGGGATCTAAAAATTTTGCCTTCTTAGAATAAAAATCCCTGTAAAAATGTACCATTCATCTTTGCCTGCCATCACCTCAGTCCCTCTTTAAAAGCTGCCTGAGCCAAAGGAAAAAGACCCAGAGACTCTGCATTTTGCTTCAAGATGACAAAAGAAATTACTGGAAGCATTTGAATTTTAGTCAGTTCAGCATTAATTTGGAAAAAATTCATTGACTAATGGAATTACAGTGGATCTATATCAGCATAATTGAGTGGAATCTAGTCTTGTGCATTATAATGTGGGCTAATCTTTTTTTTCCTAAGCCATAAATTAGGGCTTATCCAATTGCACTCTAACAGAACATGGATTATTTTCCTCTTTTGAAAAGAATTAATGACAGGTAAACTTCCATACACTGTAAATCAGTAGCAGTTTGCTAAAATTTGCTGTGAGAAAGTAATTTAATGCCTCTTCAGCAAATATTTGGAGCTACTTGCTAACTCTCATGCAAGTGATACATGCTCAAGTGCAGTCTGGGTGACAATATTAGGCTATGCTGAACAGACTTACACCCACAGATGGGTTCATTACATTTTGCATATGCTGGTTATGTAGCATTTAGCTGGAAAATTCCTTTGGCAGTGCTGAGAAGGGGCTTTATATTGCAGTAGTCACTTAACACTCACAGTACTGTACAGAAATAAGCCAAGAACAGAGAGGGAGGAAGAAGAAGAACTGGAATAATTTCTGCATGAAGGAATGTCAATATTAAAACCAATTTTTTAAACTTCACCTGTTCTGTTTCAAGGACATTAAATACCCTGACTGAATCCTTTGCTGTCTTGCATGTGTAAATTATTGGGCGAACTTTAATTATTAAAGACCAACATCTATGAAGTGCATAAGACAAAAACAATATATGTACATAAGGCACATATACTAGGAAGCACCAGAAATATACAGGCACACAGAAATTATTGCTTTCACTGACATTTACATTGTATAAAAGTTTTGTCAGTTATTGTGCATGTTCAAATAATTTTTTAAAAAGACTTCTCCACATCCGTCAGGATAAGCACAAAAAAAAGAGATGGGTTTCAGTTAAGGCTTTGGATTTGCTCTGAAGATTTTTTATTAAAATGTTAATTACATTTAACTGAAATCATCAATATGCCATAAAAATCTAATCATTCACTGGGGTGCGTCCTAACCATCCTTTTATTCACACAGGTGAATGAAAAGTTAGGTAAGACCACTTAAGTATGTGCAAATGCAGAGTATCAGATGCTCAAATCCACTATTTTACTCAATTCCTTGAAACCAGCTTTTAAAGACAGGATGTAGCAAAATTCATGAACTATTTTGTGTGTACTGATCTCAAATGCAGGGGCTAACCACACCTTGCTGAAAATGAGCCAAGGCATTTGCCAATCTGTCCTTCGCAAGAAGACCTTGGAATCTAGCTGGAAAACAAAACATTGGCATGAAAACTCATAGTGAGTAGTGTTAGCCTTTGGATAATTTTCAGCTTCTGTTTGTTTCAACACAAAGTTAAAATACAATGCAAAAGCTCCTCTTGTTTTCCCATCAGTTCCAGTTAGTAGCATGAATGGTAGAAATAGTCCTGGTTCAACCTGAGCCATATTATCCCTGAGCAGAGGGGAGTAGAAGAGGTGACATCATGTATCTCGATACAGGAAAAATTCTGTGGTTTTCACAATTCCAGATACATTTCTATACTAACATAATCTAGTGTACCTTACTACACCTAGAATGGTACTTGTGTCTGTAGTCCTCTGCACCTGAATGTACAGAAATATGGTACAGTACAAACTGCAGCCTGAATTAATTACACTGAACATTTGAATGTGCAACAAGTTGTCTGTCAAACTCCAGTCACAGAGCTGTGGGCGTCAAATCCTAAGGAAACTACTTAAGCCCTCCCAGAAGGAAACTAAATCAAGGCTATTCACACTACTGTTGGACACTCACATAAGAGGCATGGTAAGTCTGTGCTCATGTCATCCAAGACTGTGAAGAAGTCATGCGAGGAGCAGGTTTGATAGTAGGCTGCAGTTCCTGGCACTTAAAAATGGTGCAAAACTTGCACCTTGTAGCAACTGAAGACAGTCTTTATTTATTCATAATAAGACCTTCTCTTCTTCCATCCATCCATGAAAAACTGAATTAAAAGGAGAAAAGAAAAAAAAATTAAAAAGACAACAATTAAAAAAAAGTGTTATGAGAGGCCTGTCAAACAAAGCACATTCCAAATGGCTCCCAGAGCAAGTGAACTCTCCTCTACCTCCAGCTTCCTCTTACAGATGTACATTGAAAGCCTCTGACTGAAGCCAGGAAGGTAAGGTGACCGGAAGATCGTTCCATGAGTGTGCACACACATGCACACAGAGTGACCATTTCAAAACATCAAACAGATGGCAGGGGTGAAGAGAAATCATTCTGTGACAGCTGGATCTGCACTGAGGATTCTGGTCTGAAACACAGACAGGAGGAATCTACTTCCCCCAAAACCCCTCACATACATGTCATTAAAAAACAATCTTAACAATCATTTCTCACACAGTCATGCAATGACTATAGTGTTTTATACATAGTAAAAGAAAACATATTTCCAGATGCATATGATCTTTTGGACACTGACTAGGAATACATTAAAAAGCTATTTCCATTCTGGTTGATGATGTAGTATTTCAGATGTAGCTGCTGGAGTCCATGTGTCTGTCCTAGGCTCTTCAATAGAGTTTATTTGGGCAGCCAGAATCACAAGTTCATCTGTTGTGAATAGAAGTGATTTAATTTTGTAAAATACCGCTCTGTATAACCGGATACTGATGATCCCATCTTATGATCCTGTTTAATCAGTGTCCAAATGTTAGAGCTAGAAGATAAATTCTAGGAGCTTTTCTAAATGTTATGATTTAATGAGTGATTTCACTCCTGAGCAGAGCTGCATCAGTGGGCTGGCTAGTAACTTTGTGAATCTCCTAATCCTGATGTGTATCAGGAATCATCTTGGATTTAAAAGAAACACACTAACTGCTTTTGCCTGTGCGGCCTCCCCAAGACTAATCTGTCTGCTCACCTGTTTCACTTCAGTCCTTTGCTGCCTTTTTCAGCTTCTTCCCTTGGGTACATCCAGTTTAGCCATGCAGCCAATACATGGTCTGCCAAAGCTGTTCCAAACAGCCCACAAAAGCTAGTATACTTCTTTTCCTCAATTGATCAGATTCAGAGTAACCCCAAGTCAATTATATGTCAAAGATCCTTTTGAAAATTTGAACTATAAATTACATTGATTCAGGTAATGGAGACAGAGTGAGGGTAAATAAATAACAAATAATTAGAATTGTCTTATTCTGTGTTGCATGAAATGAAATTAAAATATCTGTCTCCCTAGTTTTGATGTTCTTCTCTTTCTCATCATTTTACTCTTCTCTTGTTTTTTCTCTTTCATCTCTCCCTGCTTTTTGCTATAACCACTACAGTCTTCTTTATCTTCCTTTCCCCTAACTTGTTATAGTGCAGTCCTGCTGCATCTCCTTTTCTTAGTTCTGTAAAACACTTATTTACACTTTACACATCACATCTATTGTCCCACTATTAACCCTTGTCACTCAGTGGTTATACTGCTATTGAGCACAAAGCTTCCCCTCCACAAACAAACTTCAGCTCTGCTGAAGGCTCCATGAGGACACTTCTGACTCTTTATCCCCTTTTCCAAGTGTCTGGAACCTCCTGTCCGCCTTTACTTTGACTAAACAGTATGACTTCAGCCAGGACAGATGACGACTGGGTTAAAAGCATTTAGTAGAGACATCTGCTTTGAGAGCCTAGGATTTCCACGACTTGCTTAATTCACATGGATAGAACTGCTGTCTTGCTCAGCTACAAGAATCTCATGATGCTCAAGACCAGCAGTGATTAGTGGAGCTGTTGCCCACCTACAAGCACTGTGAGGTATCTTGCTTGTTCTTATCCTTTATTTATACAGGATATTTTTGTTCTGTGTCAAATCTACAAAAGACTGCAAAAATAGATGGATGACAAAGATTTGCACCAGAGTTAAAAAGAAATGCTAGATAAATGTTTAAACACCTGGAAGAAATTTTCTAAAGCCTTTTTTACGATCTTGCTAAATAGTTCTGATAACAAATCCATTCATAATGCGAGGCATTTGCTTTCATCTTGAGTTCATCTGATTAGGCCACATAAATGTTTGAACTATGTGGCAATGAATCACTAAGCAATGTAGCTGTGTTCATTCAAAAATTATCTGTAAATGCATATGCTGCTGACTCACCTTCTGGGCAGTATTTCATAGCTACAGTATAACTGCAAGCCAATTTTGAAAACAGTTCTGGGAGCTACAGGAAATATTTAACAGGTAAATTTTCCTAAACAGTATCTATTATACAGTTTTGAAGCTCAGATTAATGCTCTGAGAGCTTCCCAAGACACATAGGGTCTGATCCCAGGCAATTAAACAAATTGGGAATTGCGGTTGCCTATAATATGGCAAAGTAAAGAGCTCATCTTGCATGGTCCTGTCTGTCTGTTCTAGATTTGACCTGATCAGGTCATTGGAACAGAGATCCATGGGTTGATTATAATGTTATTTCTAAGGTCCCGGTCAGCTTCAAACCAAGTTCTTGCCAGATATAATTTTGATGCAAACAAAACTGCAGTTAACACGTGCCCACTGCATAACAATTCCAATCCAGCCAATGACACTGAAAGGTGCAGCTATTGTAATTTGTTTAAGAAGACATGTTATAAGATGAATAAAGCCCTAGTGGTAATTAACAAGACTTATATTAATAAAATTTTATTTTGGGTGTAACTTATAGTGTCCCTACTGCAATGGAAGTTTGTTTAATAGCCATACTGGAAGTAAATATCACCATACTTTATTTAATGTGCTATCTTTGCTGCGAAAGCACCTTTACAACTCTTGAGTATCCCAACAACCTAATAAGAAACAACTGGGTTTTTAATATAAAGTAATTTCTTTTGCAGGCACTTGGAGTTTTGAGTTGGAGCAATACATACAGATGTTTGTGTGAAAGAAGATTTCTGGTTTTTAATCTATTATCAGCAAAGATGCACTTCCATAATTTTATCCATTAGAGCAATTATGTTACAGGAACTAATTCTGCACACAAGATTTTCACATAACCTGAACATTTTCTTTTTTGTTATTCCATTTCTTGTTCCACAGAACAAATTGAAGCCTTTGAATTAGTTTCGTTTGTAGACATTCATAATAGTATGGGCACATTATGAATCTGAGTCTACAGGCTGTTTTCAGCTGCATTTTTGTATCCTATCAGCCATTACAGAGACTAAGAATATTTTAAAAAGATTGAACAAAGTTCGTGTCTTTTTTGGGTGAATTTTTTTTTGCTTTGAAATTCTTCCAGATTGAAATCAGGCTGTTTGCAATTTTTTAAGCATAGTAAATTGAAATCAGGCATAAAACCCCCTGTATTTCTACCTAAATAAGTTTTAGACAAGTCAAAGAGAATATTTTACTAAAACTGTGTGTCAAGCTCCCTGTCATTCTCAAAGCAATAGGATAATCACACTGCTCTAAGTGTCAAGAAAAGAAACACCAGCATAAAATTCAGCAAGCACTTTCCTACCTTCTTATTGTATGTTTGCTTTCACTTTTTACAGTCCAGGCACTTTAGTACTAATGTGTGTCTTTGTGAGTTGTATTCTGAAAAATTGACCTATCACAAACATTGCTTTCTTCCTGAGGACAGATAACTTCTCATCATGCAAGTAACATTAGAGGTGGCTTTAACAAAGATATGTAATGTAGCAAAATATATTCTGACTTAAGAGTAGTGCTCATCACTATGAGTGACCAACAACCTTTTTCAATGAAACAAGGGGAGAGAAACTTCTTGTGCTGTACGAGATTGAAAATAGACAATCTGGTACTCATTGAACATGCTGAGAGAACTTCCAGATTCTAAAAGGCTTGCTCATTTTCTTTTCTTCTTGGAGTAGCAAGAAGAAAAATTAGCCAAAAGAGTAACCCCTCAAAAGAAGTGGAAGCATCCTGTAACTGTTTGATTTCAAGAGCAACACAATCACTGCAGTCACCATTAGCAACAAAAGACTTGCACTTGTTATACTCAAAAGCATCCTTCAGAGATGGCCTCTGAAAAAATGTGAATGGATTCTGACACCAGTATTTTTCACAGATTATAAGATTTGAGGGAATGGCCTGAAGTTGTGTCAGGGGAGGTTTAGCTTGGATATCAGAAAAAGGTTTTTATCCTGATGCCTTTTTCCTGGTCTTAAAATCAAGAATCAAACATGGTTAGAAGGGGAAAAGGGATTTTACCTTGGTATTTATTTTAAGGATCCTTAGGTGCACACGTCCAGGTCAAATGCACCTCAGTGCACCCTGCAATGCACACCCCCAAAAGATCAGGTATAATATTATAGGTTTTACTAATTAGCATATCTATCAAAGATTCCCCAATGAGATGCTCAAATGAGCCCCCCTCCCCAAGGAGCCTCACCCTGGATGGTTCTATCTTGGTTTACAGAATCTGTTCTGGAGAGGACCTTGGGGTTTGCATTCTGATCCCTAACAACGAAGCTTCTAGAATGTTTAGTCTCCTAGCTTGACAAAAAAGTCCAAGAATGTAGGCTAAAAACCACTAAGAATACAGAAGTTATAAAAAGGCATAAAAGGGGTATAAAAGAAAAGGCAAAAAATTATCATGGCATCAATCCAGAGGGTGGTCAGGCACTGAACAGGCTCCCCAGGGAGCTGGTCACAGCACCAAGCCTGGCAGAGCACAGGAAGCATTTTGACAATGCTCTCAGGCACATGGTGTAACTCTTGGGGATAGTCCTGTGCAGGGCCAGGAGCTGGACTCAATAATCCTCCCTTCCAACTCAGCATATTCTGTGATTTGATTTTCATAATCCCAGGCAAGTATTGTGAACACACTCTTTTTCTTCCAGTATCCCTCTCAGACATCTACTTTCAGTCCTCATCAGCTCCTGCCAGGAACTGATTGTGGCAATGGACTTGACAAACAAGGCAGATGAAGGGGGTCTCTATGCAAGTTTTCTGTCTCTCAGAACTTCATCCTCCTCTGGCTGCTTGAGACGTTGAAGGTTTTGTCTCCTTGCAGCCTCTGACACTGATGATGTTGAAGGACAAGGTTGTATTATTGCTCAGAAATATCCTGCAACATAATCCTGGTGCAATAAGGGCTACAGAATCAATGAGATTCTCCGCTTACAAATCCTCTCAGCTGGGTTAATTAACCTAGACAGGACGTTAGTATGGACTGCTTTTGGTGCCCAGGGTAGCTTGGATATACTCCCAAGGCACTGCACTACGTCATGGAGTTGCACCCAAATAAAAAACTTGAGAAATTATATGAGATAAAAGAATTATAAGGAAAGAAGAAGCATGCCGCCTCCAAATGCCATGATCAAAATCACTTAACAGAACAAACAACAAGAAATATGGTCTTCCATTGTCAACCCCATGACATTTTTCAGAGACAAACATGACAGAACTGCAAAGAGTGGCAGTTTGGGAGGAAATATTTCAAACAGGTTGAACCAGGTCGAAGACAAGATACGGCCTTCAGGAAAAGGTTTTTGTAAGTAGATTTTAACATCTGTAAGAAAACAGGTTAAACTCTTCCTTTATTATATAGGTTCTGAAGGCTTCTACAGAAAATAAAATTACAAGTTTACACGTCAAGAATTGCAATTAAAAGTTCGTCTTTGCCCCTAAAACTAACAACCAAATGTGGCAATTGGGATTTCTCAAGCAAGCAATTAAATTTTTTTCCATCTGATCTCTACTTTTTGCTCTAAATGGCAACAAAACTGCTTTCCATGTGGAACAACTTTTCATTGAGAACTGGATAGAAAATGTATTTCACTTCTGCAACCTGTGTGTTATATTGAAAGATCATTCAAACTGAGTTTTAAAATGTTATAATCTGTCAAAGAATTCTGGGCCCAGTGATGTCTTACTCATTCTAACAGTCCCATCTGCTTTCTCAAGTGAATACACATCAGAAGGACATGGGATTTTAGCTATAGATTGAGAAGGAGGCTTTTGATTCCTAAAAAATGAGAACTTCCATAAAGGAGCTCATATGTCTTTACTAGGATTATGCAGGCACAATTGTCTTTCCTCTCCTTACCTGGTTAGGTGTGTGATTTAGTAAAGGTCTGGAGAGAAACTTTTTTTTTTCTTTCTGAAGGTTTTGCCAGTTGAAATGTAAATACTACTTATAGATTTCACATAGCACTTAGGATTTTTGAAGTATTCATTTTTATACAGTGAGTCAGATTCTGGCAGGGTAATGTCTGGGTCAGAGCAGATATTATGCATTAGATTACAGATTATATGTATTCTTGGATAATACAGATTTTTTTCCCCCTTTTAAATATTATTTCAAACAATCTGAAATAATTTTGAAACCTAGTTTGAAATCCATTATTTTCATCAATTCATCAGCTAGAAAACATCTTATATTTCATAAAGAGATTAACTTTCTTCAAAATCACTTTCCTTTCCATCTTAATACTATAAAAACTTGAACCTCAACTACAGTTTTTTTAGAGTGTGATGATTATACCAATAATGAATGGTGCCTATTTATAAATGCAAGTGCTTTGCATTTCAATGCTACCTTCTGCTGAAGATATCAAGCACGCATTTTAAGGGCAGTATTACAGTTGTCATAGGGAGTAAATGCAAAAAAAAAAGGGCCTTTAAGAACTATTCTGTGAAAAAAAAAATAAAAAATATACAAGCCAAAAGCCCCAAATCCAGCAACACAGAGACAGAGAACAGACCATATTATGTATAGTCCTTTGCTTTAAAATGCTTTCATACTATTTTAAATGCATATATATATAATCTAAAAATTAATAAGTGAACCCTAAACCATACACAGAACATATTATGGGGTTTTTTTGGCATCATCTAATTCTGTCTTGGTTTAATTTTTATTTCATGGGGTAAAACTCATATTTTAAGCTGCTTCTTTAACCTACTTATCAAGTTTATAAGAAGGCTTGAAAATACACATTGCTCATTGAGAAAAAACTATAGGAGTTCACTAAGCTTTCCACAATCTAATGTAGTTCCAAGTAATGCATCAAAAGGATTTTTATCAGTTCTTGTAAAATTAAGACACATTTAAGATTCACTTAAAATGTGTTTTGATTATAGAACTTATTTGTTGTCAGACTGTCCCCTTTACCAACATGAATATGCAATGGGTTTATTTGAAATGTCTTTGGCTATTGCACTCAATGCTTTGGCCTTGAAAGTGTTGGATTTCTGAAAGCAGCCTGGAAAAAACAATGGGTCCTACCAGAAATAATATTGCTATTGAAAGATGGAACAGTCTAGGAGAGGAAAGCTCCTGACAAAAATTACAGGAAGTGGTAACAACTACTGTTCACAAATAAAGAAAATTTCACCCCAGATTACCAAACTGTAAGCAACAGAATTCACTATCAGAAAAGACTGCCTGCCTCAGTGCAGGCAATATAACTAACTCCTGGCATTAATTCCAAGTGTGAGTCTTAACAGGATTGTGATCTGAAATAATTCTCACTTTCCTAAATCTGATACCACTTTCATTCTACCTAGCTACATATTTTTTCTGTTTGTGTTTTCATATCCCTGATTAATTTTTAATTTGTAGATCAAGTATATAAAATTAACTGCAAGCTACCTGACCAAAAGTCACACCCAGCATTCTGTTATTCTATTGATCATTCCAGGATGTAAATGTTCTCCCCATGTGTCCATAGGTTTCTTTTAACTGTTTGCTCTGCAGTCTTACGGTCTAGTTTATCATTCGGACCACGAAAGTTACATCCATTAATCAGGACTTAGATTCATCCCACAGTAACAGCAAAGTGTTCATGCATATTCAGTCATCCCAAATATTCTGAGCACGAATGTTCCCTTTGGCCACATTGTTTTTAGAAGGAATTGAACTCAGTTCACAATGCGTTTATTATCTCTAGAAAATAACTCTAGGAGTAATGTAGGCCTAGTCTTGTTTTGAAACATTGCCCAATCTATTGCAGTTTCATAAAGAAATGCACAGCTCATATCAAGTATTTATACAGCAGTACTATAAAGGTATGTGCACATATGACTCAGGGAGTGATGTGCCGGTAAAAATAGCCCACAGGTCCCTTGACAAGCATGAGTTATGGAGCCATGTAGAAGAAAAAGCCAACAAAACAGGACTAGCGCAGAACGTACTGAGAGAAGTAAAGATGAGAGCTTGAAAGTGCACTGTATAATGTGGTACCCAGAAAAGTTTTCACAGCGAGGAGGAGAGGAAAGAAGTTACTGAGGGTGTCTGTTTAGATGGAATGAAAGGAAGTGTAATAAACCAAGGCAAAATGAGATACAAAGCAAGATTCAAGAGGTTCAAAGAGGAATTTGGCACTCATCTCCTACTGTCTTTCAGTAGGAGATAGCTGACATTTTTTAATGCTCTTTTTCATTACACTGAGCATCACCACCTTGTCCAGGGTTTCTCGGTAAGCTGAACAGATACATTTGGGTTTCTGCATAAATTCTCTTTTTCACCCCAGAAATACTGTCCATGTAAAAAATGGGCTTTGGCCACATGTCTGGAATTTCCAGATGTCCAGAAGCCCTGGTGGAGGAGTAGCTTTGGCTAGGCTCCAGACATCTGGAAATCCCAAATGGACAGATACTGCACATGCAGAAATGAATAGCACAAACGTTTTGGGGTTTACGGTGTCCTGGATGCATTGACCCCACTGTACAATGTTGTCTGGGGCATGCATGTTTGTTTATGTTTAAGACATGCAAAGAGATATAAAAGCACTATTTATGTATTGAAGAAGTACAGATTTTATGGAGTAAGTACAGATTTTATGAAGTAGAGATTTAATGGAGGCAATTCTTGGAGAACATAAGAATTCCAGGAATATGTCGTCCTGTACTGAGCAAGAAAAAGCATAAATAGATGTCAATGCTGTAATTCACTGTAATACTCCTATTTAGAAGGATTTGGATTTTAAAGCATGGATGAGGAATGAGAACCAGTATCCTGCTTTTATTAAAGTCAGAGGACTAGCCGAAGCCCCAGGACCTCATTTGTACTCATACTAAAGTAAAAAGGAAGTGTATTTTTTTCTGTAAACGCTGGACTGGTTTTCAGTGATGAAGAAGGAGGACAGGTGAGCTGAGGAAGACCATACCTCTGCTCATGATTGTCCTGAGCATCTGTGCTCACCAATGCTATCAATACACCACACAGAAACAGCAGCATTTTCAACCCCAAAGTGAGAAGTGTTGACTTACTTGGTTGGAGTGAAGAATGAGCAGGGTGGAGAAGGTGAGAGGGCAATCATCTATCAGCATTTGGCATCTGCAAATCAGGAAGAATTGGAAAAAAGAGGAAATGTGGAGAATCAAATGGCAAGGCCTATCCCCAGAGGGAAGAGATAAAATGAGCAGAGAGCAGGTTATTTGCTGGCAGAAGAAGGAAGTTGTAGGAAAGAGAAGAAATCGCTCTGTGGATGAGATAAACAACATTCAGTCAAGCAGGGGAGTGGATTTTCTCAAGGCTCCAAAATGTTCTTGGCAAGCCTGGAACAAGCCACCTGTTTCCTTTTTTCTTGCTTGCTTGCTCTTTTTTTTTTAAAAAAAAAAAACCTGCCTAATTTTTTGGGTAAGGTCAGCATAGGTATTTATCCACAATGCTTAATCTCAATATAAACTTGCTGAACATGTCATTCCTGGGCAGTTCCTTGCAGAAACAGCTATACATACATATGTATATTTTTATTGCAGCCCAGTTTGTTTATAAAATCCCTGACTTGCTAGCCTATGAATAGACGTAGGGGAAACCTGAAACTCATTTTGCAAAATGCAGTTTACCTGTCAGGGAAGGCTAACTGTACTTTTCTCTTAACATCGTTTCATGTCAGGGCAGTCAGGACATGGTGCAGAGGTAAATACAGGCAGGAGATCTCTCATGTGACATTAGATAATTAGAAACACAATTGTAATTTTGTTGCTTGGCTCCTTGCAGAAATGTTCAGTGAAGCATGATGTGGAAATTTAGGGAAATTTTAGAGGATTGAAGCTCAGATGTGAGAATTGCAAAGGAAAGTAAGCTCAAAAATGACACCAAAAATCAAACTAAGAAAAAATATTACTTGATTGTGACCATAACCTCCTTGGGTTTCCACTACAGGCTTATTTCTTACGTGTATTTTTCCACACTAGATCACAACAGAGTAGATAATGGCTTTCCAGCTCTCCTGCTTTTCATTTAATAAATACGGGGTCCATGAACTGCCTTACAAGCAGAAAAAAAACCGGATAGAAATACAATGTGTTTGAGATTGTACCTTACATCAGGAAAAGGCAGAATTGCTGCGTAAACAGTCAGGTGACCTTGACCACCAGGACACCCAAAACTCAGAACCAGTTTTACTTGCTCTATGGTTTAGGACATTTCCCCGAATCCTTTCATTTGCTCTGGCTTCAGCTGTGGTGTGTAAACTACTGTAAGAACTTGGGAGCTCCAGCCTGTCAAGTGTTCATTTTATCTTCTGTTATGAGTTGTTTATGCTCTGGTCCATACCACAGGTTCGAGACAAGAAAACGTTCATTTCCTTGCCAAGGAGACAGGGCAGAACAAGAGAGAAAGACAAGGAGGAGCCAGCCTCTGCAAGCTTTATATGTGGGAAGCTGGAAACCATCTGCCTGGAGAGACACAGCCTGGTGCAGTACCTGATTCTGCCTGCGGCTACTGGGGGATGGTCAGCAGGGCTGCAAGGAGGGAGCCGGGCATCTTCCCACTGGGAAGGAGTCTGCCACCTCCCACCCTGGGGCCGGCTGCTCCCAGCTCCTTTGCCGTGTGAAGCTGAGGCACAGCCCTGACCCAGGAAGAGGGAATTTTTCACAAACCAGACTGATTGCTGGCCGGGCTGCTGTCTCTTATGGATGTTTTAGTTTGAAGGGAGATTGTTTCTACCCGCTGGTACATTCAGTTGCTCTGCGTTTATTCAAGAACATGTTCAAGCTCTGTTTTAAACAGGGCAATAAGTCAGCACAGCTGACTGATTCAGAACAAGCTGTTTACTTGCCCACATGTGGCTGCATAAAGATTATAGGAAATTAAAACATTCAAAAGTAGAAAGAGT
>NW_008239110.1:16978132-17015104 GCF_000691975.1 Corvus brachyrhynchos
AATGTGCCACATGAGCCAGTGCTGGCCATTTAAGTCACCGCCAAACCACGCACGGCTGTTTCTTCTTCCATCTTGCCACCCTCACTGCTCAACTTCTCTCAAAGAGAGGGCTTGGCATCAAAATCCAGCATATTTGCTTTCCCCTCTTTTGGTGAGAGCAGCAGAAAGAGCCCAGTGAGGCTGCCAGTCTGTGCCTGGCGTGCTGTGTCTCTCTCTCACAGAGCCATCCTGCTTAAAAGTGAAGGGCACGTCACCCTGCAGGCATCTGCTGTGCTTTGGGATCTCATGAGAAGAGTAGCTGAGGCTGGAAGAGTCCTGCGATTGCGGAATAGCACCAAGACTGTCTTATTTACTACTGCAGCTGTTTGAGAGACCAAGTTTCCATGAATTCTCAGCAAATCAAGACCCTTCCATAATTTTGTATCATTGGCAAAAGTGGTGCTGGCATGAGCTGGTGCTTGTGGGTCTCACCTCCAGCTAGAGGCACCCCTCTTGGTAGACATTTGGGCAGTTGGCACTTCCAGGTTAGGTCCAGTGTCTTTAATCCAGAGAGAAGCACCTGCAGGGCCCCAGCAGGTGTGGAGAGACTCTGTGGGGGAGCAAATATTCCAGCACAAAGTAAGGAAAATGTGAAACACTTCTACTGCAGCCTGGGAGCCAGGAGTTGGCAAGGATGACGCTCCTGTGATGAGAGGACTTCAAACAATGCTGCTGACATTAGAGAACCAGTGAATCTTAGGCCACACTTTATTCATTACGCTTTATGTAGATGATGCCTGATGTTCATGGAGCAACCCCAGGCTAGAAGGGTGCAAAGGTAGTTTACTATAGCATTTTCCTGAGTGAAGTCTGATTCAAAAACTGATCAAATAAGAAGATACCACAGGTTTTGCAAAAACATTCACATTTTGGAATGTTAACGGACTGGAAATGGGGAAAAAACTCAACCAACTTCTTGTGGAAAATATTTTGTAAACAGTATTCCTGGATGTTAATCTTTGTCATAAATACCCCCTATATCCACCACCCTTCTAAAAAAAATAACAAATTCCCGTTAGGGCCTTTCACATCTGGTTCTTCCCCAGTTCAGCCCTGGTGTGCCCTATATGAACACTTGTCATAAGAACAATCTGAGAAATCCTTGCAAGGAGAAGCTTGTAAGAGGAACAAAAACTAGAACATACTTTTTGATCCTTGATGGAAGGAAACAGAGAAAAAGATGTTAAAGGGTGATATTTTATACATTGATATTTTATACATTTCATAGCTGTATGATCTGCACTGGAATGGTAGCTCTCTCTTCTCGTCTACTAGAGAGTACCTTAGAAAATAAACAACCTTATATGTAGGCTTTTTGATCTAACAGAAGTTTATATGAGTAGTGTTTATTTTTTATGATATTGTTTATTTCCCCTCTTTCCCCTTAACTAAAGTTGCAATAAACTGAAGTTTGCTTTCTAAATTGCCTTTTTTTCTTCATTTTTTCTCCGCCAATTTCTCCTCAAACTGATTTCTTCTATTCTCTGCCTTTATGCTTTATTTAACCATTCAGCTGTTTTGGGGAGTTGCCTTACTACCCCACTCTGCACAGGCCAGGTGTAATCTTGGAGGAAAGGACAATATTTCAGTTTTAAAACTTGTGGAATCATTGTGAAATTTAGACTGGTCATTTTCTTATTATAGTATCTAATTTTCCACTAAATGTCTAAAATACCTGTGATGCTATTTAAAGACCCATATATTTTATTTGCATTTTATTGCATAAAGCTTCTAATGATACTGCTAAGACAGTACTGAAAACTCAATCGTATAAGATGGACACTGATTAACAAACTTGTGAAATGAGGTATGAGGTACAGATGAGAAAACTGAGGAGTTAGGTGATGTCGTAATCCTGTGAGAGGCCATTCTAATAATCTATAAAGAGCCCAAATACTGTATTATAATCTTGTTTAATTTAAGCTTATACTTCAGTAGAACTGTTCACATTATTTTGGTAAGTAACATGCACAAGACTATTCAGGCCAAGGACTACAGTGGTGGTTCTGTGAAGTGGACATCCTAACTAACACTGGGCAAAGCCAACTTCAGCAAACAAGAGCAGTCTTCTTTAACTGCATGACACAAGTCAGATTGCACGGAGGACAAACTGAACCCCAGATAATTTTCATATAAGTAACAGTGGAAGGAGAGTAGCAAAGCCATGTAAATACATGACATAATCAACGCTGAACTAGGCTAAGCACAGGGATAGCACACACTCTGCTGTGAATATCAGACCCTGCCTTAAGGAAAACACAGGTCAGTCCTCATTAGCACTTAGCAAAAAAAACCAGGGTCAGTGGCAATCAGAGTAAGGGCAAGAGTTGAATAAGGATGATCTTTTCTCTGTCTGAGACAGTAGTCCTCCCTCACTGATATCTGAAAGAGATGAATCTACACAGCAGGAGGGAGCAGAAGCAACAAAGCCTTGCAGTGGTATCAGGGGACATCTTCAGCAGCTGACCCAATTTGCATTCAAAGCAAAAGCATCTGAGTTCCTTCGTGCAGACACTGCACTGCCAGAAGCAGCACCACATGGCTCCCTGTGAATTCCTCATCTCTGTTTGTGCGCATCTAGGGCAGGTGATGTCAATCCTTACCTATGTGTCCAGATGGACCACATGACTCATGAGGAAAGGGATAAAGGTGCTAATGAAACACAGGGTCATGAAAAAATACTCTGCACAAATTGTCTTTCAGGATTAAAACTGCATTATTCCAGTTCTGAGAGAATATTAGAGACTAGAAAAGATCAACACTTCTTAAGACAACAGTATTTTAAGTGTACTTCACTTTGGAGTCCTGAAGTATTTTACAAATACTGATGAATTGAAATCTTGCATGATAGTTCTGGCAAGTCAGTACTGTTCTCATTTTGTGTAAGTGAGAACAAAGCTAGAGGGACTTCAAGAATGTAATTTTCTGCCAATCTCAGGGCTGCCTTTAAAATTTTCAGTGGATCTTGAAAGTGTTAGCTATAAACACAAATGCACCATCAGTCACAGAATTCTGGCACTTGAAACTTATTTTTAATACAGCAGGTAAATAAATCTATAAGGGCATATAGAGGACTAATTTTGTTGAAAAGAACATTTTACAATGCATGCAATTTGCATGTGGTACTTCAAAACTGAAGGTGAAATTTGTTTCAGAGGAGGAATTTTAGAAGGTAAATGTGTTGTTACTTGTGTTTCCATAACAGGTAATTCCTGTCCCAGACTATTTAAAGCGCAGATAGAAGACAAGGCTCTGATGGAAACATACATATCAGCTGGGAAAAAAAATGATGAAATAATAAAGTAGTGATAATGAGCATGTCAGACAGGTGCTGGTCAGAATGACCAATGGTGACCTGAGCACACTTTTCACCCAAATGCTGAATCTCTGACTTGTGAATTGTGCACTTAACTTCACATGGGGTTCTGTACTTAAGAAAGTGTAGAAGTCTGGTTGGAAGGAAATTATGCTTTTTCTCTCACTTGAAAGAATTAGAGAGTCTATCTTGTCAGGAGAGAATCCAAACACTATAGCAATCATCTCCTGAAAGCTTCAAATGCTAATCTTGTTTTCATTAACAGTACTTCAGTGATATGAGAATTCAACTAAAATTACTGTGATGGCTTCATGTTAATAGGTATTTTAGTGAAAGGTAAGGCATTAATCAAAGATTAGAGAAATGTATGCTAAATTATTGTGATATATGTATAATTGAAAAGATATGTTGAAAGAGCAAGAGACTTGTCTCTTGGAAGAACAAAAATTAAAACATAGAACAAGGTGGAGTGAAGGTAAAATATTTTTGAAGATGTGATGAATGACTGCTTTTATTTTCTCTTTGCATTTTTCTTCTCCCAGTGGGAAAGAAGCAATTTGTCTGGAACAAGTACTTGGAATTCATAATTTGATGCTATAAATGGGAAATCCAAAGGGAAGTTAGTCAGGGTAGTCTTGGTAGCTGCTAGGGCAAGAATTATCTTCCAGGTTAGAACGAGTTACAAGTCCTTTATAACAAGGTTCCAAACTTGCAAATGTAGCTGTGATGGACAGTAGCATTGAAACCTGACTTGAAGATCAGCTCATATAGAAGTGGGTATTTTTAGGAGCTGTGAATAAAGAAATCGGCTGATTGAACTTGAGGAGTAATTTTGGACATATCCTGTAGTGCCTTCGGCTGTTTTTGTTCTGAGAGAGATCTGAGTTAAATTATTATTCTGTGGAGTCAAGTCCTTTCCCTGAAAAGGGGATGAGTGGCAGCCACGGCCCCGTGTCCCACTAATCCCTGCTGAGAAGTGTGGGCTACTGAGGGTTGCAAAAGAACCCCAAAGCAAAACAGAACAGCTTGAAACTTGTTCTCTCTTGTATAAGACAAAGATTGTCTTTGGATCACAGAGCTTTAAAAATAGTTTCAACCCACTTCTGCCTTTCTTAGCTCTCTGGTCTTATGACACAGGCTGTTGTGGCCCAGAGCTATGTCGCTCTGGAAAGGAAAGACTCTTGCCTGAAAGTTCCCTGTAGGTTGGGAACTGCTGGGCCTTAAGGAGGTGGATGGGCTGGACAGATGCAAAGCAAAAGTCTTTGTCTTGCAGCCAGCCCACCACCCCCAATACCAGCAACCTCCCTTTTCAAAACTGGTGCTTTCCATGAAAACACATGATCCATCCCCAGTTTTCTGTGAGGTCTCCTTCCTAACAAAGCTGTTACCTGAGTAGAAACCATGTGGAAACCATCTGGTCGCCTGCTTATCCCTGTGAGGAAACTGGTTGAGTCTGAAGCCATTCTAGCAAGCTCATGGCAGGTGGAAAATTGAGTCCCTATTTCCACCTCCAGGAAATACCTCAAAACCCCGAAGATTCAGTGTCCCAGCCAAATTCATGGGGCATTTTCAATGCTTTCTAGATTCCATTGTTAAATTCATGGATCCACTTCAAGCAAATTAATAGTTGCTATTTTGTTTACCAGGCTGGGGAGGACTGAGAGCCTGCAGTGACACACTGGATTATGTTGATCTTATTATCATTTCATTAGTCCTCTATTTCTTCTCATTAAAATCTCAACCTCATGTAATTTCTCTGCCTCTCTCCACAGATAAGAAGGAAGACTCAGATGCAGAGAGTTAATGGTGTCAGGCTTTTCCCCTGTTTCCGAGTTACACTTGCTACAGGCACTTGCTGAGCCCTGTCAAGCTGATATTTTTAATAATACAGTATGTTCTTATTAGTCCTCATGCCTGTGAATCACATTGAGCTGAAAGAAATTTCCAGCAGTTGTAGGCTCCATGCACAGCGGGGTATAACTTCCCTAGCAACAGGGATCTGATGGGACATGGCTTGTGCAAAATGTAAGCCTCAGAAACCTTCACTGACTTTTTGAAACTTTTGTGTCATGTGGGATGACAACTCTAAGGCTGTGTTGGCTCTTGAGGGTCCCGTTCTGCTCATGCACGTCAAGGGGAGGTCTGCCCTCCAATTCAGCTGGCTGGGAGGTCAGGCTCTGCCTACCAGGAGATGACAGTTCTTATTTCTGGAAGGAGACGAGAATCCCCCGTTCTCCTGATGTCCATCACATCCCCAGAGAAAGGTATTAAAATGTGGAACGCCAGGCTCAGAGAGGCAGTACAATTCATCTGCTGGCTGTTGCAGTGTGAGAAATAACTACAGCCCCCCTTAAAAAAAGGCACTTCAATAAAGGGAAAATAACTTTTCCCCAGAAAGAGAGGAGGTGCCATGAGGAAAGCAATATTCTTCTCTTATGTGTGATGCTGCCTGAATATCTGGAAGTTCCAGGCAAAATTTGTAAAAGCAAGAATATTCTAGATTCCTTTTGGAGCAATGCATAACATATGCTAAGACTAGATATGGGAGTGAAAATTAAAAGAACTTTACTGGGCCTGGTTAGGCGATTATTAATTTTCTTCATAGTAGCTCATATGGCATTGCACTTTAGATTTTTGACCAAGATGGTACTGATAACATATTAATATTATAGCTTTTGCTGAACAGAGTTTGCACAGCGTCAAGGCTCTCTTTCACTCAGCCCCCCAGTGAATAGATTAGGTGTGTGCAATGGGGCAGGAGGTGACCCAGACTAACAGAGGTGTACTAACCAAAGAATATTCCACACCAAATAATGCCATGCACATCAATAATAGAAGGGGAAAAAAGAGGTTTTAGCAGTGTTAACTTTATTTGGGAACTGGCTAAGCATCAGTCTGCCCACAGGAGGTGGCAATTGATTCCCTCTGCATCACTTGTTTGGTTTCTTTTCCCCTCTCTTCTTCCACTTATTCTTCACTTTTTAAGCTTTTGTTTGCTTGCCTGTTTTATCTTGACCCCCAAGTTTTCTTGCTTTTATTATTCTTCTTCTTTTCTCCTCTTCCACTGAGGAACGGGGGAAGTGAGCTAGGGTCTCTGTGGTGCTTAGCTGACCACTAAAGTTAACCAACAAAAAAGACTTAAGAACACCTTGCAGGTTTTCTACTGTTGGTAAACATTTCATATGGTTTATGAACCTGCCTGACATCCTTACTGATTTTTCTGTAAGGAAGGACACTAGGCTATTTTCTAAGCATTTTAATACACTGCAGTACTGAATAGCAGGTTTTGTGAAGAAAGATAACTTCAGACTTTTTCTCTGAATAAGAGTCTATATACTCCATGCCAGGAATAATTTGTGGAGTTAGAGGAACATAATTTCCTGTTGAAGCTCTCAGAGGTATATGCTTTTTAGCCCTTAAGAAGCCATTTACAAATAACCAGTGAATGCTTGATTACAGGTTATTCTTCTTACCTCTTATTTTGATGACCACATGCTTGCAACCTCCACAGTGAGTATTTCAAATGGCAATTATCTGGAATAGAAACTGTTTACATGTTGCAAGGACAGATTTTGGTACAAAAAGATACTGATCTTTAATAGTGCTTTAAAGTGCTTCCAGAATAAGATTAAGAGGGGGAAAAAAAGGCAAGCTCCCCTGGTTATGATTGTAAATAATCATAAAAAGGTAGTTATTTATATTACTCAGTAGGGAGTCATATCATAAATGTGTACAAGTTTAAAAGACAGGAAATTACAAGAGAATAATGACAACATCAAACAATTAAACATCTATCTCCACTTGAGTTTGTTTTCTTTGGTCTGCTACAAATGAGTTGGAGGTAGATGAGGAATACAGAAAGGCCAAAATTGGTTCAAGATGTTATAGTTTAGAAAATGGTAAACAAAATTTCTCTAAGTTTCTGACGGTTGTTCCATCAATCTTTATAAGAAGGTCATTTTCCCCCAAGTGAGTAATATTTTAATTTGCAGACTGCAACTGATTTCATATTCCTGTGTAAATAAAAGGCACTTTGCACAAAAAGGCAGAGAGGAAAATACCCACATGACAGCAGCTGACAAAAGACTATGAGAAGCCATAAGCGTAACAAATTTCTATTGCTGATTGTGGTAATTGAAGGGTAGTTGGAACTTCCATATATAAATATTTCAGTGTATGCATGTGTACATATAGACATTTAAAATATGAGCTTTTTGTGGACTCCTAATTATACAAAAGTAGTCCTGTGACCTCGAGTATAACAGTGTAGACATTGATAAACTGCTGTTCTCTAGAGCTAACCATACTGCCATTTCTTTTGTTAAAAAATAGCTTGTCAAATTAATGTCAGCTGATTTGTAATTCCATAATATTTACAACATTAATAACTATTATGGCTCTATCTCTTTGTTGGATGACACAGTCAAATACCTTCTTGTGCAAGATGCTAGTTCCTTACATGGAGTTCTCTCATCTGCTCCACTCAATCTATCTGCCTAGTCCCAAAGCCACCGAAGTAATTGAAAATAAATCTTTTAACTTCAGTGGGATTCAAAACAAGCCTTGAGCAAGTAATCATCTGCAAATGGTTCATCCTCTGACCCACAAAATTTTTTCAGTATTCAGCTTAATGGAGTATTTAATTAAAAAAAACACCATTAAGATGCAAAATAAGGAATGTTTATTGTAAAGTGACTGGGTTTCATCTGAAAAAAAAAAAACCAAAATCAAGATTTGAAAAACATTGTTTCTTCTGGTTGATAACTAAGCTTAAAAATCATTTCCTTCTCAGATTTATGCCAAAAATATAGTAAGCCTCATCAGACAATCCAAAAATACTCATTGATATAAATCTTCTAAATGGTGTAATTTTCATGACACTCTTCATCGATCTATTAAGGTAAATTGCTTAAAGGTCTTATGTGCTAGGAAAAAAGCAAAATATGATGCTTGAACAACCTCTATTCCATTTTGCAAGGTTTGTATATTAGGTTTCCAACAGAAGCAAGTTGCATCAAAGGGGCCACTGACAGGGTTGGTGTTTGCCCTCCAGCAGGGCAGGGAGCCTGAGCTGGTGACACTGGTGCTGCTCCCTCTCCCCAGTTTGCTCCATGTGGAGGGCCCATCAGGCTGTAGGTGCTGGTGCCCTATGCTCCAGATGCATTCCAGGCCAGAAGCAGCCACATAGGGTTGCCATCTACTTTCTGCTAGCCACAAGCATTAGAAAAATGAAGCATTTGATGTAGGTATCCTTCTTGTTGGCTAAAAATGCAGGAAGTTCTGTCTCCAGAGGCACTTCTGGGCAGCACTCTGAAGCTCTGAGAAGTTGTAGGACTTAGGGGGTGAAGCATGAGTTATGGGCACTGAGTGCTTCCATGCTGGTCTCCAACCTCTGCCTACATCCCACTTGTAACAGTTATATCCAAATCAGCCCCTAAAATTGAAGAATGAGTCCAGATTTCAAAGAACAGGCATTTTCAATGTTTGATGCTATTCTTTCTTTGTGTCTGCTCTGTTTGATAAGTGTAATTTTTCTTTAGTGAAGCTACTGCAAATCACGAAAGGCAGAAAGCTGCGTCTAAGCCTGACCATTAATGAAACCAGTTCATTGATTTCTGGTGGTACACGTCGTTCCTGAATGCAATTAATTTATATGAACAGTACAAGGGATTTTGTTCTTTAATTTTATTCTATTGTTTTATGAAAAGCTAATGTGATAGAATAGATGAGACTAGTGCTAGCTCAGGGAAGAATACTTCCATTTCTGAGTATTTCAGGTCATCACCACAGGCATGATATAGGTTTTAATGAATGGAAGAAGCTAGGGTCCATTTAAAATGCTTTGTCAGTCCCTGCATCTAAATAGTTGCTCAATTTAAAACTAGCTGCTTGTTTCTGTTAGGATATACGAGTTAATAATACTCACCAAGGCTCATGTTCCAGCCATATTGAACAGGAAAGATTGTTCATTTAACTGGAGCTCACATACTCGACTAGGGCAGCTCCTGGGAATTGGTTTCTGTCTAATGGCCACAACACGATAGTGATGAAGGCATAATTAAGATGTAGCACAGATTCCACTTAAGCAGAGCATCTATTCAGATGGTGTTACCGCCACAACCGGTGCTTCACCATGTGTGAACACTAAGCTTCAGTCTAGGCTGCCCAATAAAGTTTTGCATTTGCCCAGAATAAGAATTTGTTAAACAAAGGATAATTTAATTTTTTTCCCTGCTTTTTTATGTTTTTAATCCTCATTTTTGACATATTAAGTCTTTTCAGATTCTGTTTAAACAATCTCCTCCTTAGGAAAGTTGGCACAGTAGGAGGTTTTAGAACACTAAACCTTTGGCTAAAGAGACAACAGTGCAAAGTTTATATCATTATAGTAAATTAAGGCACCTGGGTTCAGTGTTAAGGGCAGGACAGAAAACTCTGTCTCTAAGTTGAGAGAAAAGAAGAGACTTGATGACCTTTGAAAGAGGGGTCAGGCAATTCAGGAGAAGTGCAAGGATGTCATGAGGTTATTCATGAAGAAAATTATAAGGGCCTAAACCCAAGTAGAACTTAACCTGGACACTGCTGTGTAAACAAAGTGCTAAGAGACAGGGCTCAGTGGTGGACTCAGCAGTGATAACAGTTGGGCACAATGATCTTCGAGGTCATTTCCAACCTAAACAACTCTATGAAACTATGATTTCACTGTGATGGAGGATGAAGGACAGCCACTTGTGTGAGATTTGTTTTTATTTTGTTAAGGTTCCACACACCAACATGTCTACAGAAGCTACAGCAAATACTGCTGTGAGGCATTGCACACTTCCACTGCACAGGGAGCACCTCTCAGGTGACTGCTCCAGCATTCATGTACAAACAGGCACATTCCCAAATCTACAGCTCACCTCTTCATTCTTGCTGTCAGAAAAGGAGTGGATTGCATGACAATAATGCCCGCCTGGCATGATGCTTGTTGCCACTGCAGGAAGTTACTTCTACTCTGTGAACCAAACAGCTCTGGAGTGCTCCCTCCAAGTATGCACTGACAGATGTCTCATAGAAATCAGAAGGGTTTTCTGCCACTTCACTTGGGGATGCACACACAATCCCTGTAGGCTCTGGGGAATAGATGGAGGCCTTTTTTCCCATCCACTCAACTTGTACCATCATGGCTGGCATGGGAAACTTCCTGCTGTGAGCCCTGCTCCAAATTGTACAAGTCCACCTGCACGCACAGGTGGACTGCTCCTGTGGGAGCAGAACCTGCATGAATAATACCTCATCAAAAGCAACACCTCTGTGGAAATCTCCTTGGGCCTGAAAAAGAGGGATGAAATAATTTCCCTGTGTCTGTTCCCCGTGGAGGTCTCTAGCATGATCCCAGGCCAACAGAGATTCCAGAAAAGCAAACAGAGGTTTTATTGCAGCAAATGCAACTGCCTTCTACTTTCACTCAATAGTTACAATCCCAGGCTTCAAACTCACCTGGACAGTTTTCAGTACAAGAGGTATTTTACTTGGGGAACTCATGGAGACAATTCTTCTTTTCTTGAGGTGTTTTACAACAGACTAAAATAATTCTCCAGAAAAATTCAATTTTTTTTTTCTTTCCTCAGGCATTACTTCAGGGATTTGAAATCTAATAAGTTTCATTTCATTGAGCAAATTTTCAGCTAAGGTGGGCAAAAGAATGGAAAGCAAAGAAAAGGTGAACTATGCAAACTTATAATGTGTCTACCAGATAATTTCAAATAGAATTTAGAAGGTAACACTGAATCTTGAGTTTTCTGACAGATAAAATGAGAGAACTAATGAAAGAGGCATAAAAAAATGAATACATGCCCAAAAGAAAGAGGAACTCTAAGGGAGATGGGAGGTTCATAAAACGGATGGAATTATCTTTTGTGCAAGTGGTTTTCAAAAGTTTTTCTTACTACTGATGGAATACAAAATTCTTCAGAAAATAACTTCAGAACTAAGGATGTAAAAAATATTATAAAAATAGCACCTATGTGTTTATATAGAAAATCTGTATTTTTTTTATTATTGCTAAAGAATGCAATGTAGTTGAGGCAAAAAGACTTTTAACAACTTCTCAGGAAATATGTTGCAGAATTGCAAATCCCTCAACGCCCCATACCATGCTTCTTCTAAAATTTATTTATTCTAGGATTTATTCCTATTTAATCTGTATGCATTCTCCCATGAGCTTCAACAGAGAAGATGAGATCCTAGAACACATGAAAACATTGGGTGTATCCATCAAGTTAAAGACTCGGGTAAATTTCTATTAAACGGGATTACAAAATCTGTTGGCAATAGGGCATTGTACAGTCATCTTTGCAAGCCTTATGTGTATCTTCTGTCTCCTGTTCTTCTCCGGATGATCACAGGGCTTTAATTCTCAGTGGGAGACTACCATCTCAAAAATCAAATCATGAGTACCACATATTTCAAGAGAAATTATCAGCAGTGTCTTTACGCAAAATCAACCACTTTAAGACATTTAAGAGAGTCCACATTTGGGATTAACTTTGGATTCTAGTGCTTATCAGGGATGAAATAAATTTCAATTTGAAAATGAAAGTGGCAGAGAAGCCTTGGCAGACGAAAGGGAGTTGCAGCAGTACTCACACAGACAGAAGGCAGCATCAGTGCCAGGGGCAATATGAAGAGAGTAGGCAGAGGATATGTAAAACCAGATATGAAGAACTTTATACATTTTTAAAAGTTGGATGAAAAAATTTTTTTCTTAGATTAAAATGTCTTTGGAAAAAGGGTTATTAGGCATGGGAAATAGTTATTGAAGCAACTCCAGTTAGCGAAAAGGGAAAAGGAATAAGAGGGAAAGAGCATCCCTCCTGTCATTCTGCTCAGCCCAACACTTCCCTGGGCACCAAGGTTTACCGGTGGGGTCCCCTCTGCTCGCCATGGGATATTTTTACCTGTATTTTTACCACTGAGTTTTAGCAGTAACTGTCATCTGGTAATTTTTTTTTTTTCAGTGACAGCACACACCTCTTTGTAAGCCCTCAGAAAAATGAGGAATAAAAATTCCAGTAATACAGCTGCATTTATTACCTGATAAGTGTTTGTGCCCTTCTTAATTCACAGTAGTTACCATTAAGGACTTTTTAATTGCCACCATTATCTTTATGTACACAGTTAACTTTATTAGTTACAGAGAATCACTTTGCAGGAAAAAAGATGTAATGAATAAGTGATGACTTTTTCATTACAACCCCTGTATTGTTTTGGAGATTATAAAGAGTGCATCCTGATGGAATTTTGTTCTAAAAATGTTCACTTTTTTTTTGCCTTTCCCATTCCTGCAAACCGTTCCATCTATGTAGGATATCTAGGAGGCAGAAACTTCCTGTTAATACATTGCTTTCCTTACTGAGGAAAGCAGGCTGCTTTGATTTTTTTTTTACCAGCTTTAAAAAAAAAAAGCAGAAAAGCTATAATCCATTTACAATATCATTTCTATGTCTTTACCCACATAGGGGTTGGCTACAAAGACAGTTTGGTGCTCTTCTGCAGGTATCCTGCTCTGCCAGAGATCCATGTCATGTACCAGGTGCCAAAGGGAGCAATGAGGAGAGGATTCTCCACCTCCCTCTGACACGTGCATGCTTACAGGTGGGAAGTGGTGAGTGTGTAGTAAGGAAGCACCAACGAGGAGCCCAGGAACAGTGCTCCTGGCACATGGTGGCATCCTGACAGTCATTTCACCTGGTTTCACATTAGAGCATTTCCTTCTTATTTTCCTTTGTTGAGAGTTATGTATAAATTAACCTAAAAATGAACTAAATAATAACTGAAGAAAATGGTTTTTGTCATAAATGCTGAGTTTAAGTGATGTCATATCTCTAAAGAGCTTAGCTTGAGTCTGCAACACCAGCTGTGATACAAGTCCCTAGAAGCAAAGAGAATTCTAAAATGGATCACTCGGGATAGTCAAGGGAGAAGGCTGAGTGTAGATATTACCCTCCTCTCATTCCTTGGCTCAGTCTTTGTTAGAATAGCTGGTGTCTAGTTTGGAGAGGCTTGACTAAGTATGATGAAGAATGAAAAATCAATATTAGAATAGCAGGCACTATTTATTTCCCGGGCAACAGTGAGCACAAGGCTCTTGGAGAACATTACCATTCTGCTGTAGACTGCTCAAGCATACTTTTCATTTTATTTTGTAATACTTGCAGGCTTAAATAAATGTTTGACATCTTTGTCTCTTGGCATATATATGAGAAACAGATCACCTACCTGAATGAGGTCAGTTCATTCTTCCACTCAAATATGTAAAATATAGAAGAACTGCAAACGCAGACCAGACAGAGAAGCTATAAATCAGCATGAACTCACTAATACAAAGAACAGCTCCCTTACATCAACTGGTAAAAATTATCTAAACTCAGCAGATGTCACCCCTTGGCCACATCTAATATTTTCCCAGTTTGCCAGTACTCCAGCTTCTATGCTGGGGAAGGTTCTGCTGGTTGCTTCTTTCCCATGCTGGCTGTTCTGAGCTGGGGAATACAGACTTACATGGAGGCACGCACACCGTATGTGTTACCACACACATTTGCCTGATTAAACGGGTTACTTAAATGGCTACAACCACAGACTCCTTCCACTTGTTTAGACTGGATAAGCTTTTTGCCTTTGCACATAGGAGACCTACAGCAATACCATGTGCTCAGCCAGAGGAGCCATACTGAAGTGCAGCTCAGGGAGGCTGCTGGTCTCCCCAGAGTTCTGACCCCTGTCCATTGCTCCCATGGAGACTCACCAAGCGGGTGACCCCACTGTTCAGTCTTATCAGAGTCATAAGAAAGAAAACTGGACCAGGCACAATAAGAATCCAGATAAATCTGGAATAAAACCATAGAGGACAGTATAGTCTATGAACAAATATTCAGATGGGAAGTAATAGTCTGTGTTGTGTGATTCTACTATAAAAGAAGACTGAGATGTGACAAAGACTGCAGTGGGTTAAGGAAACACCATTAGATGTTACGGAAAATGTGTTGTCACAGGATCATGGGCATCAACTCCTGACATGATACTTATTAGGCTAAATGTACTGATCTGAGTTGGATGCCCCATAACCTTGGTTAAAACTTCACCACAGAACAAAGCCTGTGGCCACCTAGGGCAGTGTAAATATTGAGATTGCTTCAAAGTGAATTTTCTAATACTGGAGTTCTTGACACCTCTAGAGTAGCACCAGTCAAGGATGACACCAACAGTGATGGGGCATGGGGCCCACAGCATTCTCTGTCCTTGGTGACCAGTGACACTGTGCCTATTACGGTTTTTCTGGTACTTGACATGGCACAGTAGCCTCTATGCATACAGCTGTGGACATATTTGAAGGAAATCATGATTCTGTCACTGATATTCCAGTACCAGACAAGGAGAATAAATGTTGCAAATTATTTGTTCAGCACTATTGTATAGCCATGAAAACAACAATGAATTTTTTGCTGACCTAAAATTCTTGTACTTTGCCTCAGCAATTCTCACAGTATTATTAAAGACAAGAAGGCATTTCCTTTATATCAAGTATGGTATATTTTTATTTTTAAGTGACTCTGAGACAAACAGTTCCTTGTGTTATCTCCCAAGAAAAATTCTTGACTAGATGGCCCGTAAACCCCACTTAGCCTAGTACTGTGCACAGCATTTTAGATATGCATCTCTCCTTCTGGGCTAACTGCATGTGTTATCAGCTAAATTGAAACCCTTGGCAATGTGCCCACTTAAATCACGAAGGCCAGTCCTCTACAGAAAAATAAGTGCAACTCAAAAGGAGCCCAAAGTATAGGTGAGGAAATGCCTGAAGCAGCTTCTTCCAAAACATTTTTAAGTATAAGTATGCTCACAGATATTGCAAAGTTAAAATCGGAAGCCAGAGCTATAAAAGAAACGTACATTCTAAAGCGCTATCATTTTGATGTTGCTCCCAAAAAAATTGCAGACCAAAATAACTTCTCATAGGTATGCTCATTTTGTGCTCTATTACACTTTCCTCTTCACTCTGATTTGTTTTAATAATTATGCTTTGTTTTGACATTTTGAATCATTTTCTATGACATTCAGCATATTATCTGATCCGTGTTCCAAGCTGTCACTGAAAATGTGCTGTGCAGTGAAGTTGGATCTGAGGTGACAAGCAACTGAGCTTTTTTTTTTACCTATAAACTTCAGTTTCATGAAAACCTCATTTCTCACTGCATAAAGCTCTTGACAACAGATTGCTGCAGTGAATATACAGCAAATCTTTGGATTTTCCAATGGCCTGTAATGGTTACATAAGAATGTGTTAGTCAGACCCAGTTTTACTTTCCACTAAATATCCAAGTTCACCGCTGTTTTTTCCTATCAGTTTTCAATTTGGAAATGTAAAGTGCAGAAGTGTTTGCCCATCCTTTTCTTATGTAATGAACACCTAGATGCCTTCCTGCAGTTTTAGCATTGATAGTGTATACACTTTTTCTCTTGAGGTACAAGGCTTGATTGAAGGATTGTTCAAATGAATGGAAAGACTCACTACTTCCAGAGGGCTTCAGATCAGACTGTGGAATAGCATTTGGGTAGCTGTGAGGCAGCTATCAGTCTTTGATCATGAATCTGTCATTTAAGGTTTTTTCTTTCATATTTGGCCAGCATACATAATTGCTACAAGATAGTGTATTCACTTCTACTGTACTTTTTGGGTTTCTTGGAGGGATCTATTACTGCATTGTGTGGATGTTGTACAGATAGAAATCCTGGAAGCCACCAGCGCATGGGCTTTATTCCATGCCCCTCACCACTTTTATCTCGGGTACCTTCTTGAAAGATCAGTTTAAATTTGCAATGTTGAGGCTTAATAGAAAAAGAATATGAATGGACAGGAGTTTTCACAGCTGTAAAATTTGCATTTGCAGTCTGTCAGGTTGATTATTCCTATCTCATTTTTATAACTCTCATCTGTTCTGTTAACAATATGATGTATCTCCCTCTGGGAGTTCTGCATCTTGTTGACATATCCCTTTTCATTTACAAAATAACCCCAAACTCAGTGTTTCCTTGAATCATTTCATGAAGTTTATTCATTTACCTTTATTATTGAGCAAACAAACTGGGGTCCATTTTCTATGTAATTGCTCTCTGTGATTGAAGTCTATTCCTTCTCATTTTTCCTATCTATATTCCAAGATGAGCCTTTCCCAGTACAGCTGTCTTTCCTTCAGACTAAGAGATTTAACTATCCAAATTTTTTGTTACATGTGTCATTCTTCTGTCAACCTGTCAACTTGTCATTCTTCAATCTACCTGCCATTTTATAAAAGCAGACACTCAGTTTTGGGCAGTTCATAATGAAAGAGATGATTAAAAAATAGAATGACATCAGACAGGATACTCTTTTTCTGATGTTTTCAATATTAAAGCAGGAGAGGGAAAACCTGTCTTGAATCCAAAGGAAAGCAAGGCCAAATAAAATCCTATGGACAAGAGTTTTTTTGATATTCAATGGACTTTGGAGGCATGTGAGGGACACATGTTGATGCTTGTGTCACTCAGGTAGACTTTCTTAGGTAATTTCCTCAAACCCAGACCACCAGTGTTTTGTCAGGATTTTACCAATTTTCCAAATAAAATAATCAGATATATTTTGTAAAATACCTTTATCCTTTAGTACTAAAATATAAACCATAACAACAGGTGTAGAATGCCTATAATGTTAACTTTCAGGTTATTTCTCTGAAATGCCTGCAGATCTAATTCAAATAAAGATTATTAAAATAAAAGAAATGATAACTTGCAATGAAACCCCTTTTTGTAGAGATGTCTTCCAAAACACCTCTGCCCTCATTTCCCAACTTGCAAGAGATTTAAGGTGCTAGAAGGGTCAGCATGGCCGGTTTTGTTGCAGTGTTGCAGACAAGATGAAACTCAGCTGTTCAAGAAGCAGATTTCACTAACAAGCTCAAAGCACTGTATTTTGGCTGGTAGAGCTCAACAGCTGACTGCAGCTGGCATGAGGGAGCTGGAGGGTTGCAGAGAGGACAGTCCTCCCTCCTCCTTTCCCCTGTTCCTGCCACAAGCAGCAGGAGCAGCTCTGCAGTCTGTGTCAGAAGGGCACATTCAGTGAGGTTTGGACGGCCACAGGGGTGAACGTTCCCCACATCCAGCTAATGCTGACACTGAGCCAAACAGTTGTACCTTAGGCTTTTGTGTGCAGGTTTCTGCAATGAAGTAAATATCATCATTTATATATTCTGATAAGATTTTTCTTTTCAGTTTCCAGATCCCTGAATCTGTTTCTTTTTGATCTGTACTTCATAGGATAAGGCAAATTCTTAGTGGAAGTGTTTGCAGACCAAATTGTTCTCCTACAGAAGGAATACAAACTCACAGTGATTTGATGAAAAAAACTCGCTGTAACAAAAGTCAATTGACTGAGTCTTTTATTTCATGACAGTTAAATTAAAATTCCAAAGCATCAATGGGGTAGGAGCAAAATGACAGGAGGGAAGTACGAGAGAGTTTTATGGAGAGACTGTGCAGCACGGCACCACACTGCAGAGATAACTCATTAAAAACAAGCAGCATATTTATCCAAGCAATGCCATAATTTTGGTCTTTCCTAGATGGAAAAAAGGTTTGCCCACTGTTCATCAGGCATTCTCCTGAAATTAGTACAGCCAAGCATCTCACAAGCAATGCCTACTTGCCGTGGAGCAGGTGGGTGGTAAAGGACACCACGCCCATCACCCATAGGACAGCTGGAAATGGAGGGGCTCCTATGCTCATTTAAACCCCAACTGTCCTCAATTTCCCCCTTCTACATGTCAGTTGCTTCCTCTCATGGCCTTTGACTCTAAGTGTAAGAATATGTGCAAGTATTATATGAAACACCTGTCCTAAGATTTTTTTTAAAACCAGCAAAACCAGCTTGGTCTGATACTTGGATAAATGTGGCACACAATGTCATCATCATGACATAAAAAGGAAAAAATAAATGAGTAATTTCCATAAAATATATACCCAACAGATTATCATGGAAACTGAGTTAATTTTAAGAACAGAATTTGCTTGTGATCTTCCTGAGTTATTATTAGATCTAGCCACAGAGAGAAAATGTGGTTCAGAAGTGGCGTAATTGGGTACATACGAGTAGTTACACAGTCAATAGCCGCAAACCTACATCAGTTTTCTCAGCAAGCCAAAGTAATTAGGGCAATTAAGTATGAAATTTATTTATGAAAATGGGACCCAAATGGTTTTTCCTAGCAGATATTGAAAGAGAGATTGTAAATGAGAAGGAAAAGTCTCAGACTAGATTCATATCTAATTGTAATGTGGTATGTTAATTTTTTTTTTTTTTTAATTTATTTTACCTGAGAAAGGACACTTTTGGGATGAATTTTCGAGAGCTAATTCTTTCTGTAATGAAAAGAAATACGATCAATCTAAAGAATGTATTAATCATTCAGGCAAAATCACAAAATCTGGACCTAGTCTTTCACAAAAACTACCTAATATCCCCAAGTTTATCTCAAGGCTGGACAGAAGCTGTACACTGGAAAGTTTTCAGCCAGGAAACTTGTATTGATATTCAATTAGCACAACATATGACTCAGCTCTTTCTGGTGCACAGTTCTGACTCACTACAATTTTTCTTTTTTTTTTCCACTTCCCAAAGAGTTTTTATTTCAGTTCAATAATATTTTAAATAATTGGCAAGGTCAGTGATTTCCACAGATTTTCTCTCAGTACACCCAGTTGTCCCACACAAGGAGAACAAACATAATTATGAGAGCAAGCTTCTGAGAAAAAATATTCTTATGATCACAGGAGGACAAAGTAAAAATAAATAAAACATTCCTCTTCTAACACATTATGGGGAGCAAATTACATTAATTAGATTTTGAGAAGTCCATATATGTGGTAGACACATAGACCTGAGGCTCTTACAGGCTCCTTTCCTCTAGAATGTTAAATGAATTAAATAATAAAAAATTTAAACTGTTTGTTTATTTATTTGTCTTTAGAAATATTATGCAACTTCAGTAATAGTCACAATGGATGATTGATCATTCCTGGTCACTGGGTATTATTTTTACTGCTGGTGAATCATCCCTCAGCCACTCACCTCCAAGGTTTCCCTGAGCCTTTTGTAGTTTGTTTCTTTGGTCACCAGCAATCCAGTCTCCCTAAGGAGGCCTGTAACTTTCTTGCCCACACATCCATTGGCAGGGCTGCAATCAGATGAATGAAAAAGCTTGTATTTTTTGGTTTTGAATCTGCTTCCGCCTGGATATGTGTAATATTCCCCAACTCTGCTGGAAAAGACAGGGACCAATTGACCTCTATCATTCTTATCCATGGCACTCATTACTTTACCTCTGTCATGTCATCCTCAGATTTGTACTCCTTTTCTTCCCCAAACTCAAACATTTCTCATGTGGAAAATGTTTATTTCCTCTGACTGTGCCTGTGGCCTTTCTTTAAAACTCATCTTGTTCTTCTGTATCTTTTCAGGGATGAGGCAACCAGAACTAAAAACTTCACCCACGATGTGAGAGAACCATTGATTTGCGCAATGACAGAATTCTTCTTTGTTCTCTACTTCTCTTCCAGTATTTCCTAATATCTGAGTAACTTTCCAGACTGCTGCCAGGCACCAACCCAATGTTGCCATTGATCAGTTGATCCTAGTTACCAAGGTTTTCAGTTCAGAGTCCTTTTGATCCCCTGTGAAATTTCACCAAGGTCTACAAGGTTATTCTAACTGGTTTTTTCCTTTCTGGTACATACTGCCTGAGGTCTATTGCACTGGAGCAAGAGACGTGGAGATTTTCCAGTCATGTGAATATGAGCAGGAGCTTTTGTATGGAATGGACAGTTCTGCCAGAAACTTTTATCTTCACGCTAATATAGAGAAGAGAATTCCATGGTTTTCTCACTGTAATTTCTTTGTAATTTTTTTCTTTTTTCCTATCCCCTATAAATTCAATTTTAATTATACAACTTCTATTCTCATTCCACTTTTACCTGGAATTCAAGGAAATGCCAAAGGAGCTAAGGAAATATTTGTCTTGTACTAGTCAGCCGTCAGAACATGAAGACCTAAATTCCTTTAAAAATGTCAATTTTGCCTCTAAGATATACAGGTTAAATTCTCATGAATACATCCTAGAGCAGAATGAGCTGGAAGTATCTATATTGCCAGTTGTAGAAAGGGGAAGTAGTGCTCTACTTTGCAGTCAATTTTAGTTTCACCTTCCAAGCTGCTTTAAGGTGTCTGCTCCCTCTAAAGAAATTTCATAGTGTTTAATGCAAGTAAAAAGTCTATTCCTTGACTGTAGTTGTTAATAAATATTTTGAAGCTGATTCAGTGATGGCATTTCTACTTCATAAATTCTGTAAATTTCCCTTGTAGCACTTCATGTGAATAGTTCCCTTTAGAAAGATGCAAGGATCATTTTTATTCCTTAGAGAATTAAGGCAAGATTGAAACCCTCCAACTTAAACATCTGTTTTATACTAAAATAATGTGCTGGCATGCTTCTCAGAAAAAGAATGGTAGCATCATCACTAATCTATGTGGGTGGTGTTTTCTAAACAGAATGCAATAAAGACATTTGCAAATTATGCAATGATAAAGATCTTTAACTCAAATCTTCACTTTTCATGGAAGTTAATCATTAAAATAGTTAAAACCAAAGGAAGATCCAGAATGTTTTAGATGTCCACCTTCAGCTGAAACATGAAGCAGATTGTGTACTTGTGCAAGTATTACCTCCTGTATCTCTTCAGGCCAGAAAATTACAGCTATTGGTCAAAAGAAAAAAATAAATCAAGCTCTAAGGAGATTTAGAGGTCAACAGAAATGCCCTGAAATTGAATTCCTCCTTTCAAATGAAACTCAGGGCATTGTTGTGGGCAAACTGGGTCATTTAGTACCAAAGCTCTCACTTAGTCTAATCCTCCCAGCCTGTTTGAAGCCTAGAGAGGAGATGCGTTGCCAGAATCCTAGTTCTGGTATTTTCACTGCCAGTGGAGCCCTGCATTCATTGTATACAATATAAACGGCATGATATTTCAGAATACCCAAAGTTTAGCAATGATTCATATGAAGGAACAGTACATCTAAGCTAAGCTTTAAACAGGTAACAGTACATCTAAGTACATCTAAGCTAATACATAAACAGTACATCTAAGCTAAGCTTTAAACAGGCAAAAGAGCAGAAATTCTGATAAGAAAGAAGACCTGTACAACAACTTGTCTCTTTCATTATATCCCTTGCTATGAAAACTGTCTGCCTACATGGATAAACCTGCTTTGAAATTATCAAAGTTTATATCTTAGACCAATTTCTATGAGTTATACAATGAATAATTTAAATCAAAATCTCACTAACTTTGTTAGCATTTTTAGATTTAGTCTTCCAGAAAGAAATAACTGGTTATCTCAGTTATCTCAGTTATCTAGTTATCTGTGCAAGTTAAAAGAAACAAACCATATTTCTCAACAAGGCATGCTAATCTTCACCTGCCAGATGCTGACACGCTGTTACAAGTGGCTAAAGCAACAGCAGGTTAAAAGCAGACTTTCACAGAACCTAAGAAGCCAGAGGAAACTGCTGTGTCATCTGCTCTGGCCACCTTGGCATCAAATCTCATTACATTTCACATGGCCATCATTTTCCCAAACCTCATAATCAGTGTTTATCTTAGGCTCTCTACCTTAGAGGCACTGAAACACCAATACAACTTCAGCTTCAGACAAGAGGTGCTTGTTAAGCTTCTCATCGTTAAACAACATAAACCTCTGGCACCCACAATGCTCTCATGAGAGCAAACACTACTTTATCCTACTTGAATTACTGAAGTTCTGTGTATTTTATATTTCAATTCTTTTTCTCAAGGTAGCCTTGCAGACTGGTACAGGATCCTGTAGCATGTTTTCTGGGTGTGCAGCAGCAGATTGTCCTTAAATTTCCTGTCCTATAGCTCATACAAAGCCAAGTTGCTAAAAATATTTACTACAGGGAAGGATTAGCAAAGCAGTCCATGCTGACTCTTTTCCCAGGCATTATATAACTTTGCCATCTCAGCCAGTGAAGGTACCTGAGGGACCCATACACAAGGGTGCTTGTCCTGTACCCATAGAGTCAGTGGAGCCACTGGTGAAGCTCAGTGGAAGAAACCCCACAGTGTTTTACACAGGAACTTGTAAATCACATAAAGTCATGTTTTCCACTGCAGCTAAATTGTTATAAAACAGAATGGCAACTTTTCTTTGCAGTGAGGCTCCCTCTCTGCCTGTGTCACAGACAATGTCACCTGCTAGCAAGATAACTGTCACCAACAATAAGATTCAGAAAAAAACCAGCTTTCATGCACATACCAGAATTAATGTGAGGTAAAAATGTCTCCCACACGAGTTTTCAGAGTGATATGCTGATTAGCTGAGCATGGGTTTCTTTTAAGTTGGTAAGCCTGATGATTCCCTTATTCCCAGAATTTGCATTAAATAGATGTGTCCAACAGGAGATAAAAAGGGGGGAAACAGTCATCTTAAGACATTTTCAAATTATGAAACAAATACTTCACAGACCCATTTGAAGGACAAGGAATGGAAAAGCAACTTTAGAGATAAATTTCTTTGGGTTTTATTTTTAAAATGGTGTAGAAGGAAATGCTATCATCTGTAATTTATATCATTTCATTATGAAGTATTTCTGACTGCATAATAAGTATCTGCCATGCCTAAATATCCTCAGGGTGTCACTCCACAGTCCTCCCACACATACCATTTCAATTCAAGGCAATAGTTTGGCAAAATTCCTATCAGCTCCATTAGGAAAGTAGCTTACATTAGAATACAGGATTCAATTGCTGGAGTATAGTGTGGAAACACGTCTCTCTCATATTCCTGGATGGTGAAAGTTGTCTTTAAGGAGACAAATTTCCATTATTTGCACCAGGTCCATTAAAAAAGTGAACAAAGAAAATGCTAGAGATTATTTTAAGCTATGGGTTTCATTTTTAATTTAGACACACTGACATGAATTTTGGTACAAGTCTCTAGTTTTGAACACTTTTGCCATTTTGCAAAAGGGACTCATATTTTGATGGGATACAGGATTTTTTTTTTGTTTCCTCCTGTCAACACATGCTACAGGGAAGGGCCTACACACAAATCATTGTGTGGAAAATGCATTCTTTAGGCACCACTGGAGATGGTAAATGAAGTGAAGATGAGGGGAACAGGAGATGGGAAGATGTAAAAATGAGCTTGTTTTTTTCTAAAGTGAGGTTGACAGAAAGTCAATATTGTGACTTTGAAACTTTTTTTCTTGTTTCTTCATCTGCAGAGACTGGGGAAATCATAGAATCATGGAACCACTAAGGTTGAAAGACACCTTTGAGATCAGATAAAAGAAGGAAAAGGAGAATCCAGGCTTCAAACCCTTTTGCTTATTTTTGCATAATTTGAGGTTATTTGGATTAAATAATTTAATCTGTTCTGCCACAAGGTAAATTGAAAATAGCCAAAAGGTCAGAACTTCTAGCACCTGCTGGTTTGGTTTTTGTTCCTATCCAACATAGACACACTGAACACTAAAAATCAAAGTGTTTAATCATAGGTTTTGGCAATGCCCACAGATAAAGGTCTACATGTCATCCATAAAGATTCATCAGTATGATACACACATAAACACAGATAAGTGTGTCCTATGCTAAAAATTACACTCAAACAACAGATGTAGCATGATAAAAAGTACAAATAAATAGTTTGATTTAAACAGTCTGGAATATAACATACTATGTGAATCTATGGTTAGAGGGGAAAACCCTTCCATATATAGGGGGTGTATACTAAATTGTCCAGTTGTCTAAAACACATGCTCCTCTAAGCATTTTAACCTCAATGCTGAAATCAACAATGCCCCATCTCCTCAGTGACAGATAAACTAGTTACATTATAAGCTACAAAAAATGGCAAAGAATAAAAATTTGAACAGGTTTAGCCCCATCCTAAAGCAACAGCAAGACTGTCTTAGGCACTGTAATAGAGATATGTAACTCTCAACTGGAAATTCAAGGTTTTAACAGCAAAAAATACTGAAGACCTCATTTCCATCTGGAAATGGCAGATACCTGAGGTCTAAGGCAATAATTGCAGAACAGGCTACTTTCCATTCCTGGAAACCCTAGGGCATCCTATTTAACACATCTTGTGATTACAGGAGATATAAAAAAGTAAGGTTGTTTGTCTTACTAGCTAGATGCATAAACCTATTTAGAACAGCCCAACAAAATTTAAAAAAACCAAAACCCATTGAGAAACTCCAAAACAAATTTTGATACCAGCTACTCACCCTCCAGTGAGTGGAAATTACCTCAGCAGTCAGGACTCTTGGCTACTCTCAGTTCTGCAAAAAACTGGCATGTTCTTGGCTAAAATATGGATTCAGGTCCCTGTGAGTGTTCATATTGCTTCAGCTAAGGGTTTATTTATTGGCTATTGCCAAAGGGAGGATACCATAGGAAGCAGCGTATGATTAGAGAGGTGACAAGAACAGGCTGACTACATAGTAACACATCCACTTCTAGCCCCTTGCTAACCCCCATGCAGAGGCTTCTGGAGCTGTAGCAGTTTCATGGTTGAGTTTAACAGCCTTTGACAAACTTCCTCCCATCGCTTTGATTAATCACTTTTCTGAGCCCATTTAATCTGTCTCCAAAACCTTCTGTGACAATGAATTAGTTCAGCAAGGTATGAAAATATTCCCTTCTCTTTTTCTCAAATTTGCTTCCAAACTCTTTCATTCAGTATCTCTCTAACTTTGTACTGGCATGAAAGGTGCATAGTTGCTTGATCACATTCTTCATACTAATCTTGTTTAATAAGTCTCCGAGTCTCTCAGAGAAAACCTTTCTAAGATGAAGTGGTTAAATTTGGCATCCACAGAAGAAATTCCTTACCTTTAATCACCATTATACTCTTCTCTTATGCTTTTTCTCCATCTGCTAGAAGTGGAAGCAACTAGAAATATATGTACAACATTGAAGATGTGAAAAATACTTGAGATTTCTGTACTGGCATTGAGGTATTTCTTATTTCTGCCTCTCTTCCTGACAATTAATTGGATTGTGTTTGTCCTTTTGGCTACTGCTAAGTGATGATCTGATGCTTTCAGAAACTTCTACAATGACGACAAGATCTCTTTCTTGACTGATAATAGCTAATGAGGTCTGTCATCACAAAATGCATCATTTCCCCTTCTATCTATATCACTTTATGTTTCAACTAGCTTTTTTTTTTTAATCCAGTCATTCAGTATTGCACAACTTTTCTGAGGCAGTTTCAATCAATTTCAGTTGGGATTACCCTGATTTTTTCATAGTAAAAAAGGTCATTGTATCTCTATTTGCTCTCTCTTAAAGAACATTTGGAATACAGGTTGCAGCATCTTTCCACAGCGAACTCTTGAAATTACTATATTGTTCTTCTCTGCCCTTGTAAATATCTTTGCATTATTATGGTTTCATCTAGATTTACTAGTATAAAAGTCAGACTTAATGATCTCTGCTTTAGAATAGTGGCTAGCTTAAAGTTTTGTCATACTTATCACCTTTTATTCCTTTCATACTGAAGCTTCTGGTACCTTGGAACCAGTGGCACTGTGATACAGTTTTAGGTATGAGCAGGAGGAGGATGTTAAGCTCTTAATCTTTCTTCTGTTAATTGGATGCTCTGTAGAGAATGATGTGAGGTGTAATTAACGTTTTCAAGTTCACAGCAATTACCTATAGCATTTGCTGAGAGTTGATTTTAGCATTAACCTTTACATGGTTGTCAATTAGCTGGAAAAAATGTATCTTATCTTAATGTGTTTCCTATAACAATTCTGTCTGGAGACTGCTCCATTATTTCTGCTGGCCATTATAAAGATAGGCTGTGCCTGTTCCCACCTCTTGTTCAAACAGCTGTGGTGGAGCAAGGGTGACAACCCTTAGTTTCTGATGATGATACCTTGGTGCTGATACTTGTTGAGGTTAATGATGGATCTGAGTTACAGCAGAGTGAATGTAATCTCGCAGTCTATCTTTTAGTAATTCTTTTTGTTTTTAGGAGGCAGTTTCCAGCCCTACTAAAAAAAATGTGGAAGGAAGTTTGTACAGCAAGCATCTTTTTCTAGTGGTCTACTTGCTGTTTTTGTATGATCACACAGTAACGTGAACCCTTCCAACACATAAAACTGCCTGTTTTGAAGTTTACACAAAGGCAGTTCACACATTTGATTTCCCATGTAAATGAGATGTAAATCAAATTTAAACAAGAAGCAAGTCACTGGAGAAAGACACAGCCAAAGTATGTCAGATGAAATTTCATGCTCAGTAAACATCAAATGTTATAAAGTTTTATAATATTTTTTTTAAGATACTGCCAAATAAGTATTGCCTTGAATGACTGACTGCTTTAAAGAGGAATGTGTCATTTTAATGAGAACCCTCCTGCTGTTTCACTGCTTTTGACTATTAGACAGTTTGCCCCATTGATGTGGTGCTTGGCAAAGTGATTGCCTTAGCTTTTGTTTATGAGCAAGTAAACCTGCTACTGCATGAGTGTCATATAGGAATAACTTTCAGCAATTTTCAGTTTGCTGAGCGAATAATCCAAATGGATATTTTTGTCTAGCTTTTGTTTTTAAAGTGTGATTTTCACAATATGCAGGTTATTTTTCATAGTGTCAGTAGTATGCAGTAAACTTAACCTCTGAAACGCCTTTTTTTAAAGGTAACTTTTTCTCAGCTGATGTTTGCTGCTGACTGAGATATAGCCCATTGTGGGAAAACTCAAAAACTGAGGTTCTGATAATATTTAGGAGCCAAACACTGACACATCAGAAACACACCCAGGAGTCATAACTTCATGTCTATATTTCAGAAATATGACTGCCTTTCTGACATGATATTTTTTATTGGTATTGTCAGTTATGCTGGGTTATGTAAAAGCCACAGATGAACCAACTAATAAAGTTATTAACTACACTAAATCTCGCTTACCCTAGGGAGTTCTTGCAAGAGTATTTTTCACTCAGTTACTGCTTCTTGGAAGAAAAACATGGATCTGATCTGATTTGCTTTATTTAGCCCCAAACAACTTTATGGTAAAAACTATAAGCTGCCATGGGCAAGGTTCCAGCATGCCAGGTGTGGTACACACCCAATGGAAATGGCTGTGCCTGCAGAGACCCACTTGGGCCTCTACTCATGGAGTTTCAATTACTTTTGGATCACCTCTATTTTGAGCTTAAGCGGTTCTGTGCAGATACAGCTTTTCCTGACCATTCATTTATCTGTCAGGGTAGAAGTTCCCTCAGCTTTCAAGATGAGTGTAATGGTTTAGTTTGCTAAACCATGACACTGAGGATGGAAAAAACCCGCAGATTTCTCTGGTTTAACTTCCCATCCAGCTTCTCAGCCTCTCCTTAGCTTTTTTCATCCATCACCGTGGCATCTGTTCCTGCCCTTCCTTAAGTCTGAAAAGTCTACAGTCTCATCCTTGGCTCTTGCAATTTTCAAACAGTTTCCCAGGACATTTGAAACAATAGTCTGCTTCCTAGCATGGGCTGGGGCACTGCCAGCAGCATTTGCTATGCATTACATGGGCAGCATTCTCCTGGACCGGTTATGCTAACCCAGCAAGACACTCACTTAGATGCTGGTAATAACTTCCAGTTATCCACGTTTAAATCACTGATGAATAATTTTTTTCAGTAATATACTTGCATGCCAGCCTATTTCATTATCCTCACTAACATATTGTGATAGCAGCAATTTACGTTTCCATTGCATCGCCTACAGCCTGGGAGTTTGGCTCTGGTCTTAGAAAACAGAAGCAGTTTCGTTCTGCTTGGGAGGCCACATCTGTGGTAAATGTCCCAGGGATCTTCACATGCCAGCCTCCAGTTCACACTGCTGAGCAGCACAGGAGGGCAGGCAGTAGACGACTCCACCTGCAAGTTGTGGTCCTTCCACAGGGCAGTCCGAAGCCTGAGCTAATATCCTCCAAAAAGCTATGTGGAGTGCACAGCAAGTCCTCAGTACCAGCTCCTTTGCTCTATAAAAGTAATCCTATTTGAGCATACTATTTAATAGTGTAGACATAGCTGTAATTCTAGAAATACAGGGAAATTAAATAACAATACTGCTTTTCAGATGGCTGTTTCCTCTTTGTCCCAAGAGTCTTTTCACTCTGAAAAATTCTCCCAGTTGAGAAGTCTGGGAATAATTATTGGAGTTTGATTTTCTTTAATAGGAGCTTTAATGGGACTCCATTTTGGTTTAACCTCAGTCAGCAACTGAGCACCACGCAGTTGCTTGCTCACTTCCCGATGGTGGTTTGGGGGAGAGAATCAAAAGAGTAAAAATGAGAAAACTCCTAGGCTGAGGTAAAGACAGTTTAATTGGTAAAGCAAAAGCCATGCAAAGCAAGCAAAGCCAAATAAGTAATTCATTCACCACTTCCCAAGGGCAGGCAGGTGTTCAACCATCTCCAGAAAAACAGGGTTCCATCACACAGAACAGCAACTTGGGAAGACAAACACCATCACTCTGAATGCCCTCCCTTCCTTCCTCTTCCCCCAGCGCTACACACTGAGCATGACTTCATACAGTATGGAATATCCCTGTGGTCAGTTGGGGTCAGCCTGTCATGGATGTGTCCCCTCAAGACTGCTTGCTGTAGGGGTGGGCTGAGAAACAGAAAAGGCCTTGGCTCTGTGAAAGTGCTGCTCAGCAATAGATAGAACACCCCTGTGTTGTCAGCATTGTTTTCAGCACAATCCAAACCACAGCCCCATACCAGCTACCATGAAAAAAATGGACTCTGCTCCAGTCAAAACCAGCACAGACTCAAACGTGTACAAGGAGCAATGACAGAAGAAAAAAAAGGTCAGACAGAAAAACAGCTCTCAATTCATAGAATCACAGAATCTTGGAATTGTTTGTGTTGGAAGGGACCTTAAAGATCATCTAGTTCCAACCCCCTTACCATGGGCAGGACACCTTCCACTTAGTCAGGTTGCTCAAAGCTCCATCCAACTTGGCCTGGAACACTTTCAGGGATGGGGTGTGTACCACTTGTGTGGGCAGCCTGTTCTAGTGCCCCACCACCACCACAGTGAAGAATTTCTTCCTAGTACATAATCTTTCAGTTCAAAGCCATTCCCTGTCATCCTATCCCTCCACACCCTTGTAAAAAATTCTGAATAAATAACACCAGCAAGAAAAACTTTACTCAGGGGGAAAGAGAAAAACAAATTTTCAGTTCTCATCTGAAAGAAGAGCTGCACCAGGGATGGAATGTAACCACAAATTAAATCAGTTTCTAGGGCACTTGACCTTTACTGGGTATTATCAACCAAGATGAGAAAGAACCTGAATAAATTCTGGGTCCAGTTCTTTTATTTTCTGTACTAGCAATGGTGGTAAGTCAGTCAAATCATACACACTCACACACACACTCCCCCCACATGCATGCACACACTCTGGAGTGAGTTTATTCCTTACATGGCTTTGTTGTGCCTCTTCTAACTGAGCCGGCAATAATATTTATAAAGGGGGGGGGCGGGGCTCCCCAGGGAGATTCATGCAAATTTCCTTGTCCAAGAGAAACTCTCTGACACTGCCTGAACTAAGGCACTGGAAATGAAGGCTTTGCAACTTCTTTCTCCTCAACTTCCAGCAAAAACCCTCCTAGGTGAGTAGGGCTGATTCTTAAGCAACAAATGTAAGAGGTGTAGAGATCCTCTGCCAGCAGAGCCAACAGCGAGCGAAGGGACTTGCTCTGCACGCCCAAGTGCAGAAGCTGCATCCCAGCGGCCACGCGCTACACTGAAAACCTACCAACATCTACAACAAGCAAAACGGCTTTGGGACTTCTGCTGGCAGAAATCCCTTCCTGATGTCTTCCTTTCTGAGGGCCACCAGGCCCAGTTATCACCCGGCACTTGGCCATGTTTTACAGCGTCGTTTTGAAGGGCAGTTGTGTTATTTCTTAGTGCCACCAAGTGGCAGAATTTAATAGTACCGTTTTCGATAGTGGCTTCTGACCAACGAAGAAACAGGAATAGACGTCTCCGTTGCCAGTAGGAGAGAAAGAAAAGCCCTCCCAACGAGCTAAGGCTGCGAGATTCTGGAAGTGAAAATGGTAATGGGTGTTTTATGTTTCGAATGTTAAATGATCCAAGTAGGGTACAAGTTCACAACACAGCCAAACTCTAAATGTATGTAAATCTGCAAGGCTCTGTTCAGTGTAATGCTAAAAACATGCAGGAGAAAGATGGTTTAAGCACATATTTAATTTTAAGACCATTTGCTTGCATTTCTTACTCAACAGGCGGGACTTGCAGAGCTGGAGTCAACGATACTGGTAATTAACTCAGGGAATCAGCGGGTGGAAGGTGAAGCTTCCAATAGGCTGATGCTACATTCTGTTATCATTTAGTGGGAGCAAAAATATTCACCTCTTCCCAGTACAATATAATCATGAAAATTTGAAAATCAAAACAAAGGCAAAAAGTCTTCAACCATACTAAACCATACCTGCAGTTTCATAAAGCACTGAATATTTTCTGTAAGCATATGAACTTTACCAGGTCCAGGAGGTCACTATGGCAAGCAGCAGTATGCTAGAACCATTTGAAACAAGTATTTTCCCAGCTTTTTCAGATTTCTTTTGAACTTACCTGTAAATAAAGGGAAAGTGGTACAGATCTCAGTGTTACATAAAATAATCTCTGGGATGATTTTCTGGACATTTTCCTTATGCTTTCCTCTAGATCTGTGGAGAAATAAACATAGATACATTTCTGGAACATGAATTTATATTTGGAACATTCTCCAGATGGAATTATGTAGAGTATAAAATAACTGTTTGCAATTTTTAAAAAAAAATATTATTGGTGGTGTTTTAGTGCAAATGCACTACATCCATCAAGCTAACTGAAAATGTTGTTAGTATCTGAGAATGAATCTCCCAGTATAAATATTGCAGTGAAGTTTTTGTTCATTGGAAGTGCCTAAGCAACCTTTGGGAACAGGAGGGCTTCCCTACAATCTGTTTTGAGAAAGAAAGAGCAATGCAGCTAGGTGATCTGTAGCTGCAGTGAGGGCTGGGAATGTGGGTGCAAACAGGTAGTCTGTTCTCAGTGGAAAAAAGCTTTTGCTCATTTCAGAGGAATCTGACTAACACAGTTTTCTCTCAAAAGCTATTATTTATGTAAAAGCATTGGAAAACTGCACACTCAGTCCACCTGTTTATTCAGAGAGCTTGGGGGCAGCTCACTTGTTATAAAGAGCAGCTTGTTGTAAAATGAAAGCTAAAAATAGTTTAACTATTTTCCTGTTTACAAACATGACAATAAAATGTATCACCATATAAACCAGCACATAAGTACCATGTAAGGGCAGGTCACTGTGCTTGAGGCAGCTCAAGCACTCGCCTGTAGCTCCAGATGATACTCAACATCTCAGGCTCTGAGTGGGATGCCTGTGGCTAATGGGTCCAGCGAGAGGGCACAGTCACCCCATTCTCTTCAAAGGTCAGCAGCAAGTACTTCTTCTGGCTCACTCTGCCTCTCTAAGCTGTTTTTCTTCTCCCATTCCTGAAACACTACACAAATTTGCTTCCAGTGGATACCACAGTGGCATTGCCTAGCTGGGGCACTGCACAGGCACCAGCAGTAACAGATTCCTGTGCCAGATACAGCCTGTAAACAGCTGAACCTATTGGAGACCAGTGACAGCCGACGCCTCTCAGCTGAAGGTTCACACCAATGCCACCAGTTTTATAAGGTTAGGCTTGAAGAATGTTTAGATACCCACTACTTAAAGACTAAACCATATGGTTATTAAGAAAACATGCTAAAGTAATGTTTTGGAGAAAAAAATTTTGAGTATAATTTAAATGAGGGAATATTAACATTAGGAGCCGTTTCTTATCTTCTCTGCGGATTTCATCACGAGTTGCAATACTAACCCTGTGTTTACACACTCAGTCTAACATTAGATATTCTTTCAGTAAGCTGATGTTAGGAACAAGCCTTCCCAGCTCTGCAGCCATAGCAGTGACAGCAGATGGAGAATGTATCATCTCTTGCCTGTTACACCTCTGTTACTTCAGTGGGGACACAAGAAACGAAAAAACTCCCCTGTCTAGAGTGCAGGGGAGCTAAAGAGGATCTGAAATAAGATAAAAAAGAAACTGTGAAAGCCTCAATAACCTGCAGGGAACTCATGTATTTAGTATTTTATCCATTCTAGATTAAAAGGCCCATTGCGATTACATAGCAGCCTCACACATTTCCCAAACAGGTATCTTCCTACCCTCTTCCTCATGCATCCATCATATGCCCTCATAAATGGTGCAAGCTTATCCTGAGGAAAATTTTCCACTGAAGTGCAAGATATCCAACTAAATCTCTGTTAACCTGACAGCTTCTTCCAATTAGTCCTTCTTATTTCAGCCATGTCCTCTCTGCTACTGCAGACACATTCAATTAAGTCGAAGAAAAAAGTGCAGTAGACAAGCTTGACATTAATATAAATAAATGAGTGTCTTTTCTTCATGCACAAAGAGATCACAGTTCAGCCTTCAATCGAGCTATCAGGTCAAGGGGATTTAAATACAGATAAACTGCATCACTACAATCTCTGTTTGCAGTAATTAGAAGAAAGGTGACATTAACAAAAATGCCAAAATGTCTTTGAACATCATGTACCTTCACCTGGATCTCTGGATAATAAAATTAAGAGTGACTTCTGTGTCTTCTAATGGCAATGATTTTTTAAATATTGACAACACTGTAAAAAGCAACAGGCAATTTGGTAACAAGCATGGATTGCCTTCTTGCTCAGGGAAGCACCAACCTGTCATGAGCTTGGTCTTTTGTAAGATCAGAGAGGTGCAGCCTGTTCTCCATCCTGCCCAGAAAGCACTGCAGGCTGTGTGTAAAACAATGAAACCAGTTTTATATGAAAATTCTATTGGGATATATTCTTCTCAGCCATCCACCATGAGCACCTCTGCCATTTATTTCTCTCCATGCCAGTCTCTCACCCTGTTCCATAGTATCAGCTAGTTTCTCTTTCAGTGGCCCAAGAGACAATGTACTCAAGCTGAACCTGCAGCAGGTTTTCCTCAAATATATTTAAGCAACGACCACCTCAATTTCTGATCTGTGAAAGAACTTCTCTCACTAGCAACTTTTCTAGTCTTTTGTTTGCTGAAATGATGGGATAAAAAATCCAAATTTTTCCCTCACAAGCTTCAGCTATGATGTCTAAAATATGAGAGTACACTATCTTTGCAAATATTACAGTGATTTGTCTGTTAAAAAGTGTGGATTTCCTAAGCTGAAGTACTGCTTCCCAGTGTGAAGCATTTGCTTAATGTCAAAATCCTTGGTTGAATAGCCCAGAGTTCAGCTGAGGGGCCAATCCCTTCAGGAACAGCACACAGAACCATTTCCAAGAAGGCTAATTATGGTCCCTGTTAATTAGGATCTAGTCAGTGAGACATGTTCATAGGTGTTCCTCAAGGATGAGACACGTAACATGAAACACTCTCATGAGTGCAACAGGCATCTACTAGCCTGTTATAGGCGTGGCTGTTCAGACCTCAGTGGAGAAAACTATTTTTACCTGAGCATTCAAAATATTAAAAGCTGGCCATGCATTTCCGTGCCTCACCATATCTAAACAAGACAGGAAAATATTTGCTTTACACAAGCAAGAAAAAGCCTCCAACTTTCTTTCCGTCTTACAACACACCAAAACCTGGAAAAAAATTGAAGACACGTGCAAGAAGCATTATGAGACTTATAAACATAAGAGCAAAAGTCAGTTAGTTGAAAGTGTCCAAAGAAGTAATTTTAATAGTTTCAGAGCAAATCGTGTATTTTCTGATTTAAATCAAGCATTGACCTGCTTTTTACAGACTTTCATATCAGTTATGCTTTTTGCCACATGCTTACTTAGCTAATTTTATCAAAATCGACTTCTGCATGTATAAGGAAATGGACTGTGGACTGTAGAGTGCCACAATAACACAAAAAGCATGTGTTAAATCCTCTTCTGTTTATCCACAAAAATAATATAAAACATCTTGAAAATTGCGAAGCCAGAATAAAATTTATTGGAGCAAGAAAAAATGTCTAGAAAACCAAGGACACAGAAAGGCTCACAAGCTACCATGACTTGAAGTACACTAATTTGGGGTTTGGAAGAATTTCCACCACACTGAAAAAGAAAAAAAATATATGAGAAACAACTATTTGGATGTTTGGGAGTAGAGAGGGGAGAACTGCATTAATGCCTGCAAGTCATGTTTTGAGTAATTTGCCCTGATCTCAGCAAAAATGGAACTTCAGCCAAGAACATTTGTTTGATCTCACTGCTAAGCATGCAGATAAACTGATTATCTCCAGGGCTGTGTCTTAAAAGGTCCTAAGAACACATTGAGTGTGAGTAGTGCCTGAAACAGCACTTCCTGTGTGAACAGCAGTGGTCCCTACAACAACCAGGCCAGAAGATGGATAGTTAGAGCTCAGCACGCTTCCCTGCTTTATCAAGCTTTCATTACCTGGTGCCTCTCTTCACTCTGAGACGCCTCTGAATTTCAGAGATAAACCTGACCACTTTGAAAGCTTCCTGAAAAAACCCACAAAGCGAAACACCAGACCAACCACAACTACCATCTCTTGACATCTTGGTATCCAGTAATCTGGTATTGTTCAGAAGTTTAGTACAGACCAACTATATTCGGTCTTCTTAAAAGCAAAGGTCATGCTGAAAACCAAGAAAATTCACTAGATTTTCATCTCAACATTTTCCTTTGCTCTCTAGGTAAACATAGACTGAAGTGCACCAAGGGAGGTGTGGTTTAAAGATAGTATTAACACACTAACAATTTGGATATTTTTCTTGAGAGGAAACTGTTGAGCATCACTTGGTTTGTGCAATGTTTGCTTTAGAACTCAAGGCTTATTCAAACCCGACAAACTGTGGGTGTAATTCACCTCTTGATGGTAAAGCTACTGCCTCAGGTGACTTCAGGTAACCCATTTCTTGGCTGAAGCATACACAGTTTGATATTACAGCTCAGCTGATATTGAGGAGGCAATTTTAACTCAGATGTTAGTGACTCTGAGAAAGCACTTGCCTCCTTCAATGGCTCAGACACATTGACATCTGGAAAGAGGGACTGAAGCACAGTCCAAGCTGCCCAGTCTGAGTTGTGCTGCAGGTCACCTGGTGGCAGAAGGCTACAAATCACTGCAGATCTAATTCAAGGCATAATGCAAATCTCTGTAAAGAAAAATAGTCAGGTTGTCTTCTTGGGAAGCTGTTGCAGTGGGGATACTGCAACACGCATATATCAAACCAGGAGTCCCGTGGAAAGGAAATATATATGGACAGACAGATTCTTGATAGCTGTTTCAGAGAGATGTTTATTTCTCCAGCCGCATGGCCGGAGCTCTGCCGAGGAACTGTTCCAGTCACGGGACCAAGGGTCCTTCTGCCCGCGCAGGGAACACAAACCAACCAATGGGAACGAGGCTGAGCAGGGGCAGGGAAACCCCGTGTCTGTGCCCTCAGGGCCACTCTCCCAGGGCTACACGGCAGGGGAGGGACCCCAACACCTCACCCGTTTTATTTTAATAAAAGGAGAATGAAAACAACTGGATAAACATAACAAGAACAGTTTTAAGACAAAACAAGCCACCCTCCTGAGTCTTTAAATGTCCAAACAGATTCTGTGGAACATCTTAGGGCTGACAGAAGGGAGACAGAACTCTCTGAGCATGCTTTGTGGGGAAACTGAGGCAGGAGAGGGTTTAACTTCTTCCCTCCCCCTTTTCATCCCCCACTCGGCATTGGAAAGGGATTTTTGGGGAAACAATTGGCAAAAGCATGGTTTTGTGAGGGAAACCATGGATGAAAAAACGGATTGGGAATACACTGGGGGTAATAGGACATAGGGTAAAAGGGAAAGGTGGGATTAGGAAAGGGAGACTGTAGGGGGGACTTACAATGGAGATATTGTCTAACATGACTACGATTTTTTGCATATATACTGCCTTTTACAGGAACACCATCAGGCCCAGTGACCTGCGACGCTTGTAACCCTTTTCTACCTCGTATAATTTTGAATTCCACGACTTCTCCATCTCCCAAGCTTGGGATGCATTTTTCAGGGTTATTCTTTTTAATAGCAGTTCTATGCACGAATATGTCTTGCTGGTTGTCACACCTTGTTATAAAACCATAATTTTGCTTAACATTATACCATTTTACTATCCCTAAGATCTTAGTTACTATGATCTTTTCCTTTTTCCGAGTGGCTGCTGTTTTCTGTCTCGCTGCGTCTGTGCTCTCTCCTTTGGTCGCTCCCGTGTTGGAATTGTCGGGGCTTCTCATGCCTGCGCGCCCTTCCCGGGGTCGCGTTCGGGGCTGCGCGGGCCAGGCCGGGCCGGGCCGCGCCGCTCAGTTCTCCGTGCGTCGCCTCCTCTGCTCTCCGCTTTGCTGCCGATGCCAGGCGC
>NW_008239110.1:17015550-17024953 GCF_000691975.1 Corvus brachyrhynchos
CGCGGGAACTGCCTCGCTGCTGCTCGCAGAGCGCTCGGTGCACGTGGCCTGGGCCGCACGGTCCCTGCGCCAGGCTTCCCTTCGCCAGGACACAGCTGACATTGCTCAACAGTCTCGGTAACGAAATAATATTCACGAAAATATTCTTCCATCGGCATATATTTTGACTCCAGTATTAACTGTGTCCAAATGGTTTTCCAAAAGCCCTTGGTAAGAATTAAATCCCAAGAAACATAGAAAAAGTTCTTAAACAACCATGCCAGGAAGTGTTTCAGTTCTTTTTGAGCTTGAATCAAGCTAAAATTTACAAATCGTTGTTCAAGAATCATTTTAAGTTTAAGATAAATGTCCATATGCGGCTCTGAGAGCCAAGAGTCTTCCCACGGTTCCTCCATAGTTTAGATACGGAATAGCAAAGCAAAACCAAGAAGAGGAATCCAAAGTTTCCAGGGTTTACTCACACAAATCAGTCGCTTAGGGATCGGGGATCATTCTGCCCGCATTCTCCACCATTTGTTGCAGTGGGGATACTGCAACACGCATATATCAAACCAGGAGTCCCGTGGAAAGGAAATATATATGGACAGACAGATTCTTGATAGCTGTTTCAGAGAGATGTTTATTTCTCCAGCCGCATGGCCGGAGCTCTGCCCCGGAACTGTTCCAGTCACGGGACCAAGGATCCTTCTGCCCGCGCAGGGAACACAAACCAACCAATGGGAACGAGGCTGAGCAGGGGCAGGGAAACCCCGTGTCTGTGCCCTCAGGGCGCCTCTGCCAGGGCTACACGGCAGGGGAGGGACGCCAACAGGAAGCCGCATGATTTCTAGCTGAATTACAACCTGGACGTTTCAACTACCACAAATATCTCCTTGAAGATTCAGCTTAAGGATCTGAGCATTCACAACCTTGAGTTGGTTTCATGTGTGGATCAGGGCTGAAACTGGGGAGACACGTCAGATTCCCTCACCATCATGAGGGTTTTAACTAAGATAATAATTGGAGGAGTTGAAACTTTTTTGGGTGGTTATGCTTGCTTGAGCTGCCTTCCCACTGTGGCCACCATGTTCATCAGCATATGGACCCAGAACTTGAAGTTGCACTGGGAACATTTTAGGCAGTTTTAAAAATAGCTTGGAAAATACAAACTCTCTTATGTGTGTTTTTCTCTGGCTGAGCTCCTGTCCAGACACCTGCCTGCACAGAGGTGGCTTAAATTGCATTTTTCCTCAGGTCATTTAAATAATTTAGAAACACTGAGCAGAGGGAGTGAAATATTTTGTGTTTTAAAGGTCTTTCAAGGGTCCCTGACAGAGAATTAAGGGATACTGCTTGCAATCAAGTGAAGGTGGCATTATCCTTTCTCAAAACTCAGAGGAGGTAGCACTTAAGAACAAATGTTCCAGTAACAAAATATTTAAAATAACTTCATGCTTTGCTGAAAACTTATTTCCTGTTTTCCACAAGCACAAAAAGAAAGACCATGCATTCTTGGTCTTGTACAACAAAATGTTTTTCTGCATTTTTTCATCTATAGCATTCGCATATAAGACACTCCATGCTGTAGAGGTTTCCATAGCAACAGAACAGAATCTTTAACAATAGTAGCTGTTCTTTCCCCAGGTATCCTTATCAGCTGGTCATAGCTTAGCCTGTGAAATTAAGCTTCTTGTCTTTATGGAGCTGCACATCTAGAGTGAGCAACTATTTTCCACTCAGCTTACATGAGTGATGCCTTAACTCCAATTAGCTCATTTAGAAACGAGTACAGGAATTTTAGCAGCAAAGAACATATTACTGTATCTGAGTTCTTCAGAAGCTTTGAAGCATGTATCCACATCTCCCCTTCCTACTCTCAGGAATTTATTACCTTCATCACAGGTGACAGGGAGAAGGCAGAAGCATGTAGAGAGAGTCTTTCCAGAATCATACACAAGCACTAAGGCAGACAGTGAGATGAGGGTTAACATTTACAGGCTTTTGCCCTGTCTGGCACACCATCTTGTGGGACACCAATGAGATGCAAATGACAGTTTCTGTTCAGTTTAATCTTCTATCCAGACTATGTTAAAGACAAAATGAACTTTACCATCATTTGATAGCTACTTGGGTATTTTTTCTGAAGGTCAAACCTTTCCTTATATCCATTGTAAAGAATCAGCGTAATCCCATCCTCACTTCTGCTACCACCACAGCTTGGATCTGAGTCCACTGACTTCATACTTTCTTGGCCTCACTTCTTGGCCCAGCACTCTGCAGGAAGGACTGTGCTGACCATGCTAAGTGTGCTCAATTTCCATCTTCCAAAGACTTTTTAAGCATCTACTCTGGCCTAAGATTTCACTCATCAATAAAGCGTCTTTTTCACCTTTTGTCTCAAACTGTTCTTTTGTCCTGATTCACGTAGCATTCATTCAGGATATAGAGCATTTCATATTGCATTTCTTAACTGTAGTGTACATTTACGCTACTGAAACAGTAGAAAAGCATAAAGGATATAGATGTCATTCTTGTTTTGGAAAATGAATGCAAAAAGACAGATTGATGCTGGTTTTCCAAGGCCTGGAAGGCTGAGTGCAGACAAGCTCCACATTTTGGCACACATCAAGCAGAGCTGGTCCAACAGGAGGAAGATCTTCCTCCCTCCAGAGAGCTGTGGCACTATGCCTCTCCAGCAGACTATCCAAAAGAAGGCACAACTCTGCTAAGACCTACCCAGCCTGACCCAGATAATTTAAACCAACATTTTGTTCCACTTTTAACTGCCTTCTCTGTTTAACAGTACCTAGTCCAAAGCTGCTGATGTAACATTGAGTGCAGGTTGTTTCAAAGCAACCTGCTCTGTGCCATGCAACATATTGGATCTCTGGGCTGTCCAGGCTAGAGATTGCCAGCCTCAGTCCAACAGCTGAGCTCTAGCCTTTGCTTTCTGGAAAACCACAGCAAAATCAACCACAGACCCAGAAGGGATGTGATGAATCTGAAAGTATATTGATTTTATTTTATGGGCTATCACAGCAGATGCTTTCAAGTTAACATTTTCACCACAAATACTCAATTTAACTCAGTTGGTCTTCGGTAATTCAAAAGATGATCAGCCACTTGACAGGACAAGGCACTGAAGCAGTGAATAAATAAAGGAGACAGGTTCTGCTGCTGCCACATTACCTCTGTTTTGTCACAGTGCATGTGTCACCAAGGAGCAAGGATTACTTTAATTACCAGCTGCTTTAATGTCAAATAGCCATTATGGAAAATAGTGGCTCATGTTCATTTATTTTGTCAGCATGACAATGGGATCACTTTTAATCCTTGGTAGTGGCTTGGGGAGGCTGACAGAGAGGGAGGTGGGAGTGGAAGGAAAGCACTTCACAAATTTCAGTTTCAGAGGGGCTGTTGTCATTCAAAAGAAAGTATGAGATGGCTTTCAAACTGCTGGCTCCCCTCACTTAGACTATCAGAATTTCTACACTGATAATGAGCTGTCCCAAAATGTTCACTATCTTCCATTTCAGCAGTTTATAACTGATGCAGTTGGCAGGAAAAGTTTATTCCTTTGACTTCTGCTTTTCCAAAAGCTGCTGTAAACTTTCAAATATCTAACAGGTTAACATGGAAAGCAAATGCTCTCCTAGCCCAGTCCCTTGGGAATACCATGGACAGGTATAACTAGACATGTTTAGTGACTAAAGTATTTTTGAAACCTTGTGGACAAGATACTGAGCGTAGATGAGTTTAAAAGGGGAGAGTCAGCACTGTGGTACTATGTTGTGCTGCATGCCTCTCTGCCCCTCCACCCCTGTGTCTCTCTTTAAAGGCCAAGGCAAGGTCTGAATTCAGATAGTTTTACATGCCTTTGCTTTGCCTGTGAAACTTCCTGCATCCTCTCTGGTCCTTGCTGTCAAAGCCAAACATTTTTTGTTCCATCTCCACCATACTGAGAAACAAAATAAAACTCAGTTTTCACTTATTTGTTGGTTTGTTTATTTTGTGTGGCTTTTTAAACTCAGATGATCTCAGCAATCTGTTTTCCAGTTCAGTCTCATGGAGAGCTGATTCAGCTCAAGTGAGGAAACTGTGAATAAATGATTGAGGACACAAATTTCTTAGCTGTGCTTCTATAATATATGGAGAGCTGTACAATACACTATAAATTGCAAGCTAATATCTCATGAGATTACAGAGAATTCAATGCCTTTCTTGATTTGTACAAGAGCATTTTTCAGGCTAAAATTCTCAAACAAGAGATGCACTTAACTAGGATTTTTTCTTACCTTTGGACCTTAAGGAAATAAGGGAAGTCCAAATTTCATCCCCTTTAACTCCTCTGAGTTCATGGTTATTAACAGCTAAATCAAATAGACACTGAAACTGCTGGAGACTGGGGGAAGGTCAGACACCAGATGCTCTCTCTATCTTTTTTATTCTTGACTGGAAATGAGAATACGCGCGGGCACATGTTAATAGCTGTTCCAGAACATGGTTGTCACAACCTCTGTGATAAGACCAGGATGCTGACTGTCAGGTCCCCTTTGCCTGAGGCACCAGAAGCATCTGCCCATTCACCCAGGGCACTGACAAAACCCAGGTGAAGCACTGGTGGCAGATGGTGTGTATGTTGGTTATGTGATCCCAGCTTTTTCCTAAGGAAGAGGAACGCTGTGGTGTGAAATCTGCTAAGGGAAGGGGGTTGATCAGTCTCCAAGAGGCAACTGAGCTGCACGTGGGAACACCTGACAGTGCCATAGCAAAGGGAGCAGTGAGACACAGCTGTAGCAGTGATGTTGCCAAGAGGGCCAGAGATAAGGCATCACCTTACAGGTGACAGGAACAACCTTGCTGGGGATCACAGAAGACTGCACAGAACTTGCTACAATCCATGAGCTGGCTGAAATGAAAGAAAGCATCAGTCCTGCAGAGGACGGGAAGCAAGTGGTTTATAAACCTTTTATTTCTGTTATCTCTTCCCTAGCTGCAGGGTTTTCTCTAAATATGGCTTGTTTTCTGATAGAACCTGGCTTGTTAAAGCTTGAAAACCTTTTGGTCTTTTAGGGAATCTCACAGCACAGCGAGGCCCTGGCAGTCCCAATGCAAAGCACTGACCAACCCCTCCTAGTTCTCCTAAGAATTCAATGTCTTCAAGTAAATTATATCAGCAATATATATAGCTGTCTTCTTAAGACTCAGCAGGTATTTTCACTTAAGGGATTGAGCAAGGCACAGCTCCCAGTCTCAGACCATCTCAGAGGGTCTCCCTGGGCAGATTCTCCAGGCACTTCACAGGATGGTACCATGGTAGCATGGCAAAGACTAGGCAGGGGCTACTGCCTTTAGAGCTCCAGGCCCAATGGTGCTCAGTGTGCTCCTGAAAAGGAAGTGTAGTGCTGGTGTGGTGCTGCTGATCTGACCCACACACCCAGTCCCTGGCAGCTGGCCCTATTTCAGTCTGGGAACTGATGTGGTTTTACAGCATATTTCAAACCATCCATCTCTCTTAAGGGTCTCCAAAATTTGTCATTTCTGGAAAGCTACTGTGACAACTACTTCAAAGTCATAAAAAGGTTTCTTGATTTGCTGTTCTTTCTTTCTTAAACAGTCACTGCAAGGGCAATGAATGTGTGTTTTCTGTAGGTTTTTGTTTTTGCAAAGGAGGAATAAAAAAAAAAGATCAAAAGTATTTCAGAAACAATAACAAAATGCTTTTCAGAAAAAAACATTTACATTTTAAGGCACACTTTGCAGAGTAAATGTTCCCCTGAGATTTCAAAACCACAGGCAATGTAAGTTTGATAATAACAAACGACACAATTGCAAGCCAGAAGCATGCTTAACATTTTCTGTGTCATTTCTGAGACAGCTTTGAAGGCTAGCTATACTTTTATTTGGATTCCTCAAAATAGCTTCAGGCAGTCATAAATGTAAATTGAACTCTGACTTCCAAGAAAACTAGTTGGAATCAGTAACTTAAACTATTGCTCTTGCTTCAAGCAAGGGCAGATTATAAAGAGATGTTGTGCAACATAAGTTGTCTTCGTTATCTACATCTATTGTCTTCTGAAGATTTTTCAAGATTATATTAACCAGAAATACATCCCTGGAAAGCATTTATCTCTTAATAAGAACTGCAATGTCTGAGCCATGTTCATTTTCCCTTTTTTTTTAAGTTCCAAGTGTCCAGATGCTTTTGTGTATGAGAGTCCTAGAAAAAAATTAATTTCAAGAATGTCTTTTTATGCTCTGACTGTCAGATACCACAGGGAAAACTGGATTACAAACAGACCAAGCAGCTGTGTGTATTTAATCCCAGAGCAGCTTTTTTTTAGCTCTGAGATTTATGCTACTTAATAATTTATTTTTCAAAACTTGTTTAGGAGGTTGACATCTTAGGTTTGCTGAGTTGCTGTGGTTGCACTTTGATATTTTGAAAACAAGTCTTGGAATGAAGAAAAGGGGTTTGAGACAGAGTTATGCTGTGATTCTGCCTGGTGTTGTTCCACTAAGGATAAGGTAAGGGGGCTGGGTTGCCCTAGTGGGGCAGACCCCTTGGACTCTTTAACAGCAACAGGAAATTCTCTGCCCCTTCACAGGACTGAGATTTGACCCAAAGTTAGTGACCATCATTAGGGAATGTACATTCAAACATGCATTTGGTCCTCCTTGTTGCATCAACACACAAGACTACAGACACGTTTGCTTCACAATAGGTTTTGTGATAAACAATCCAGCCAGAGAGGCCCTCTGTGGAAAAGCTCTCTTCCAGATATTGGCACTGTCCTATCCTGGATCCAAGAACAGGTTTTGCATTACTCCAGGACTTCATTTGATTACACATCATCCGGTAAATTTCCCAAATCACCTCGAAAATAAGATGTCAATGTGCTAATGTTGCTCTGAGAATTTATTTAAAGTATAAGAGAAATTATTACAGCTTTCTAAATTGATTTAGACATTATGACCTGTTTGCCCAGAAGTGCTAAAAGAAAATTTGCAATGTGATCATTGCAAGGAAATTATAACAGCATTCAATCCCCTTGGTATTTTCTATACTCCTTAACGATGACAAATCACATATTGCCTTGAAGTCACCATGCCCAACAGCATGCCTGGAAGATGCAGCATGCACTCTTACACATGTCAGAACTTGGCAAGTCAGAGCAGAAACACACTGGAAATACACAGCAGCTTTTTCAGGGACAGGGCCCTACATTCTCTGTGGAAAAAGCTATTCTCACCAGTTCAAGAATCCATTGCTATTTTTGGCACTTAGCAGTGACAGCAGCAGAATAAATTCCCCCTCATCAGTTTTCTGACCGCAGTGTGAGACTCATCTCTTCACTAATCTTGATGGATTTGTAAGGTCACTTGGACTCCTTTTGGGGTCTGATCCTTCTGAGTAAGAGTTTCTGAAAGAGAGCAGAGTTACTGCTCCCATATTGCCCCACATGCACCTTGTGCCACGCAGCACCTCTGGCTCACCAAGAGACCACAGAGACCGCAGAGACGAGCTGTACCGTTTTTTGGGCAGTAAATACGTCAAGATCTCCTATCCCCACACATACAGCACAGCTGTCTGAGAGCTGCTGGGTGAACTAAAGTGAAACAAATGGGTAAATTAAGAGCAGCTTTTCCCACAGGCATCTGAGATACCAAGAGGAAGAGAGACAAGGAAGGGGACTTGTGGGAATCCCCAGGACTGCCGCTGCCATTGAAGTGGCAAGGGTTCACTTGCACAGAGCTGTGCTGGATATGTTTACTTTTGCTTTCATTGTTCAGCTTGAGCCCAGAAACAGCCAAGGAAAGCATTGTTTCAGGGATCCCCCTGTGAGACAAACAAGTATGAAGTTAGGGCAGGGTGAGAGGGAAACTTTGCATAAGAGCCAGGGATTCAGAGTTACATCAAGCATGGGCAGTGGAGGACCAGAGCTCTCTGCATCCAGCTCCCAGGCACTTCTTTCTCAGGCTGAAAGTAGTTCCTCCAGCCTCTCTCAAGGGCTGATTTCCCAGACCCTACATCACGTTTTCTCTGTACACTGTCATATTAAGGTGCAGACTGGGGGAGTATGGGCACAGAGAGGGGTACACAAAGCAAGCAAGGTCTTGGCAATAGTGAGTAAGGTGGAATTAACAGCTGGTAGTCATATTCCCTGCACAAAAAAACCCCTCCTTGCTTCAGCATTGTATTTCTCAGTACATTCAGGAGGTTAATTAAGAACATTCAACACCACTTTGAGTTTTGATAGATACATGAAACACATTAAGAGAACAACATGAACATACTTCACTCCTATGATCTAAATATGAAATTTTGTGTTGCATTCCTAGGTTGTAACTTGTTAAGGAGCCTTGTTCCATGATAGTGTTTCAATGCTTTGTTAAGTTGGAATTGCCTTTCACATAATCATGCTGCCTTCTTGTCAGCGTACGTTTCTATTACTGATAAATCCCCCAAAAATTAAATAGAAGCTGGAGCAACATTTAATAAGCAATTATTGCTGCTGATAAAGATGTCATAAACTCCTCAACAGCAATAAAAATAGTTTCATAGTTCATACAAGACATGTGATTCATAGTTTTTGCCAAGACATGTGATTTCAAAGGCCAACTTTCTGTGTCATCTGGCAACTCTTAGATCAGAGGCCAGAGGAAGGATCTTCTCTCTTGGATTAGGATAACACATAGCTTTGGGCAGAGCTCCTCTTAGGAAGCTCACACTCCAGTTCCAGACTTTTTAGTAGAGCAGATCTCTGCGGGTCTACGATTTATTAAGGGCTGATGAGCTTCAGCTTTCACTGCAGTCATGAAAAATCAAAGGGATTATTCACTGATTCAGGAAGCATCTAACAGCAACTTATTAAGCAAAATAAATCTCTTTTTTAAGACAAACTCTAGTCCTTGACTACTTAATTGTCTGTGAATAACCTTGCTTGCTCTTCAGGAGATACATCAGAAGAATGAGATATGCTAATAGTGTAATGGCTAACACCTGTCTGAGGCAAAGGATATTATCTAAACACCAAAAATACCATTTTTTTTCTTTACATGTAAAAAATGGAAAGGTGATAGAGGGGAGAAAGGTCCTGCAGCAGTTACATCATTGCCAAAGAGGGTTGTATTTCCCTTTAAACAGGCACCAGAAGGTGAGGGTAACTCAGGCTCTTGTTAGTAGAACCCTTGGGGTGGATTAGAGTGAAACGACACCGAATGATCTGTGGGGTTTTTAAAATATATTTATGTAGGGTTTCTTTTAGAACAATTTGGTTGCAATGGAAAGCAAGTATGTAACCGCTTTGGTTATTATTATGTATAGTAATATTGTCATATGAAAGCATAAAAATATCACTTAAAATGTATAAGGAAAAAGGAAGGGAGGGAGGGAGGGAGGGAGGAAGGAAGGAAGGAAGGA
>NW_008239110.1:17025170-17031730 GCF_000691975.1 Corvus brachyrhynchos
AGGAAGGAAGGAAGGAAGGAAGGAAGGAAGGAAGGAAGGAAGGAAAAGAGAAGAAACATCCCACCTTGCAGGATCTGTCTCTTATCGGCCTCAAAGCCCTGCTTGCAGCCTCCCGCTCTGTCTTATGCAAATGGCCACCACGCACCCAAAAACTCACCTCCTCCCCTCACCTCCCTGAGGGTGCAAATCTGGCCTCAGCAAAGCACCCTGGAGCCTCCACAAATAGACAATTGGTTTGAGTCATTAACCATTAACAGCCCAGTCTCTCAAAATTTATAAACAATATTTATACGGTGTTATGGCATGAACTTATGGTTTAAATAATTTAAATGTATTTGTGTTACAATAAACCATGGGGCCTTGACCACAGAGAAAGAGCATTTAACATCCCATAAGTCTGTGCTCAGAAATATGACTGCCCAGTAAATAAGATATTTCAGAGATAATCAAAGAAGGTCTTGGCATTCAAAGGACAGAAAAGGCAAGGAACCATTTTAAGGTTATTTTTAAGGCCAGTGCTCAGTAAGGATAGTAAAGAGAAAGCAATCATTAGAGTACAATTCAATATCCCCAAAGGCTTTGTGGCTGAAGGTTCTTGTTCTGCACAGACAGAAACCATACCTGACCAAGACACTTCCCCTAAGATAGCTTTGCAGACGAAAAATCCCTCAGAGTCCCATCCCTACCTAGGAAAACACACAGCCTTCCACTAGCTATCACTAAATACGATGCAAAAGATAAAGAGTGGTTGAAGAGGAAGAAGTCTATAAGAACAGGACAACTGCACTGAGCTAATGTTACCCAAAAATCAGAGAGTGACATCCAGTTCTTCCTGCAGTTTGGCTGGGAGAGAAGGAATGCAGTGCAGTCTTGCTACATCCCTTAGGGAAGCCCTGCCAGGAGCCGTTCAGCCGAAAATGAACAACAGCAATGGCAAATGAACGGCTCATATTGGGCAGCCTCTCTCAGCAGATGCTGCACTCAGACACACCAATTCATCTGTGCATCTCTCTCATAAGTGGCTTTTCGTCTTGTCCCTCCAGAATAGCAGTTTGCCTTAGAACTATGTTCCAGAACTTGTTATGGCATTTCTGATGCCTAACAAGAGGGCTGAGGGTGTTTAGAGACAAGGTTGGAAAGCTGAGTTTAAACCCACCAACAAACAGGACATGAGCTTCTGCTTTGTCCTAGAACAGCACAAAACAGGTTCAGCAAATCGTGGTCTCTGGTTGCTGCATCCTGCAGTAGGATCTGATCCGTACTTCATGCTGGCCTGATTCTGAGACTTTATTGGGTGGAAGAACCTTTCCTCCCGCATCCCATCAAGACATCTTGGACAACAGTCAAGATGACAACAGTCAGTACTTTACAAGCCAAGGAGTGCAACAACTCACCAAAGAGGGGCAGGGGAAGTGCTTAGTTTCTTTCCAGTGCAAGGGGGGAAGCAAAAAACATTAAACCATAGTGACTTTCACCAAAATCTGCCAGATCAAATCATACTGGGATTTGAAATTTAGTTTATTCACTTTACATTATCTTTAATTGTCCTCCCTCTTAGCATTTGCTTCCAACTGGATTTTAAAATAAAAAAATATGTTTTTATAAAAGTTCTTGCAAGACATCCACTTTTCAGGCTGAGAGCAGTCAGTTAGTTTGAGTTAGGCTGAGACAAACTCTCAGAGGAATGAATTCTTATCTGAACCAAACTTTCTGAGGTTTTTCATCTTACAAACAAGCATCTTAGCTGCAATCAGGGCTATAAGAGCAGGACTATAAGAGCAGGGCTGGCCTTGGAACTCAGTGGTTCAGCCATCATGCCTCTATTTCTGACTCTAACTAAAGTCCACCCATCTGACCTTTGGCCAGTCATTTAGCCTCCCTTCCCCAGTCCACTGCATTTAAAAGGAGATAGCAGTACTTCCTTTTGCTTCAAATATTGGTCTCTGCTATCTGTCCTTAATGCAGCTGGAATGGGCACAGCTGTTAACTGCTTAATATGGAGAATTCCCCAACTCTTTTGGACCCCAGGATACTGTAGTAATATTAAAACCATAGTTAATCAATAGTGTGGGAAATTGCAAAACCATTCTCTTCCTTAAATTCCTTAATTTCCTTCCCAAGTTTGTTTACAAAATGCTTTCTTTTCTTTTTTAAATGGCAAACCATGCTTTGTAAAGCCATTCAGTAGAGACTTTAGAATGATATATTTAATTAGAAAAAATTCTTGAGAATTTTAAGTACTGATGTTTTTCAAAGAAAAACATCAAATATGCTAAGGAAAGTGCTACTAGATTGTGTAGTGCCTTTTCATTTCATCTAATCATTTCATATACGCAAGCTCATGTCTCAAAGTGGTGGTTTCCATAAATTTAGAAAAGTCCAAAGGATAGGTTTGAATGCCTGACCTGTGAGAGCATCAATTAGAAGAGATATGCACTGAATTTTTCTCTCATTGAATTCCTATCAAGTTTTACCGAATTTTTTTTTTTCCTGTTCCAAACATTTTAAATGCTTTGGAAGCCAATGCAAAGTAACTAGTGCTTGAAGTTAAATTGAGCTGAACATCAAGCTTTTATACTGCCTCTTGATTTCACACATGTTCCATTATTCATTAGAGGACAGACTGATATTAAGTCCTTTAAGACTGATGTGACAACAATGGGAGTAGTTGCTGTTTCAATACATATATTCAAGATTTTGGCATAGGGATACCATGAAGTAAAGTCTTAACTTTCAGCTTCTAACACCTGTTTAATACTTTATCCAGGTCAATAATCTGAGACAGGGTATGTGTCCATTCAAAAATGTTAGGTCAATGAAGATTTTTAGACAGGTGTTTGTTTTAAAGCCAGGACCTTAAAACAGCATAATAAATAAAAAAAAAACAGGCAGCTCTTTTTACCAACTGTATGCATTGATATGAAATTCTGGGTTAACTGTGGTGCATTTTTGACGTAGAGGTAGTAAAGTAGGTTGATGCCACTGGGATAAAAAGTGCATTATCAGAGTTCTATAATTTACCACCAGCTTCCTTGCATGGCAATGAAAAGCTCTGCTGGTGGTTGAAAGCAATAAGCACATCATGTGGGAGCTGACAAAATTACCCAAATGAAAACATGAAAATAAGAATTTAGTCAGAAATTGTACTTAATATCAAATTTTCTTTAATTCTTGGTGTTTCATTCCCAAAGCATTTTGTTTTCAAAGATTGTGCAGCTTCAATGAGCAGACAGAAGGAGGGCTCTGATCGCTCCTACCTGACATGCTGCCCTACAGCACAGCAGCTTCTGAACTTTTATGGGGCAAGTGCAATGTGAAATTAACTCCTCTTATTCTAGGGTAGTCTAAAACCCATGTTGTTTTTCCACAAATTCAGGAAAATTTGTATCTTCTGGGGGAAACAAAGTCTGTAACACAGAAAGCTAGCATAAACTTTGCAATTTGCTTTGCAGAACTATGTAGATATTGTGCACAATTTACATTTTTCAAGAGATATTTTCTTTATGAATCCCTTAAGATTAAGAGTAAAGTCCAAAATATCCCACTATGAAATCTCAACTTATTTATGGTTTAACAGTGAAGCGTGAACCCAACATTGTGAACTCATCTTGGCCTTAATTGTCTCTGTGGTGACAGTGGTTTAATCCATGAAAGATTACTGAGACAGCTGAAGTCTGCACTTCAAGCCATGAAAATCTAACAAGGCATTTGTAAGTGTGTGTTCAGGACTGGAGTGAGAGGCTTTCATTTCCATGCCTCTGCTTCTGCAACTTCCTCCTCCCTGGCTCAGAGAGGCACAGCCATGCCCTCTCCCCCATCTGCTCATGTCCATGCAGAGCATACCAGCAAAAAAGCAAAATCTGCTTTCCTAAACTATCACTTTGGAATCTCATCCATGCTGCTGTTTCTGTATGCTACAGAGCATCCAGTCTTGACTACTTCTTTTCTTTTCCAAGGCTTCCCATATTCTGACCCACCTGACTGACCTATTTTTCTGAACAGCACCAAGAGACTGACAGACTCACACTGCCAGTTTGTGTCACATACCCACTGAGTTTCAAATTACTGCACTTTTATATATGGGAGGTGACCAGAAGGTAGCAACTTAAAATTGCCTCAATGATTGCATTCAGTTTACTTCTTAAAACTTTCCTTGCTATGACAACTACCACAAGCCATGGTCTCTGTGCTAAGTTTGTTGATTATTACATTGACTGCTGTGGTCTACTCTTTGGGTTTTTTTTCCTCTTGCTGTGTACTTGGGTTATACAGTCCATGAGGCTGCCTTTTTATTTAGCTCTATTTAAAGCTTCCAGAAGTATGTATGTATAGTCTATGATGGGCACTACATTAATGCAACACAGCAGAATGTTTTCAACTAACATTGCAAGCTGTGTTATTGGTGTTGATGTAAAAAAGCAGTATGACCCACCTATGAATTTTTTAAAATTAAAGTTTCACTATTTTTTGGTAAGAACACCTTTCTTCACAATACTGGAGAGCAAAACTAAAACAGTCCATTTCCTACAGCATGTATTTCAAGAAGAGATGAAAGTAAGAATTGAGAAGGGGATCACTGTGAAACTAAGAACTGAGAAGTGAATCACTCAATGCACAGAAACCAACCCAATAAAGAAAATTAAACAATAAAATATTACTACGTTACTGCTCACAATTTTACCAGATGTTGGATACCATGGCCATGTTTCAGCTCACAACTGTCTCATATTTGGTTTTTAGGAGAAGGTGACCATCTGTCTATATGGAAATACCTAATCAGGTTTTTTTTTATTTGCAGGGGAAGGCACATTTCCAAGTTTCAAATTCACTGAACTTTGCAAGCTACACCATACAATTCCATTATTACACTTTCTGGTCCCTCTTTTTTTTTTTTGTAATTTATTTCTAGTGTATTACTAAAAAAACCTTCCAGTTTTCTGATGAAGGGATGAATAAAGGGAGCCATGGGGGATAGCTGGAGGCCTAGAAACTAGAGCACACTCTATGCTCTTGCAAATACTTACACTTAATTTAAGAGCATCCTATGCCATCAAATGTATTGTTGGCAGGCCAATGTTCATCCTCAGAGATGTGATTACAGACAAAGGTAAATATTACGCAGGAAGACATAACAGTAACACAGCCCATTGGGAAAGGAGAAACAAGAGGCACTCCAAGCAGCAGTATGCTGTTTCGCAGGAATACAGGCTTGCTCTGGAACTCGGCCTTGCCTAGAAAAGTTCACAAGCTATCCAAGGTTTACCCCTTAGGCCTATCTTGAAAATAGACATTGATGCCCTCCTAAGCACATAAACACACTGTAGAATTTATATTTCACCTCAAAGTGAGGTTGAATAGAAGTACTATTAACTTTCAGTGCTAATGGCCTGTATCAGGTAATTCCAGTCCATTCACACCCCCTTGCAACACAGACCCCGGAGCAGATGGCACCTGCATCCATGAGTGACCAGAAAACCCCTGGAAAGCCAAAAGCCAGCTCCTGCACCAGAGGGGAGAGAAGAAGTTGCACCAAGCAATCACCAACTTCCTGAGAGCAGCCCACACCCCAACATGCACAAGAGCCTTTGGGCTCTTCCACACTCCACTGGGTGTAGGATAAACCCTGCTACCTTACTGCCTGGTGAGCCATTCCTCCAGCTCCTGTTACTTCCTTCCTGCCACTGCGCCAGACCAAGAGCGGACCACAGCCAAACCATTTAACTGAAAAACAACAGGATGAGAGGACAGCAGAAGGGAAAAGAAACAAAACAAACCCCAAACAACAACAACAATGAAAAGGTGAATGGAAAATATATGAGAAAGGAAACATACAGGGAAATTATTTAAAAACTGTCTGAGATTTAATGTTACATCTTGACATACAAACTGGACAGCCAATGGTGTCACGTGGGCTAATGAAGAACAGGAAAGGCATGTAAAGTTATTATAATTCCTTTCTTGCTTGCTTTTATTGCTAGAATATCCCTAATATAAAAATATATTTTTTCAGCTCATTTGTATTATTTATATAGTTTAATATCAAGGACAAAATAACTTTAAAACCACCTTAGTTACTGCAAGATAGAATCCCTATTAACTGAACCCGTATAGGCTAAAATAGAGTTGAGCTACAGGGTTCAGCTGCAACTGCCAGGATGTAATTTTTGCTGAGTGCAATTATTCCTTGTGCTGGCATGGAACCTGCTTTCAGCTGTAGCCAGTTAGGCCTCTGGCCAATTATGGCAATAGAAAATTCCCCGTTAATGTCAACGGGCTAGCTAACTTATTCACAAAATGGTTGTAGTTCAGCTAGCAAACGTGCTTGACAAGAAATTAAATGGAAAGAGGATGTCAAAACTGCATCTGTCTGAAGATATGAGTGCAGAAAAAAACCCACTATCTTTTTATCAAGGAAGCTGATGCTCTACAATTTTGACTGGTGTCATTGCTGAGTTTCCAACCCCCAAAGCAGGTCCTTCCTCAACAACACTACATTTGTCAGGTACAACCTGTAAGAAACCTTTTCATCTTTTTCTCTGAAAAGATGACTGATCTCGTGT
>NW_008239110.1:17031741-17033006 GCF_000691975.1 Corvus brachyrhynchos
AGGGAAAGAAACTACTGATGCAGTATGTCTTGATGTTAGCACGCCTCTGATACAGTCCTACTTCTGTTCTCAGAAAAGAGCTTGAAATAAAGCCTATAAGGTAAATGCACATTTATATGTTAGATCATCTGCTTTAAATGAGAGGGTCACTCATGTCAGGTCACACAGTCTGTCCCAAGAAAAATTTATTTCATATCTTTATCAATGACTTGGGTGATGAGTTAGCATGTAGGTCATGCTAAAATGAGAAGATTAGGATGTAAAATGAGTGTGAACAATAGGAGTGATAATCTGAAAATTATAAAATTCAAAGTACAAAGGACCATGGCACAAGTAAAACTGAATGATACACATACACCATGGGGAATAGCCAAGATATGTTCCAGCCCTGGCAGCTTTTGTGGCTCAAAACCTGAAAGGGAAGAGATACAGTTGCAAAAATAGGACATACTGAAAGTCACCAGAACCAGCTTTCCTTCCCTCAGTTAGAGGGGAGTAGTGACAATGTTCTCAGCTCTTCTTCCGTCCTTTTCTTCCTGTTACTTCCTCTCCAACCCATTCTGTAGGTACAACTCTATGAGTTTTCCCCTCCAATTCTCCAACTGTTCCTCTCCAAAGGAACTCTTCTAGAAGAGCACCTTTCCCAAGGGTTGTAGACCTACTAATCCCAGCAAGAATACTCCTAGGAATTTATACAAGTCTGGCTTTCTGTAAAACTTGCAACACTTCCTTAGGCTTTCTCCTACTTGACCTCTCCTTAAAGATGTTGTCTTTACGTATTTTATGGGATGATCCCAGTTACCAAGTCATTTTTCCTCTCTGAGCCTTCAAGATCTCCTTTTCTGAAGACAGTCCTGGTCTCTTTTCTTGTCCCATGACTTCCTTTCCATACAGTTTAAGGCCCTCTAGCAGTGCCTTAGTATCCAGGTCACTTCCCTCTTCCAAGGTCCATCTGGATCCCCCCTGTAGGATCAACCTACATGCCCTCATCTTTAGCTGATTTTCTACTACCATGCTCCTTTTTGTTGGCCCTGCCAGACGTGGCAGGCACACCTAAATGAACAGTTCTGGCCTGGGTAAGTCCTAAATGAGAAAAAAACATTGCTAGGCAGAGAAAAGCATTACAGTCTGGAGAATACTTGAGACCTCCAGCTGGAGTTTGAGTGGGTTATTCTCAAAAAGGTTGGGTATACTTCAAAGAATAGACACAATTATAAGGCTTTGAAAAATAAGGTAGGGAAATAACAACAGTAACAAATCGGGGG
>NW_008239110.1:17033041-17067014 GCF_000691975.1 Corvus brachyrhynchos
GGTGGGGGTGGTGTGGGTGGGTGGAGGAAATGGCTTTTGCCAAAAATGGAATGAAAGGACAAATAAACCAGAGGGCACAGTTACAGTGTGAGCCAAAACAAGGATAGTAATAGACTGCTGTTGAAAGATAGAACAATAATTCACTTAATTTGCAGTAAGGGGCACTTGGGCTAGACAGCAGGGAAGTCTCAGCATACCACTCATTACATGGTACCCCAGGGAAGCAGTACCTCAGGAGGTTACTGGAACCTCGGTCTCAGAGGGTTTTAAAGATAGGTTATTTTGACGTGTTCAAGGAACACAGATGCTCCTGACCTTCCCCAGAAGGAGGAGTATTGGCTAGACAGCTTCCTGAAAACTTTCCCAATGCTGTTTCTTTGATTTCTTGTCTTACTCTCAAATTCTGGAAAATACCTACAGTGAGAATTATAGCTGTCCAGAGATTGTTATCTATGTGATAATCAAAGCAGAGGGACAGTGAATGTCAAAGACTATCTGGGCTGTTTATGACGGAGTTAAAAGAAGAAATATTCTTAGGCAGCACAAAATAATTCAGCAAGTAAAAAGAGCAGAACTCCAAATGCTTACTATAGAAACTGAATGTCCATCTCAGCCTCCCTTCAGCACTTACCTGCATAAAATTGCTAAAGCAATAGGAGAAAGAGTCCTTGATCTTTATTTCAGCACCAACAGTGAATTTATAAAGAGAGAAGAGTATTTCATATTCACTGAGACAACAAACCAATGAGAAGGTCACAGTATCACCTTCTAAGAGTGTTTTCAAAATACGCCTAACTTTTCTGAGTAAATTTTTTCTCTAAGATACTCTTGTAGCCTGAAAGCCTTTCAATACTCTGTGAACTTTTACAAAGGTACAGCAAATTACTTCAATTAAGTCTTTTTTTAGCCTGGTGATGCTAACATTGTTTTGTTAAACACAATCAACAATGACAGAAGACCAGGCATTTAGGTAAATTTCCCTAACTTGTACTGGAATATTGCTATTATCTGGAACAGAGTAGTCCACCCACATTACTGGTACTGCTTCTCCCAGTAACTCCAAATAATGGCTAGAGGAGTAAACTGAGTGATTTGCTTTCACTTTCCCCTCTTGTTTTCCTTGTAATTTTGGCTACTAGGGTTTAAACTTTTGGGATACTGGTGTTTCCTTACTCCTAGCAAGCAGAGTTAACAGGAGCAGTATATATGCTCCTATCCCTCTTCCACCAAGTAGGTTGTAGGAGACATTCTTTCTGTCTCTTTCCACTTCAGCTGGTAGTGAACATTCCAAGCTACATTATTATTTAGAGAAGTGAAGTAGGGATAGAAATGTTTATTTATTTTTGAGAAACATGACCTTTTTTAGTAATCAAAAAATAAGTGGACTTTTCTTTGCTTTTCCAAATTCTCCGTAGCCAAGAGTGACATTAGCACAATTTGGCTTAAGTCACCAAAACTTCTAATTCATCTCCCTAGTTTGCCTACTGCCTTCTGCATTTGATTCTTCCTCACTCAAGCAGACCGGTCCCAGTAACCTACAGCCATTACTTTCCCTTTTGTTCAGAGCCCAGAGAAAGTCCCTTTTCTCTCAGTGTGCCATCCCACCTTTTTCCCACTGATTTTTGTTACTGGGGATGTTTCTAGTTCTTTGGATATGACCAAATAAAGATACACTAAGTTACTCTGCTACTGATTAAATGAGATTATTTTCTGCCTCCATCCAGCTCAGGGAAATCTGCCAGCTACAGCTGCCCTTTGTGTCCTCCATCAAGGGGACCTCAGGAAATGCTTAGAAGATAAAGCAGTTGCTTTCTTACTAAAAATTTGTGAAGATGTGGTAAAACCTTACTTTTGTTGCTGTAAAATTAGAATTGCCAGTTCCAGCATTCCCAGGGGGTGCTGAAGTCCCAGCACGTTTAAGGGAGTGAATCTATCAGTGCTTTGCACAGTGCCTGGGGACCCTCAGATAGAAAGCCCTATTAGAACTTCAAATGTCAGTACCATGACTCTGCCAAATGCGCAAATAAGCACTACAGAAGGACAGGAGAGCACATCTCTGTAACACTGTTTGATTGTAACCCATTATCTGAGTATCCCTGAGTGCACTGTACTTCTGCAATCCACTGATTGAAGAAGAGTGCTGGATAATAAGTGCTGTTGGAAGCCATTGAAAAATCAGCAGGTCACTGTCACACAACTAACTATAAGTGAAAACAGGTAATGCCACCAAGATAAAAACAGCATGAATGGAAGAAACAGTGTGTGGGTGATTGGGAAAGAAAATTAATCAAAAAACTTTTAAAAAGTGTATTTTCAACCTACCAAAGAAGAAACATGCTGCAAAAATAATTACAGACGATTGCAGCTCTGCAGATGCCATGTTGTTTCTGTTTTTGTAAACAGTAAAACTGCCCAGATATTCAAGATGGCTAAATCATAGCCTTCAGATCCATGCATGCACACACAAAACACAAAAATATGTCACCAGGCAGAGCAGGCTATGAGCTCACAGCTACTCCCTGATAACTGCCCAGGCAGGCACACGCTCACCAGCAGAGTGATTAGCCACCACATGTTGACAGGCCAGGTAAAAATCTGCTTGGGGGCACATACCTACTGAGTAGCCAGAGTGCTACTCTGCATTCATACACTTTTCAGTCCATACAAACTAAAGTTTGCTTGATAGCACACTGTGAGGTAGAGTCCTCAGTGTGTTTGATACATTAAACATATCTGCAGCTCTTCCTGCCCATCTGTTTTATTTGATTTTCTTGACATTTGTGACTTCTATTCTTTCAAGGAGTCAAAGTACTTAATGTATTTTTTGAATAAGGATGAGACATCTCTACTAGGGCAGCCCCTGGCAAAGCCACTGCAGGGAAGCTAAATGAATTCCTTTCATAAGTATTCACTTTGGAAGAAACTGGGGAGACTCCCATGCTGGAATTCCTGGGTGGAGAATAGGGGCCTGCAAATATCTGAAATTTGAAGTGGCTGTAGAAGTTACTGAACTAACTGTGAAAATGAACGTTAACATATCCCCATTACTCCCTGAGGAGTTCTAAGAGAAATCAAAGATGAAATAGGTGAGGTACCAACAGTGGTGGGCAACTGTTTAAAATTGTCTTGCTATCTCAGGGCTTGATGATGTAAAAAACACAGTGAGTTTTATAAGAGTCGCTGGGAACTCCAGTGTAAAAGGCAAATTAGTAAAATTGTTGTTGTAAGCAAAAGAGATTTCATTTTCCCTCACTTCAGGATCAACAATGCAATCAACGTCTTGAGGTACCTGTACAAATCAGCGTAAGAGTCTTGCCCCCTCTTACAAACATATTTGCCATTATATCAGTCAAGTTTTACAGGGTCTATTGGCATTCTCAATACAATGTGAAAAGTCTGCAGGTTGGGGCAGTAGATGCTCAGAGCAGCCATACCTTTTTCAAACAGGAATTATTGCCTCAATTATTTCCCCTTCTTTCTATTTTACCAGTTTGAATCTCCTTTATTCTACTTCCATGGCTCTGCATGGTTTAACATTCATGCTAGACAAGCTGCTGCCTATGGGGCAGTTTTCTGATGAGGATGGACTATCTTTACCTTATCATTCTTATAAGTAAAAGACCTTAGAATGCATTCCTCATTCAGGGAAAAAATGCAGTTGATGCTCTCTTTCTACATGAAACTCCCCAAGACAGAACATTCACAGTAACTATTTTAAATCATCAAACAGTGTAGGGTTAAAAACTCTTTCCTTGGTCTTACACGGTTGCACGTATAAATTAGCATTTGTTATTGCCAGTGTCAGTGTTAAGCATAAGGTTTTCTGGATATGTTAGAGTATCAGGAAAAACACGAAAGGCAGTCTGTCTATCTCCTTTCAGGGGAGTGGAGAAAAAAAAAGATCATTTCATGCCAGCAGATGGCTACAACTCATTACTGTGTAAATGTACAGTGTGGAAAGTGGAATGACAAATTAATTAGCACTCACCAGAAATACATAACAGAGAATGATATGTGCTCATGCCATTTTATTTCATGTCACATTAATTGAGTACTAGATAGCTGACAAAATGCATTAAGCTAACCATAGCTTTTGCTGGCAGCAGCTGAAAATTTGTCTCACAGAGAGATTTCATTTCCTTCCAGACACTGACAGAGGAGGCAGCTTTGCACACACACTCACTTCCCCAGCGTTGCTGACAAAGTTGCTGTACTGTTCATTTCACTGTCACTTATTTTCACCCAGGGTTACATTAGGCCTTAGTTTCTGATCAGCCCTACTCAACCAGCAGCTTGGATCCTTCCTGTATGGAGGAACCCTCTTTCTCCAGAGAAGGAGCCTGTGCAACAGGAGGCAGTCACAGTTCAGCTTCCTGTGAGGGAATCTCACAGGGAAAATCCCCATAAAACGTCTGCCAAACCTGTAATGAATAACTTGAAACAACTTGAGTTACTGGAAACAGGGGCACGGACACGTTTAAGATGGATCTTGAGTTCTCTACAGCTCTATTAACTCTATGAAACTTGGGCTGTTTCCTAAGTATGTCTAATAAGGACATACAGAGATATTGCAGAATCCTCAGGTGTCCTGCAAAGCAGCTGCGGTGTTGTGGCTCAAGTCATTAGGGCACACAAGTAGGCACAAATGAGCCAACATGCCCTAGAAATCACTCTGATCTGGAAGATGCCATTTTTTTACTTTGCAGAGCTGTGCTTCAAATTCAATACAGCTACACATTTGTGCATGTTTAGCCACCAAATAAAATGCTTCTGCATTAGTCCCACCCCATAGCTTCTTCACAGGGTTTAAAACCTATCTGTGGTGCTGAGCAGCCTCCCTCACTACCCACACTGCAGCTGCTCCAGCCCTGTGCTGTATCAGGGAATCATAGAATATCCTGAGACTGAAAAGATAACCATGTCCAGCTCCTGGCCCTGCACAGGACAGCCCCAAAAATCAGATGGGGCTGGGGTCAGGCTGCCCAAGAAGCAGAATCTGGGGCCTTTCCAGTTCAGCCTCTTTAGCTGGCTGGGCACAGCTGTAAATCTTGCTGCTGTAGCCTGCTCTCCCTCATCTTTTACTATGGGAAAGCAAGAAGAGAAACAGTTCATTGCTCTACAGCTACAGGGTGACTCAAAACTCCCTGAGGTATGGTAGGGTAGCAACACTAGGGCAGCAGTCTTGTAAAGTAATATCATGTGGTATTAGGTAACCAAGAAGCAACAAATGGCATAATTCAATAGAAACATAACAGCATAACACATTCGAAATCAAGCCAGCTAAAAAAAGTCAGCTTAGCTTTTACAATTGCTCTGGTCACTTCTCTGGACCTTTACATAGTGGTTTCAGGATCAGTTACAAATCAGGACACCAAATGAAGTTGAGCCTGTCCTAGTTTCTATAAGCATATCTTCTTGCTGTGTTTGTTGCTGTGTGAAAAGCAAGCTGGCAGTGAGCAAGGAGTGATACAGCAAAATGCCATCCCAGCTGGGGCTGTGGGTTATGGGTAAGACAAAAAGACAGCCCTGTGTTACCAGTGTACAACCATTCCCAGTTCAACCTAGCTCTGTCATTCCAGCATATCAGAGCAGCACAGTTTTTCATCACTCGCTCACTTATCTACACTGTCTAAAGGTTACATTGATTTTGTCTTTACTAATCAAGAAGAAAAGCACACTGACAGGCAGCTGCAAGCTGTCCAAGGGATGAGACAGAAAGAGATTGGGTTTGTTTCAGAGTTTTAATTAAAAAGATAAAGATACTGTTCCATTTAATACACTGCTGCTTGAAGTCTCATGCAGAGAGAATTCATCATATGGCTCCTAAGGATCCACGATCTTCTAACAAAAAGGGATTCAGGGATTCAGCTGTCAGGAGAGATGCTGCAGGACTAGGTCATGCCAGGTACAGGTGAAATAATCCCTGCACTGGAACTGGTGAAGAGCAGCTGGTTACAGAGAGCCATTGGGAACCAGTCTCATTAGATACAGGTGAACAGTGGGCAACTTGAACAAGAAACTGTACACACACACTAAAGTGGGTAATAGAAATTGACCCATTTCCAAATTTTTTAGCAAAATTGTTCGATGGAAAGAGTATATCTATTAACTTAAATCATCTGACACACTTTAAAATTGGTATTTAACAGAAATACAAGTAGTAATTCCAAAAGAAACATTTACTGGCTCTCTGTTGAGTCATATTTCAAGTCAAGGACAAGCATGACAAGCCATGAATATGAAAAATGGACTCCATGAAAAATGCTGTGATCATAACAATCAGATTTTTTTTATTCTTTCAAAATTGTACTGGAAGCAAGAGAGATGTGGACAGCAGCTCACCCATCAGGGTGGTTTAAGCAATAATGTATAGAATGCATTAGTCTCAATGAATGTTTTGGTTTGTACTCAAAGAGAAGGCTCATCCACTTGTACCACTGCCAGATGTCTGTGCACAGGTAGATTACTATTCACCTGTACACATGATTAACTACAAAGCTGAAATTTAAATAACCTGTATGGAACTTTGAAATTCAAGAAGCCTGAAAGATGCCTAGAAGTCGGCCAAGAAGGTTTTGGCATTTTCTCCTCTTCAGCTAATTTTTCATAAATCTTAAGCATAATATTGAGAGGCCTAGAAACCCATTACTTTCATGACAGCACTCAAACGTTCTGGCCTAGTTATAGGTCAGGAAACTAATGCAAGCCATGAAGAATGTAAAGATTGTTCCAAGAGATAGAAAATCAGAATATAAATAAGCTACTTAGCACGATTTATGCAAAATAGGTGTTACTTTGTTAATGAGATTACAAGTCTGTTTGATAAAGTCAAGCACAGCTTCAATACACCTAGAAGTCCTAAGGCACTTTAATTAATAGCACAAGATGTGCACATTAAAAAGTAATCACTTTTCTATATCAATAGAGCACACAAGTAATGAACCAGGAATTGCTGCAGGGATCCTAAAAGTCATATCCACAGGGTAGCTACTGCAGTGCTTCTGGTGACGGGATGGTTAGGCATCTGGCAGCAGAGCCATTTCGAAACTCAACCAGAAAATGGATACAGTTTCACAATAATCTCATTAATACTTTCCCTCAAAGCCCAGGAGCAGCTTATGCAGCTTTTCAGCTGGATTGATAACTTGAAGAACTTTACCCCATGAAGACACAAATACTTGTATTAGAAAAGCAACAAAGTAGAAAATGAGCAAAGTAGAAGAGGAAAAAAACCAAGCCCTCAGGTGGAAATTGATATAAAATCAACACTCCTAAAAGGTGCAGATAATCAAAGGCTTGATGCTAAGCAGTACAGAGAAATAATAAGCAGTTAGGCTGTGTGATTTAGATCATTTGTGAGAGGCTGGGTTTATCATGAGACAAGCCATTACAACATTTCCAAACAAAAATTTTCCATCTAGAAACAAGCTTAAAAGGTCATCTCCAAAACTTGCCCTGGGCAACCACAATCCTGAAGAGGACTGAGACCAAGAGCAGGTGTGTGATGCAAACGCCTCCAAATTCTCTAGCAATTAGGCCCCCACGAGCCCTCCTGATGAATGAAAAACTGATTAACAAGGGGGGATAGAGACATGAATTTACCTCTAGGAGTGCCACAGGTGACACTATTATGAGATTGCAGCCGTCGGGATGCCCACATTTCATAAGATACTTTCAAAAATTAGGCAAGGCACAGAAAACCTGCAAGGAAATTTCAAGGATGGGAAAAACCCCCATAACGCCTGATGTAAGGAATGAAAAAAACAGCATGGGTAGCTTAACAGGAAAGAGAGACATGACACTGCAAGGCATAAGTGCTTTCACAGGGGAAAAAGTAACAGGTCCCCCACAACTCCCTGATGCACTGAGGAAGGCACAAGCAGAACAAGCGGCTGAAAGCAGAACCATGGCAAGCTCGAAACCAGACTTCATGAACAAGGCATGAAAAGGGACAGATGATTCTCTGCCTCCTAATGTTTTCAAACAAAGGCTAAGTGCTTTTTCAGAAAACAAGCCTTAATCAATTTATTGGATTCCGCAAAGGACATGGAAGGAAATGAAATTGCCTGTAAAAATAAAGATATCAAACTACCCAATCTAATAACCTTTATTGAATTTATGTTGGAAAGGAGAGTAAACGATTTTGGTGTTCTAGCAGAACATCCAGGATAAAGATGAGATCTAAATGTTCATTTAGCATTTAAATTTAATAAACTTAATATACATTTCAGGAAACCTTGTGCCTTGATATCCCTGGGAACTAAAGCCCTTTTTCATCCAAAATGTGTTTTCTGAGCAGTGGACTCTTACCAACTTACCAACAGCCTTACCCAGCTTACCAACACCCATCCTGGGCTAGGGACACCTGTGGGAATATCCAGTTCTGTGGGGCCAGTCCCAGCTCTGCCTCAGGGAGGAACAGGAGTTTTGACCCACTGGCATGTGCTGGAAGGCTCTGTTTTACTGAGCCAGGACCAAATTCCTGCTTCCTCTTTCTAGCATAATGACAGAAATACTGACTTTTTACAAAAAGTTTCAGTCTCACAGCAAATTTTACAGTGTCTTCCCTAAGAAAGTGCAACCTCAGCTCTGCCAGGTCAGCTGCCATGCATGCTGGCAATTTGCCTGTATGGAATGTGAGCATCTTGGCTTCTGCCCAAAAGGCTCCTGAGCACCTGCAATAACCAGGGTTTTCTATCAATTGTGGTTCAGTCTTCACAGGCACATCTTAGTCTTTCCCCTCAGCACCAATATGCACTTCTTTGCCTTTTTATATTCCCTACTGAAGACATCTAGAAATTTAAAATAAAGTTTTCCTTTGGAAACTGATTGAAACGAAATATTCAACAAGAACGTGTGTGAAAATATGTGTTCTTAACACACACACACACACAAACACACAAAGAAGAGCAGTAAAAGTAATTCCTTCCAGCAAGGTAAGTGTGATGTTCATAATTTCTGCTGTTAGTTGGCAAGTTTGGAAAATAGAAAGTCATTTGAAGTTTGAATTAATTCATTTGTGTTCACATTTCATGCATATAATCAAAACGACACAGCTGAAACAAGAGTATTATTGGCTGTAAAATTAATGTTCCTTAAATTCCCTCTCACAGGAAATTAAGCTTCTGATTCAAGCCAAAAGGAAAACTTTGAAACAGCTGAAATCCCTGTTAACCATAAAGCAAACTGTGGGCAGGCCCATCCTGCAGTGCCGTAGGGGTAAGAAGCAATTGGTTCTGTTTTTCCAGCGGGTGAGAAGTCAGTGACAAGTTCACAAAGCCCATGAATCCCTCTATTTTCTCAAACACACCCAAGCTTCACAGATGAGCCAGGAAACCACATGTTGCTGTGTAATCCACGCCTGGCCCACATTTCCCACTTTCCCTCTGGATGTGGCAGACGACACGCAAAGCATTGCTGCTGCAAACACCGCTGCCTGTCCAGCAGCAGAGCTCCTCTTGGCTTTACACAAACCATCCCAGCCAACCCAGGTTGGAAATGATCTGCCTTCATGGTAAAAATATGTTTGAACTCACTTCCACTGCATTTGTCCTGCTTCAATATGGAAACTCGCACTGCACATCTGCCACACTGAGCAGCCATGAGCCAGGTTTTGTTCCTCAGGTAACTGCTGAGAGCAAAGCTGGCACCTGCCGTTTCACAAGAAGTTTGTACAAATGCAGAGGCTTGAGAATTTTCTGATTCTTCCTGGGCAGAAGTTAACCACTTCCAATCCATCAGCTGCCTGATCCACCAGAGGCAGGTGTGACAAGCAAGTCAGCTACTTACTTCATCTCCCCTGACTCGCATTTGACAGAAAGAAATTGTGTCACAGGTGCACAAAGTAACCCAATTTAAATATCCAAGTGAGTGTTTTGCCCTTGTATGCAGGTATTTAGCTCCCATAAATATCATTATGGTCCGTAACAGATGCATCAAAGAGCAGTATGCCCCGGCTCATTTTGTAATGTCACAGTGCTTGGAATTCAGTCACAGACTTCACTCTCAAAGACTGAGCTCTCTGATTACTCGAGATATTTCTATTTAAGAACATCAGTTAGGAAGGAATTTTAAAAATATGCCAGAAGAGTGTTCATCAAATACTGCAACTGTTTTGCAAACCAGAAAAATAACAATCACAATAGTTTAAAAAACCCCTCTGAATTAACTTTTCATGCACAAAAAAATAGTCTAAGAAATGTATTGATCACAGCTGACAGGTATCTATTCAAGGAAGGAATTATCTGGCAACAGATGGGCCTATAATAATATTAACATCTTCACCATCTGGCTTTTAATCCATGCTTTTCCTCAGTAGATCATAAAGCACTTTATGAATGAGGTCAAACATCTCGTGGGGAAAGACAGAATAAGATAAAATGGTGAGAATCTGAAGCTGAACAAGTATAAGCAAGAAATAAGACACACTCCATTCACTCTTTTATCAATTACAACGACAGGTGATTACCAGAACAAGAATTTGTCTGTAAACATTATATTGTCCATCACTTGTCAAAAAGGGAGGACCTCAAACATCCTACAGTTCAAAAAAATTACAAGCTTCATATAATTTTTGGGTGAGGTTGTTTGTCTTTTCAAAACAGTTGGTGAAGAAAACAAGGTGAACACAGAAATACCTCTTTCCTCTGAAAGTGTAAAAATCTACTGCATTTCCCCTTGGCTCCAGCCTACCCACCTACACAATTAGTCAAGCAAATCTTGTACAGTCTTTCTGGATGCTTGGACAGAACTTCTCACCCTGAAGGTGTAGAGAAGGACTATAAAACAAATAATCATCTTTTTAAAATTTGATTAAGATGATCAATGCATGCAAGGCACAGTTTTGCCATATGCTGGTGACCAGATGGGGAAAATCGAACTACTTGAACATTTAAAAGGTTCTTGAATTCTCTGGCACATCTGCCCCCCGCCAAAATCATACATTTTCAACTTTACTATGAAAGAAACCTTTCTGAGTTTCATTGTTCTGCAGCTGCTCTTTGGGAAGAATGCTGTTGGTACAGCAGCACCTCAGTCACTCACTTCTTCCCTTGGTCTGAAAACTCTTCAGAGTAGCGACCACATGTGTGCCTGTGTGGTATGTACAACAGGGTCCTCACCCCAAGTGAGCATTTGAGATCTACTGTAAAATTGATAATATATCTAGAAAGAGGGTGCTGATTATTCAGAATGGCCTGTACAGTGTTAGCAGATGACAGAACCCACACTGCTCAAAAGGCAGCAGCAGCCTCACATACCGAGCCCTGCCCAGCCCAACATATTCAAAGGTTTCAAAGCCCTACATTACTTCAATACACACTTTTAAACTTTGTTGCTGAGTAACTTTGTGAGTGAACTCCAGTACTACTGGGATCACAGGCCTACACAAACAAACCAAAGTCCAAAAAGAGATAATGGCCTGAGCAAAGGGCAGAATGTCCATCAGGGAAAAAAGGAAGAAAGCAGGATAAATAAGGTCCAAACTTGGAGACCTTAAGGATCTGGCTTGGCACGGTTGCCAGAGAGGAAAATGAGCGTGGGTTACGTATTGTCGGTGTTTGTGAGGGAGCTGCCTGGTTATGTTCTCTTTGCTGGGATCTTTATGCCTGTGACTTTACTCCTGCTGCTGCTAATTGCCTACTTCAGGATCAAACTAAGAGAAGGTGAGTCAGGATCTGGGAACAAAGACTGGGTAGGCAGACAAACCTTCTCATTCAACAGACAACTTAGGCTTGTAGCATTAACTAAACTGAAGAGAACTATGATCAGAAACAATTTTATGAAGTTGTACTGTATTTTAGACCATCTTCTATTTGAAAAAGACTACAGGTATTTGTTTAGAACTTGGATTGACCCCTCATTTAAAACTCTGTAGTTTTATATATATCATACTATAGAAGATTTTACTGTTTTACACTATGGAAGGGGCAATCAGATTGAAAAAAAAAAGACTAGGGCAGTTAAAATACAGATAATTTTCTTCTGTGCTTACAACCGTGCAAGTCTTCAAGTAGCAGCAGTTACACCCTATAAGTAATTGGGCTTTAAGTACATGTCTGTGTTCTTTCAAAAGTATGTATTTGCTTTTACTTTGTACCTAAAAGCATATTTGCTATGTTGCCTTTTCTATTTTAAAATCAGCTTATACTCACTTCAAAAATCTATCTTCTGAGTAAAACCAAACAAACACCCACCCCAATGCAAATGTGAAGTGACTGTAACACATCTGTGTACTGAGAATGAAGGCTGCTCACAGAGCCCAACTGGGCTACACTTGTAGAAGGCAGGGAGTTTCTTTTAGAAAGGAAAATCCTGTGCCTCAGACCGTCCAGTCTTGATGGGATGATCTTCATGCCCTCCACATTTGGGTCCCAGCTGCAGCATCACAGTCACATGTGCTCATGTTTTAGGGTTCCAGCTGCCAAAGCCACTCTTGGGGCACATTCAGATCAGAGGCCTCAACCATTCTTTTCTTCATCCCTTCTAAAACATACTCTCACAGACACTGGGCTAAGCTTGTTCCTCAGATTATCTGTCTTTTGAACCTTTTCTCCATATGGAATGTCTGGAGAGCTAAGACGACAGCCTAGGTTTTCTCTGTAAACTTCAGAAGTGTCTTGATATAGCTTGGTGAGAACCCTGGCTGGGACAATATTTCACAGCTCTGCCATTATAGGCTTCAGCTCTAGCAGAGACCTGGCTGTGGCAGACAGGCCAGTCCTGTCCATAGGGTTCTGCAGATCAGCTGAGGCTTCGCACCGAGCTAGCCCACGGTGCATTAGCCCAACAGGAGAAGGATTTACCCACCAGTGCAAGGCTAGGAAAAAAATCTCACTTAGATGCTAGGCCAAACACTGTAATTTGTGCACTCACATTTTCCTCTATCCTGAAAACTGGGCCACTTAACATAAGAAAGGTCATATATAGCCAGAAATGTAAAATAAACTAACTTCCCATTTTGTGTAACATCTCCAGGGACTTAGATCTGAGGCTTTAAGAGAGGGAGGGTGTTGGTTTGCTTATGAGCATACACTTCAAGTTACCTTCAGGCTGCTAAAACTCAAACATTTCCTGTTCAGGATGTGCTTTCAGATGCTGAATTAATCTGCATGGGTAGCCTGCTCCACACGCCTAACCCAGCCCTGCATTGGGTTATACATTATTCTTAGAGCAAGGTGCTGATGATTTTTCACACGCTAATAAAACAACATCCAAAAAACCAGTGCAATGCCAAAACATGGTGCAATTCAGTATCTGTGAGGAAATAGGAAGGCTAAGTACTGAGAGGAGTTTTCTTTCTTGAAAGTGGCTGAAATGGAAGAGAATGAAATTATTGCGTTTGACTTCAGATAAAAGCAAGGATTTTCCCTTTCAGTAAATTACCAGCTCTGTGCTCACATGTGTAAGTCAGACGTTAGTGATTATGAAATAATACTGAGCTGCTACTGATCTCCCTGTTACCTGGTGATGCTCTCGCTTTTCTATTCCAGCTAGGATGAAGCAAGCCAGGAAAAGCAGGTGGGCTACTGATCCCATCAGTTCAGGTATTTTGCTGAGGCTCAGACATTGCTTTCATTAAGCAGATGAACCCATCTGAAAAAAAACCCACAGACATTTGCATTCGTGGTGCATGATCAACCCCTGAAACAGACTGTCCTGCCTTTTTTCACAGCACTCATATCCTCCTTAGCTACACTTTCTCCAGGTCTGTAAATAATCTACGGCACCAGATCTTAAATCCTGCTTCTCTTTAAGCACAGAAATTTTAGCTTTGGATTTGTAATGAGTTTAAGCAAGCAATGGTTTCCTAAATTTTCTGAGATTAGTAATTAAGGGTGTAAGAGAGAGGTGAATGAAGCAGTTGGCAGACTTATTTGCCAAAGGAATATTGCTGCTGCGCTTCTCTCTTTCACAACCAAGAAGGGAATCATCTGGCTTTTCTAAGCCTCAGGAAAGGATACACTCAGTTTGCAGATCACAGGTGTTCTGGCTGGGATTCTCAAGAGGATGTGAGATGAATTCCTGTCTATTCAATACTTCGGCCTTGCTCTGTCTCCAAGATCTTCTTTTTCTAGAGTTGAGACTGTCAGAGACCAATCTACTGTTTTGGCCTCCAGCCAACTTACACAAAACATCCTGAGCAGCTCTCCCTGTGCAGGCAAGCAGAGCTTCAGCTTAAAACCATCAGGTGAGAGAAACAGCTACAGATAAGCCTAAGAACAGACTCCTTCAAATGCCAGCTCTCCTACAGAACATCAGAAATTCAACAGGTTTCAGCTGCCTATTTCCTTAGATCTCTTTTTTGGGAAAAAAAAGAAAAAAAAGAAAAAAGGAGAGAATTTTTCATTACTAAAATCAAGGCTGCCTTGCTTCATTGTTAAACGAGCATTTAATTTTTCTCTGTGCAGCAAGAGAGAGGCTCTGCATAAATATATCAATATATAAGCACCTTATAAATAAAACTAAATCATCTAACAAAACAGCACACATTTCTCCTGAACAATAGGCAATAACAAGTGCTTTATGTCTTTTTAAATTTTTTTTATTTTCTCTGTTTCTCCATCCTTCTTGAAATAATCTCCTAGCCTCCAACAGCACCATTGTATTCTGAAGATGTTCAGTTATGTGGGCAGCAAGCATTTCTCTGGTCTGTCTGTACTACAGGCAGCATTGGGAGGATCAGGCCAGCTCGAGGTTCCCACAGCACAGCCACAGCAAAGCAGAACATGAACTGCCAGTGTAAGCTAACTATGTCCTTCGCTGTTGTTTAAGGATTTGATTCTGATTGAAAGCTGTGGAGACAAACAAAAAGAGAGCATTTCTGCTGATGTCAATAGTTTGTGTTAGCGCTTCACTGGGCATAGAAGCAGCCCCAGACTCACACTCAGAAGACTTCCCTCTAGGATCACGGGCAAACTAATACCAGTGTGCTCCTTAGAAACCTTCACCTTAATAAGATTAGTTCTTATTAATATATGCCAGCTCTTTTTCTTTATAAAACCTCACCACAAGAAATCAGAAATCAATCCATATTCTTATGGAATTTTTGTGTTGTTTGGATTATTTTTCAGTTGAGGAGGAAATGCCCATCCTGAATCACCGTGGTCAGTGGAAGAAACCCAGGAGATCTGGACAGAAAGAGAACAGATACAAGAACTCAAGGACATTTAAGGGAGCTTCACGTCTCAGGAAGCAAGCTTAAACCCAGTACTCAGCGCTGCAGGCTTAATAATAACCATCTGTAAATAAACACCACGCAGGAAAACAAAACTGGAGGGGAGAAGTTAGTGCTGTGCTGTCCTAATGAAATAGCTGCCACCATCCAAAGAGTTCTTGTAAGCTCTAAGCTGCCCTTTGTGCAGCTCAGCAGAGACCAGACACCCCCTGCACTAGACTGCATTGGTTCCCTTGTGTGACAAAGGATTTGTGGGGAGGGACAGCACCCTGCTCACCAGCCCCTCCCTGGCCTACGAAGGACAAAGCGACATAACGAGATCCTGAGAGAGCTGAGCTGGCACATACAAGGCAGGCAGCCTTATTAAATCAAGATGCATAAATAACAAGTTGTTACCAACCACTGACATCTGGGAAATAGAAAAGGGTTTTGAAGGGGAACTGACATTTATTAGCTTGTACACTTTGGGAAAAAAAACACTGTGGGTTTTGTAAAGTATCCTTTCCATAGAATTTGAAAGAAAAATATAACAGTAACAGGAAACAAAAGGATTTCTCTCTGCTGACTAAAAATGCCAAATTTTGAAACCATGGAAAGATTCAGTCAGGATTCTGTAAAATAGCTATTATTCTCCTTTAAGGACAAATGGATGACTTTTTCAAATAAAAAATTGCACAAGCATGAAGTTATCTTTTTTGTGTGTCAATTGACACACTTTTTTAAAAAAAAAATCTTCCTACCTGCTCTCCTGTAGCTGTGGGTGTACAATTTTTAGTGCATCTCAGATTGCTTGTGGTAGATGGCCCACAAAAATGCAACTCCAATCGTTTGCAGGTACTACTGGCTTTTAGTTTCTCTGATTCCGACTCTCAAGTTTAAACCCAAACTGGCAAGGAATGAGAAGTGACTATCATTACTGTCCTCAGTGTTTACTGTCCCTGTCTGCTAGTGATTGCTGTCTGCAATTACCTTTCATAAAAGCTGTTTGTCATTACTCATCCTGCAAGAAGAGTGGATAATGCCTTGTCTGAGATTATGTGTGGTTTGCACAGTTTCAGTTCTCATAGACTTTTAAGAACTCCTTGGAATAATTTTATAGAAATACTAATGAGGCCATGACCACAGGTTTAAAAAACCACCATAATTTAATAAAGACTGTGGAGAAAAAAGAATTTAAACAGCAAATACCTTTACAGCCTCTCTCATTTTAATACTACCCAAATTTTAAAAGACATAGTTCATCACACTGCTTTACATCTGTGCAAATAACAGAAGAAAGAACAGATGAAGAGACAATTGTTTGCAATTACAAACACAATCTTTTGAAGGGAAGTTGTGACAGCTGCTGCAAAGAATTTACTTTCTACATTTAAGAAGGATGCTGCCTTCTTAAAGCAGTGGTCTGGGATATTGATCTGATGCTAAAGGAATTCTAACATACAGAATCCCAAACACTCACTCTCTCACTGCCCAAGAAAAGATTGGCCAGGGCTGCATGTAAAAATACAGAATGAAAATTGATTTTGTTAATTCCACAGTGTGTCTGAGAATGGGGAGATCTGAAATGTCAACAAGTGGTAACACTCTTAAATGGCACTTCACTGTAAAACAGTGGTACGGATACCGAAAATACTACTATATACATATACTGTGTGCCTTTGACAGAACTGCTGATTGAGCTGTAACTGCTAACATGTAGGAGGATCTGACATTCACGACTCAGCAACATGCAATGAAAATTCCCAGGCCTTGTTGTTTTCAGTTCCATTACTGAATAGTGTCAATAAAAATGTTTTCATGCTACCGGCATGAAACACATCATCGTATCCTATATAATTCCTTCAAAAAGGAAAAATACGTATTTAAATAACACCATAGAACTAAATCTTTGTCTAGATAAATTGTACAAGCATTATCTAAATATATATAGAGTAATTGCAAGGAAGTAACTTCTCTTCAACTACTGTTGTCACTGAGGAGTCCTCTCTCTTCCTGTCTCTAGCAATAATGTGAAGTTAGGACTCTACTCCACCAACAACCAGTACGCACTTTTAAAACCTTCCTGCCTGTGACTTCTTCCCTTCCCAGAACAGAATTTAAAGTCTCAGCATTTAAGTTGGAAAGGTACAGAGAAAGATGGTAAAGTGATAAAGGATTGTGAAATCACTTTTGGCTGGGAATGACTGATGAGAGCGATTGTTAGGTGTCTCTTCCAGTATCTGCAGTGATGCTGACCAAGGAAGCTAGAGCAGGAGCAGGTTCAAAAGACACAAAAGGTGGTTTTGGTTCTTTTTTCCTTAAGACACATAAGAATGGTTAAAATGCCTGCCAGAATAAATTTTTAAAAAGCAATTAGCCAAAAATCCAGAGGCAGATAAATATGAAAGACTGATGGACCAGTAAGTCTTTGAAAATTGCTCAAAGCTGGAAGAATATTTGGGAAAGCACTACCTTCTAGTATAGTAATTATACTTACACACACTCCAAGGCAAGTACCAGTAGATTCAGAGGCAGAGATCTGGGAGAGTTAGTCACTTAGCCTGGCCCAGTAGAGACATTCATATAGACTTACCTCCAAAAACTCTGGTAGGATTTGCCTCACACCAAACAGAATACTTTAACACTACAGGAATTACCACAGCATTTCTAATGTCTGTAATTTGTATTAATATTACTATTCTATCTCTTTTTCAAGTGCAGTATGAAACCCTCAAACAACTGAGCAACCTGAAAATCAGAAGTTTCAAACCTTCCAGACATGTAGTCAGTTCAGTATATATTTTATTCCATCTGTTTGATGTCTTTTGTGGCCAAATTAAAAGCTGCTATTCAGCTTGACTGTCAAATAGAAGAATACTTCAAGAAATACTTTGTACTGTAGCTGCTCATTGCTTTTAGCAATAAATCTTTTGTTTCAAGTTTTTCACTGGAGTTGCATGCTTGCCCTTTACAAAACCTTTATCTAGGAAACAATCTGTAGAACAAGTCCAACATTTATTATGAACCCTTAGGTTAGCATTATTAAAAAGGAAGAGGTATTAAATGGTTTTGTGTAAGACCCACATCACTCACTTTTCTAAGTATTTAAGCAGAATTAATTACTGAAAAATTGGCCTGTAATAGTATTTGAAATTGACCGTGTATTATAAAGCTGGCTTGTGAAGTGCCTTGAGGCAATTTCTATTTTTGCATGTTGTAGTTTTTGCTGTAGATATACCATATATAAAAAGGTAACAACGAAAGTTCATCAGAATGGCACAATATTCCAGAACATTTGAATAATTAAATACAACCAGAATCTGTAAAACTTGACTATTTTTAGGACTGATCACACTTAAGGCTTAGGTTTTTCTGCATGACAATGGCTGTTTAATTAGTACACGTTTAATCAATGCAAGTGACAGCTATGCACAAGCTATGCTATACTGACCTGAAAATACTATTAATTTTTCACTAACAAAAGGTTCTATAAGTATTTGAAGAGAGATATGTCGCAGTGAAAATAATATTGTTTCATTAATATTACATTTGCAGTTTTAAGGATTAAATACAATTGCAATTAAACCACTATTGATCTAGTGTCTAACTAATCAGACCAATCCAAATCAATGAGTTCAAATAATATGCTTTCCTCCCATCAAACGAGATCTGCAACTAATACTACACTATATCAAAAATACTTTAAGGACTTTTATATAGCTTTTTCTTACACTTTTGTAGGAAAAATCCACTAAGACATCCTTCTAAATGCATGTTTGTCCATTTTGACATACACTTACATATTCCAAACTTGCCACTTCTTTGACAACCTCTCTACTCACACAGTGTTGTGGCAGTGTTATTTGGTCATGCTGGATGGGGTTCTCTTCCCGTTTTTGAAAGGCAGAGTATCTCTGGTATTGAAGGAAAGCAGGTAAGCTGTTATCTGCTAATTTTCCAGGTAATGTGGATGCAATTGAGAATGACTATACATGCACAGAAATTAACATCTCTGTTACTGTTGTCATATGTTATCCAAACTATGCAGAGCCAAAGCTAACAAGAACTTCTGCTACACAAGCATGCTGACAGATGGCAGCCATCTAAACTGAGAATAGCACCAAAAATACATTGCTCAGAAGTGAAGAAGGATGTCGTGAGAAGTTTTATGATTTGTTTTGTTATCTGAAAACCACAGTAAATCCTAACTCAATGAACTCAGCAGAAGCATTTGCAGACTGAGGGGCATTTTAACTTTCACTGTGATGTTCAATCTCCTCTGTTTTAGCAGCTGAAGATTTCTTCTCTAAACTACAGATATCAGGAAGTTTATTGGAAGATGTTTAGAAAACACCGGTACTCAAGTACCAGGCAATCATACCACCCTTCTGGCAGCCCTGCAGACCACTCACACTAATCCCTATTTTAAGGCTCTGTGACCTCTAGAATTGCAGTTCTCAGAAGTAATCTGCTCACTTTAAATATCCTCCAAGCTTACGTCTGAATCCCCAAAGTCATACAGAGAATAAACAACTTTATTTTATAACAGAATTACAGAAAGCAAAATATCACTTAATACAACTTCAAGCTACTATAAATCTAATTTGGCATTTTAACTATACACAAAGTCAACAGCAAAAAAAAAAAACAACCCCAAACAACCAACCCCCCTGCAAGAACAAATTAAAAATAAACCCCAATATAATTAACAGGTTTTTGCCATGGCAGTCTCAACTGATGGTACTCTCTTATTACTTTATGAATGGAGTCCATTTTACACCTTTTATTCAGTATCCTAAAAATCTGCATTAACCATTAGAGGAAGCATGTGAAACATATACCTTCTCTGTAACAGAAATGTCAGTTCTAACATGGAGACACAGTGAGGTTTAAGAGCAAGCGAGCATTCTACACATGTATTCAAATAATGGAAGTATTGAAATTGGGACACAGTAAGAAAAAAAGCACTACGGTTTTAAGCTGCCTAGATCATCTCTTGTTGGAAAAAGAGAAAGATATTTTGTTCTTCCTTCTTTCCTTATCTGGAATGCTGCAGACAGCAATAAGTCTGCAAAAAGTTGAGCATTGGCACCAAAGTGCAAAAAGAACACAGTGCTCAGTCAGAAGAAATCTGTCTGCAACTCCTTCTCCTCTACAGACTGCCACACCATCTCTGCTCCACAGAGAGGAGCGCCTTAGAAAAGAAAGAGTTACAGAGATACCAGTATAAAATTTATCCAAAGAAATATATTTTTTCAAATTTTAGCAAATGTTTTATTTTTATAAAAAACTTTGTTATGTGATATCATATATTTACCTGAATAATCTGAAAAAAAAAATCTGTAAATTACTCCAGTAAGAGATTTCATTTGAAATATCTGAAAAAACTATATCTAAATTAGTAAAGATCCTCATTCCTGCACAATTACCACCTGCTCCAGTGAACAATGATTTCCAGACTTCTTTTGTTCACTTTCATATAATTAAGAATCAGTTTCAAAAATACAAGTATTTGTGCAAAAGAAGATCATACCCTCTAAAACTTCATTAAAAAAAAAAACCTCTAAGATTGTTAAGAAGTGGTTATAAAAATAAACAAGAAAGATTGTAAGGGAATATAGACCAAAGATGTTAAAATGGAGTTTGGTATTGGCATTTAAGTCGTGCACATATGGTCACTGTTGCTAGGCTTGGTGGATTCAGTGGAGCTGTGATGACTTGGAATGACTACAGTTCTTCGTGGTCAGTATCATTTTTATTTCTGGAAGAAAAAATGAGGTGGAAGGTTACATAAGCATTTGCAACAGATACCATGTGAATGTCACATCAGAGTCAGAAAGTAACTTTCTCTATGCAGGGTTCTTTGGTTTGTTTTTACAGGAAGGGAAGGTTATTTCATAAAAAAATGTTGCATTGACTAAAACCCCCTTCAACCAATATTAGGCAAACAGTACTACACTTTCTCCAAGTATTCATCTTGCTTTAGAGCATTTTTTCCCTCCCCCAAATTCTCATGTTATTTTAACTGCAGCCACTCGCACAGTTTACTGAAAATTTTAATTCACAACCTAGAGCATAAATAAAACAGGAAGGTACTTGTTCAATTCAGTAATCCCTCAGAATCAGAATGCAGTATCTTTTGCTTTTATTAAAGAAAACAAGTCTACACAAAGAATACTGCTGTAGTCATCAGAGCTTTCATCACCTCAGAAACAACTACGCAAAATTCATTGCATGACTCCATTGCCTTAGCACAGGAGAGCAAAAGGCTCTTGACAGATACCCAAGGCACTTCAGGTGGCTTCCTTTTGTTTAGATTACGGATTTTTTTCCCTAAAGTTTAACTGAAAGGCAACATCAGTCAAACAAGTCTCCAGGTCTAACACAAAAGTAGCATGGAGAAATGTCCTCTTTTATTCTCTCACAAGCATTGCAGACCATGAACCTGTAGAGCAATTGGCAAACTCAGAGAAGAACATCTGACACGCTCCAGTATTTTGCAAACAATCATTCCACAGTGTATATATTTCTCAGAAGTGCAAAAAAACCAACCCTCACACAATGGAAAGAATTCTTTGAATGCTTTTTTTCCTGAATAAAATTTCTACAAAGTAGTTAAATATTTGATGAAGGAACAAAATGCAGAGTGCAGCTGGCCACTAATGTAGAAACATGGTACAAACCTGCCAAGGTAATTTTTTCCTCCCATGACCCAGCCCCTTCTAAAAAGATGCAATTATTTCTATGGGATAGATCATGTTGAACAACAATTCTGGATAAAGGCAGCATGAAGAAACTGGCACAGTCTACGCATATATAGGAGAAGAGGCAATCCCTTCTCCCAAGACTTTTAAATTCACACTGATTAATAATAAATGAAAAATGTGATGGTAGCACATATAATAGTAAAACCCTGCAAATCCAAACCATGTGTTCTGCTGCCTCAGTGTATCTTTCTACCTTAGATCCTGCGATGGAAGTGCTGAAAATATGCGAGGGGTGGTTTGTGTGTGCATGTTTAATGTTGCTGTGTACCAAGGGACCAGTGAAATCACCCAAAGCACGGGCATTCTCCTTACTGCAAACAGTGATGTGCATTTTTCCAAGCCTTCTAGAACATTTATGTGATGTGGGGACCCATTGACACCCCCCTATCTCACAGTTCAGTACAGTTCCTTATCCTCTCCTGTGCTTTCAAACTGAAGCTGGAGCATACATGTTATACTCATTTTCAGTGTCACTAAGCAACAAAGCTACAAAACAAATCCAACTGAATGCTGAAACAAAGGTACAATGAAAAAACAGACGTTTATGTAGTGTTTCTTATTTTTGGTGCTTTTCCCCAATTTTCCTTCACAAGCAACCCCCACCTCCATTGTTATTTACAGTTTCTAGTATTATCTAATGTCAAAATAACTTTTTAAAGTATTAATGCTACAACATGAATATCCAGTTGTGTGCTGATCTAGCACTTCCGAATGTGATCCATGTTTTCTCCTGGTTTGTACATTTATGAACAAAAATTATTAATTTCTTTTTCAAACACACAATGATCTGACCAAATCTGAAGAAATTTTCTAGAGGCAGCCCAAACTTAGTTCTACTATGTTTTACATCCTGAAAAAGGATGTAAATTTATGTGCTGAGAAGCTCAGAGGAAAACTGGCCAGAAGATACTGTCTAAACACACAGGATCAAAACAAACATCGTAGTTCTAGCACAATCTGTACGAGGTCAGGAAAGGCAACTGGAACCACTTTGACAGAGAAGGTGGATAAACTTCCTGTCTGCAAGCAGAGGGCAGGCATCCTACTCTTATCCTCATATTCTCCATGGCATTCAACATTGCTGCTCTATGCAGTACTGCATGTAGCAGGAGTTCAGGACAAACTCTCGGGAGAGTTAACACGTGCAGTGATGAGACCCAACAATCCTGCCAGCAGATGAAAAACTCTTGCCCCAGTACCCCACCACAGGCAGTCTCTCAACTGACCCTATCCATGTCAACAGCTGGCAATGTATATTAGCTCTCCCCTTCCTCAGCCACACACAGGCCCCCCCACTACTATCCAGATGTTAGGAAAAGAGACACTTGTAGGTAGACTAAATAAGCTAAGGATTTAGTCTATGTCTTTCAGCTGAAAATATGCATCTGTGATCAGACTAGCTCAGGAAGAGTCCAATTCCTTGATAATGGTCATGCTCCATGGAACAGCATTCATATATCCTCTCAACTGATAACTGAATCTTTCCTCTTCTTGATCCCAGAAGTGATACTCAACAGTTAAATCCTCAGGTCTTAGAAAATTCAGGCACAGGAATAAAGCGGATCTTTTTAACATGACAAATTATCAGGATTATGTGAAAAATATCCTCCACTCTAGTAGCTTACACCAAATTTGGAATCAAGTCAGTGTGTCATTTTTCATATATTCCTTGCATTTCACGGCTGTGCTCAAGTCTGCTAAAGCTGCAGGTTGAAATTTATAACGGGTGGTTTCCTTGGGCAAAGAATTTTGTTCAATACTAAGGGAATGCCTGCCTGCACAGGACATAGAAGTCTCTTGTGCACGGGGCACAGCCACCATTGTATAAAATACCGAACCAGGGAAATAAGAATCATGACTAATCTCATTTCTTTAAAACATACAAAATGTATTTATTTTACCTGTCTCTCCCTACATCAACATTGATCAAAGTGCATATTAAAAACTCAAAGTTGTACTAAAACAATTTTTCTTCTTGAGATGTGCCAATTACATCGCTGCTCGTCTAGCTAAATACAGAGACTGGTTGGTAAAAAATTCACAGGTCTCCTAAAGAAGGCTTAAACCACTGAAAGTTTTTAAATTTAATTTCTTTAAAAATCTCTCCCATTGACATAACCATTTAACCATTAACAAAACCTTTTTCTTGAATCTGAATCTACCATTAACAAAACCATCAAGTTTCAAAAACCCTGAAGCTTGAGTCTCATACCAACAGCGTGACAAGCAAAGGAAATCTGAAGCTTTACACCCCAAATGGTTACTGAGCTTTAAGACATTAGCCTATAATGAGTGCAAGAGCAGATTTATTCAGTGTTCATCCTGATCTTTCTATTGAATACATAAAGCAGAGCTGTATTGTGGTTTTTTCCTTCTTTTTTTTTCCTCTACCTAGAAAGGAGAGCCTAATAAACTAACGTAACTTCAAATAGCTTTTTCAACTAATAAAAAGCTTTAAAACTTTAGCTTCCAATACATTTACCTTCTTGCCTGGGAAAATGATAAAAGGCCAAAATTTCAGTGTATTTAGGATTAAGGATTAGCTGACTAAACTCAAATGTCCAAGTGTGTCCTTCCTGGAAACTACACAGTCTTCCCACTAAACAAGCAAGATGTTAGGCAAGAACTGTAACTGTGCAGGTAAACAGAAAACTGTGACATGTACTTCACATTTTGCAGAAATAGCCCAAACTCACTTCAATATAAACTATAATAACTTGACCAAACATTGTAGAAAATGCCACGAGAGCACTGTGACAAAATTGGGAGACATAAATAGGAATATTTGCCACTGAAATTAATGTCAGATTAGACCCAAGATAAAAATTCTTATTCTAATAGTCTTCTATTAGCACCTGTTTCAACTCACCCTTTAGTGAACGCCTATCTTAAAGATGCCCCATATTCTTCAGCTGAAAAGACATGAATGCAACAGAAAACTGATGCTATGTTTTCTTACGTTAATTATATACATAAGCTTACCTGAAGTATTTGCTTGAGGGCATTTTTGATTTTAGTCTTCATCTTCCTCAGCAAGTTCAGTTTCTTTGTGCACCACCACTCTTGTCACAGACATGTCAGGGTGCTGTTCTTTGGCTTCTTTGATTGCCTGTGCCAGGGCCTGCAAACGTATTTAAAATATAGAACTTAACACACCAAAGGACATTCACGTGGGGCCACAGAATGGAGGATTACCTTTGGAAAATTTGGTTATAATTTTTCAGAACTGTAAATTCCTGAACTTGAGAGGGATCAAGGGTAAATAACTAACCAAACCCCAAACCAAACCAATTCCCAAAACACAAAACCCAAGTGAGAGGAAAAAAACCAAACCAACCATGCTAAAAATTTACCAAGATTTTCAGGAAGTAACGAATAACCATAAAGTTGTAAGATAACTTTCTATCTCATCTCAGGAGAAAAAAGTATTCCTATATCCCAGAAGTTTTTGAACTTCTTCAAAAGATCTAACAAATAACACCTTAAGAAAAGTGTAAGATAGTACAGAAAAATAAGAGTGCCCTTCAGTTTCCTGAACAAAACAGAAAGATACTTTGGAATGTATACTAAGTATGGTACTGAAACTCTGGAATCAGATCATAACAGAAATTTCTTTCTCAGCACAAGAATCTCATTTTTCTCCTTGTACTAGTTTAAGAGAAATTTCTCTAGCTTAATTCAGGGAAGTATAAATGTAAGTATCATTCAGTTTCTTGTAATCCCTCCCCATCTTAAGAAATTTTATCATCTTGAGATGTACCAATATACCCAGTTGGATCAGATGACCATCTTAGGTCCCTTCCAACTGAAATGCAGTATTTTATTCTACATCATAGTAAACCACGTAAGAGTACCCTCTGAATCATCACAGGTTAAACAGCACCTGGTACCTTCTCTTTCTTGCCCTGATCTACACATCTTATTTCAGTGAGCTGTACTACAGGTGGAACCTAACATAAGAAAAAACCAGAAGACAAGGAAAAGCATTATGAGGCAACAGTTCACCTGTTCACCTTAGTATTAAATGCAACTAAAAACCCCCCAAAATACTAGAAGGAGCAAGGAAAATATAGTGCAACAAAAAGGTTTATCTTAATTTAGAAAAGTGACTATTTCCTGAGCTAGCTACAGGTATTAAGTGAGAGAAGAAATAACTAACTCTGAAGAGAGATTGAATACACCAGCATTAGGCACCCTAACTATTATGTGATACTGAATTTGAAATCCTATTAAGGGAATATGTACAGGACACGCAATGTGCATTGGTACAATACCGGTGTTTGGTGTTTGTTTACAATCAAACCATAAACAATGAAAAACCCCTAAGACTCTAATTGTTAAATTACAACAAGTAATACAAACGTTTATATTCTGAAACTCCAAATTGAAATATTATTTTCCTATTGAAAACCGGTTTAGTCATATAGGGAGCTAAAAGACAAAATAAAAAACATCCAGCATGTAGTTTGGGCACTTAAGAAGCTCAATATTCACTTAAGAAAAAGCAGCAGATATTTCTTAAATCGTTTAAAAGCTGGTCACTGTTGTTTTAAACTTCAGTGATTAAAATTCTATTTTGTACTTCCTTTTTTATAATTTCATTCTTTACTTCATTATTCACTTGTCTCAAATTAAAGAATGGCTTTGAGAATTGTCTGGTATACTAAAGCTATTTTGTGACCTTTCCAGACATCTGAAGTGCACTGAACATGTGTCAAGGCAAACAAGAGCCATCCATGCCTGATGCTAAACAGCGCATTTAATTATGAGTGTCAAGAAGAGATTCAACTTGTCAAAAGACACTTTCTGGACGCAAATCAAAATGTGAAAATAAATTCCCTGCAAAATCTCAATATATTACAATTCATAAGTTAAATTAAACCCTTATGCTGATCTGTGAAGCCTTCGGGAAGTTAGAAAGATATTCACCGCAAGGTAGGCTTTTCCATTTGTATTAACCAATGACTGGTGATTGCTTTTGTTACTAATAGTTTCTTAGATTAAAAAACTCCCTGTGTAATCATCACTACAAGGACCAGATAATTGACTTTTGTCAATTATTTTCCTGTGTAGTTCTCAAATTCAGCCATATTAATTTGCCACTAGAAGTGATTTTAACCTTAGTTTCTAAGACATTGTAAAATACTGCTTTAGTACTGATGGAGATGAAAGGTACATACAATTTCAGCAGATCAACAATTACTTTTGTTACACATAATTCTACAAATACTGGCCAAAACCTAATTTTTAAATTCAAGCAGTTTATGTTTTAATGTATTTCAAAGTTTTCAGTCAAAATGAGCACTGCATTCAGATGTTGCTGAAACAATGCAGTAGAGACTCCCATCTATCCAGATTAGCGTATCAAAATAAGATTATTTCAGTAATGCTTTTCCTACCAATGCAAAAGCTGAATTAAATAAACTGGGTCTCTTCCAAGAAGAGTAATCCCTTTAAAAATAGTAAAATCCATTCAGATGATCTATGATGCAAACTTACAAATGCTGTTTTCCTTTCACATATATTCAAAAGGCTTCTTAACTGAAAACACTAGTGATTAATAACTACGCCACAATTAACAGTCTCAGGGTCCTTCTATATACTTTTATTCAATTTTTCTATCTTTCTCTTACTTCAGATTTCATCAGACTACAAAACGCACATTTTAAATGTTAAGTTTGCATACTCACCTCATCATGGTCAATATCTGCATCTCCAGTAATGACAATGCGCTTCTCAATTCTTGTTTCTGATACTCCACCTTTTACCATCTACAGATGATAGAAAAAAACCCCCACAACATCCCTGTAATTATTCCATATTTCCACAAAGCACTGCTTTCTGCTGCACTAAAGCAAACAGATTTCTGTCTGAGTTGCAATTCATACTAAATGTGTTCAGTGCTAAATCATCCTTTCCTTTTTCAGGTACACAGTTGGTCACCGTCTAGCAATTGCTAAACTTGATAAAAATCAAGCAATAGAGAATTACTCCTGTTACTGGAGCCCATGATTGGCAAACTGTAATTCCAGCTTCTTCTGCCATATAAATCTGACAACATGGAAATTCCAGGAGTCTTTTATTTCAACCCATCTATCATGGGCTTCTCCTCAGTCATAATCCTATGCCATTAAATACAAAGATGATCTGGTTTTTAATTCTGTCATTAAAGGACCTTCACCAGATATTTTTAACATATTTCACACTGCTGAATAGTTTTGCAGTTTTTTTCTTCACTTCTTATTCTAATGATTAAAATACTTTACCTTATAAAAAAATTCTCACAGAAATAACATTATTTGCCTTTTTAATCAGCCTGTATATGAGAAAAGAATAAACTACTACTTAAGATACACTGACCATACTAGAAAATAGCTAAGATGACTCTGTTAAGAACACCATTAGAATATTAAAACTATTTTAGAAGGTCCCTGTATCAGTAATGAACAGTTTGCGATGTAAAATAGAAAGGTAGCTTAGAAAATTCAAACAATCTTGTTAGACTGCTTATCATCAATTCAAAAAAGATAAAGATCTGCTGCATCATGGTAATCCCAGTAATTTTTCAGAAGACAAGACTGAAACCATTTTCTTTCTGTTCCTTCCAAGAAGCAAGACTATTTGACATCTGAACTTGACAAGCAAATGTATATTTCCTGTCAAAACTCTGATTCAATTCATTGAATAAAGATTTTTTTCCTAAAATGGTGGTGGTTTAATGTTTCCAAAAGGGAGCAGGAGTCTGAAAAGGATCTGTTGACCAGTCTGTATAACAAAACATTTGCACTTTTAATTTCGAGCTTACTTTATGTGACTCACTTTCCAACATTATCCTTCCTCTGTCATTTTGTGCATAAGACTTTCAATCTTCAGAACATTTCGATCTTTAGAAAATACATCCAGAGAGCAGTGAACTATTGTTCAATTCTGTCATGTTGCAAAACTTATGTCTCTTGGGGGGGGAATCCTGAATTCACACTTTGTTTCCCTCTTCCATTTTTCTTTGCCCTAAACAATACTTTCTATAATTTTATTAGAAAAAGATGCTAAGAGTTCAAAGAGGAGTTGAAAACTGTGCTATTTAGGCATGCCTAAAATTTAACAAATATTTACATAAATTAGCAATAACAATAATCATCATCATGCTTTGGTAGTTCAACACACTCTGGCATGAAACATTACATGTTTCATGTTTTACATGAAACAGATGTGATCTCCCATTAACACTGAGTTTTCCTTTCCAAGCATGGAATGCAGAGCAAATAATTCAGCACCCAAATACGCTTGCAAAGTAATGTAGCAGAATGATCTGTTTTTAAATATTCCCTAAACCTAGGAGCACAGGGATGATCAACACAAAATCTGGGAAAACATTGTTTCAGTTCACCATGGTGGCATTAGCAGGGCTCCTGTGGACCTCAGACAAATTAGTTACACTAGCAAAGATTCTGTAGGATATCAGTGACTGATGACAGGGCTGAATCTGTAAAAATTTAGTTACATACTTATTTGTCAAATACTGAAATAAGACCTACATGAACTACTGAAAAACCACTAATCATATTTTTCCCAGATTTTCCTGTTTATTCATTAGGACTTCTGTCTTGAAAATCTATGTACAGAAAGATTAACTCTCATGCATGCCTGAAATAAATCCCTTCCATTTCAAGTTAGTTTTTGTCAATGAATGAGCAGATATACAAGAAACTTCATGCAAAATTGTGTTTTGAGGGCCCGGTGTCTTTTTTAGTTAAGAAAGACATTAAATATATTTTACCTTTGTGATGTGTGTAGTTGTGGTAGTAGAAATGGACTCTGATGTAATTGTCTGTGCACTCACCAGCACACCGCTATCACCAACAGCACTGCCATCAAGCTATAAGAAAAAGGTATTTTTGTATTTTGGCATTTAAAAACCTTTGTTTTCACAGGAGAAAAGGCTATTTTTCTTATTAAACAGTCTTTAATTCAACTAGAACTGAAACCTAAATAGAAGCCATCCAAGTTTACAGAGTCATGTAAGGCTCTTATTACGGCTCATTCCTGTGCAGAATTCATGATCACAGTTAAGTGTTCCTTTCAGGAGCAATGAGATATTTTAATCAAGTTTCCAAAACTGGACTAAAGTGAGTTATACTTTTGCAGACAGTAACTAAGTCTTTTTTACAGAAAAAGAAAATTAGAACTTCTTAAGTAATATGGTTTTGTAACATTTCACTTACCTAATTCATAGCCTAAGTATAATCTTATCTGCTAGAAAAAAAGTATATGCTTTTGAAAAGCATTTTTGGACATTATCTATTTTGATCTACATAATCGGAATGAAAATAAGATTGCAAACAAACCAGTCACCATACCTGTGAAGATTCATATGTGATAGTCTTAGTTTCTGTTTGAACAATTGGAATTTCTTTAGTGGAGATTTCAGTTCTCTGTGCGGCATCCGAAATGGTTACCATCTCTGTTTTCACTACTGGAGGCTGTGATGCAAGAAATAAACAATCAATTCAAAAGACAGAAGAAGTTTTGTAAAGTGGACCAAGAAAACACAACCAAAAGCTCAAGAAAAGCATAACAGTAAGATAAGTATTTGACTGACTTCCCATACAAAAAGCATGCAGTAAAAAAGCAAAATGAAACGAAGATTAATATATCAGCTCTCTAGGATATCCATAATATTGTAGGAAAATTTAATCTCCTAATAACCTTGTCAAAGTTCAGTGTTTCAGCCAACAGTACATATCAAAGAGCAATTGCTAAAACGAAGCTACATGTGTACTGAAAATGTGTAAAAGGATCACTACAAAAAAAAAAATCTTAGTTTGCATTAAGAAATTGACAGCTAGCTCAGAGAGATGAACTTTGTATTAGAACTAATCTGGGAAAATACCTATCACTCCTCAGTCTGCAAATCAGGACTAGAAATTCCATAAAATTTTAACTATATAATATGTATTACTTCTGGAAAAGAAAAACTTTTGAAAACTGGATTTTAAGCAGTCTAAATTTTTCTGTAAGTCAATTACTTCTTTTGACAAAGATTCTAAAAAGCTACTTCAACAATTTAGAATAAAGTAGTGGTATTCTCTGTAATATCACAAACAAAGCAATTAACCTGGGGTCTGTAAGCTAGTGAACTCATGACTTATCTTATTGGAGGAGATTTTCACTAGATTTAAGAACTAAAGCCTTTTGATATTTTTCTAGATGCGTCAGCTGCTATCTTATATTGGTTTTGAATACACATGGGGTAAAATGCCAGGACAAAAATGCAAACACCCTTTCAAGCTTACACACACAGTAGCCCTTCTCCCCTTCCTCCAAACTATCTATGTTTTTAGGAAGTGTGGGTGCTTGCAAATTTTAAAAGTCTAATAAACTAATTATTTCATGTAATTCATCAGAACAGTTGTGTATGCAAAAGACAACAAAAGAAAGAATACAAGCTGTTTCGATTTAGAAGGAAAAAAAATTGCCACCATTACAACAACAAGCAGGTAGAGAACTACAAAAAACCCACTGAATTGGTGAAAAACTCAGCAGAAGATTATGACAAATTTACAAAGACATACATGTCTGCATTTAATTTTTTCCCCTTCTGCTTCTTTATCATTTGCCCAGTAAGGAACTCTTCAACCTTGTTTGGCTTAAAACAACTGGTTGCGACAGGAACCCCTGCATGCTTGTTTGGCTTAAAACAACTGGTTGCGACAGGAACCCCTGCATGCTTCCTAAGTATCTACTGCACGAGAAGACTTCATAGAAACGTGATATGAGCATCACCACTTAACAGTGCAGTGCTCTCACCTATGCAATTTCTAGCCACACATATTCTAGCCTAAAAATCCGTAATGTTTTACTGAAAGAAGGAAAAAAAAGGCAGGAAAAGCAGCGATTAATTACAGGGGAAAAAGGAACAAAAATTTGTGACGGGTGCTTTCTAATTTCAATTTGCAATAGTTTTCCAATCACAATTACATGTCATGGACTTGTCAAAAACAGTTGACAAATAGACAAGACAAGACTTAAAACACTGGAAACATGTAAGTAATAAATACACATTATGTATGTGCATATAAAATACGGAGGAGATTAAAAAAAAAGAGATCTCAGTCTTCGGAAGGTTTGCCTTTACTGGTGATTTTCACGCAGTTCTAGCAAAAAGTCAGAAACCATAACTGAAGGAGACAGAATTTCACTGCTCATCAATGGTTTCTCCTTCCAAATGATCTGAATCTTGTTGGATGCCAGAAGATGTGGAGGAATAGGAGAAGAAGAAAGGCAGGTATATGTTCACCCCAAGAAATATCTCTGCTTAATCTAGTTGTCATACTGTTCTACCATTTACCTCAGAACAACAAATTAATTGTGGTGTAACATCAATGTCAACATGAGACACATCTCCATTGAGTTTCAGCTGTTCCTCCTCTTTTTCTTCACCTAAATCTTGCTTAATTTGTTCTGACAAATTCTTCTCTTCTGTAGCTACAGTAACTGTATTTTCCTGAACCAAATCTTCAGCTGTAACTTGTGTGTGCTCCACTGGGACATTTAGTTTACTGCCTTCTGGTACGGCTTCCACATGCTGCGTTTTTTCTTCATGTTCTTTCCTTTTCACGTCTTCCTCTTCTTCCTGTTCTTCCCTGATGATTTCCTCAATTGACCTATGATGGGGCTGGTATTCTCCCACCTCTTCATCCTCACTCTCACTACTACTGCTGCTGCTGCTACTATCTGATGGCAATGATGAAGAGTCCTTTTTTGACAGGTGCTCCACCTTACATGTCTCCCCAGCATCAGTGGCAATGTGTATTTTCCCTTTGTTGGTTTCGTCTACGACTACTGTTTCTTCTATCCCAAACTCTGCCTGCTTCTTCTCCTCCACTATGTCCAGAGTCTCATGTGAACTCTGCACAAAAAACATGGATGAGGAAAAACAAAAGTAGAGTATATGAATAAATTAAAATGATGAAAATAAAATTAGCTGATGGCTGGTTCATGTCATATGGAAGACAAAAGATGGCTGTGATGGTTAACTGAAAAAAGAAGGAAGGAAAGAATGAAGATGGATTGGAAGAGTTAGAGCCAATTTAGCCATGGAAAAAAGTCTGCAGAACCTTATCAGCATCGCTGACTCCAGTACAAGGCCCTTCTGCTCTGGAAGCATGTCTCTGTGAAACAAAAAGTAATCAGAGGACAAGAATCAATGCATAACCCTTTTCAATAGTGCAACATCCTCCAAGCAAGCTTTTAAGAATGTATACGCATGATACTAGACAGATGCTACATATTCACTGCAAGATGATAGTTTCCTTACACTTCATCGAGATATTTGATCAAAAGTAGGTAAGAGTTATGGAAATTATTATTGGCATAAGAATTGAATTATGAAAGCCTGAAAATAAAAAGCATGAATGCACTAGCCAGTGATGCTACTGAGGCAGTTATTTCTCTCAGTTAAATCAAGAATTCAGAATAAATAATATTTTAAAAAAGTAAACAGCAAAAAATAACGTTCTACTACCAGTTTGCGATAATTTAAAAAATAGTAAAAAAGGCTTTGTTGTATGGTTTTATTCGTTGCCTTTGTTCTGTTACTTTATGAAACTTAATAGATAACGAGAGGAAGACTGCTTAGGGTAGTATGTTGCCAGAATAGCAATACATGATTACCAAGAAGATCCTATTAGAATTCAGTTTGGAGCCAAAAGGATGATATTAAAGCAGCTATATTAGTATTTGTTGCATAACAAAATAACGACAGCTATCCGAAAGCCCACAGTAAATTATGTATTAGGTGTCAGGTTTTTTTAATCAAACGTATTTTTAGTGAACAGTCTGCAGCAAAATTAAGAGCTCAAATGAAAAGAATGCAAAAATCGACACACCATCTGTGACTTAATGCTAGCTTTTATTGCTGTTTACCTAGCGCAGCACCTACGGAGCATAAGCTTAGGCAAGCACCGATTCCTCCCTGTTCGTGGCGTGCTGCAGACGCAGAGCTAAGCTCCGAGGCAGGCAGGCACGCCGCTCTAAGGCAGGCGGGACGCAC
>NW_008239110.1:17067057-17068131 GCF_000691975.1 Corvus brachyrhynchos
CTCTAGACGGGTAAGAGAAGGGAAAGAATTAGACAGCGGCGGACGGAGCGGCAGCCACCTACAAGGGAAATGTTTGGCAAGACAGAGACGTGACAAAGGCAAGGGCTGGGCGGGAGCAGGGGGGCACGGACAGAGGGGACACAGCACAGCCGTGCGCTGGGGCTGCGCCTCCACCATGCGCAACACACCGTGGAAACTGAATACATCGACATTTACACATCGACATTTACACATCGACATTTACACATCGACATTTACACGGATTTCCCAAACAGCACGGTTTACTTAGCTGGTAATTCCGTATTTACTATTGGGATTTTTTTTCCCTTTTAAAAATCCATTTTTGATACCTTCTAATGCCCAGCTGGATCAGAGCTCCAGGTCTGTCAGACACATTTGCTTAAAATACATACCCACAGAGCTGAAATGTTAAAATATTTCTTACTTCTTTATAATAAATGTTATATATATGTTTTCAAAATACTTAAATATCCTAAGGAAATTCATGTCGATTAAAAATCTGTTTTAATAAAGCCCTTCCCATTTCAGTGGGAAAACTTGTTTTTTTTTTCAAATATACATAAAAGATTACACATTGCTTTAAAGCATAAGTTATATGTTCATAGTCTGGTCTATTTTTTGTAGGGCTATAAATCTGTATGGTTAAGCAAAGTTTGAAAGTTCATGTGGGTACAAGTCTCTGAAAGGCTACAATTCTTTATTTCAGATTTCATTGCACGAACGCTGGTAAGAAGTTAGAAGTAAAAGCGGTTAAAATAAAAAGCCATCAACATACAAATACATAACATGACATAAGACACATGTTGACAACATTCCATGAGATACATTTCAGCCTTCCTGAAGGGCACTACAGAGAATCATGCCAGAAGCAGACGCCAGAGGAAAGCCAAGGTGCCATGCACACAGCTGCAGCGGTGGGGATTCACCATGGGAGCAGTGATGTAGAGTATGAACTGACAGAGGTTACACCATGCTACTGTACATACACTACAGCCCAGATGGCATGCAGAAGAACAGAGACGGAAAAAGAAAAAGAACCTTTAACTTGTTCTT
>NW_008239110.1:17068239-17165576 GCF_000691975.1 Corvus brachyrhynchos
CCCTGCCCCTCCTTTCCTTCCCTAGTTTGCTACACCCAAGAAGCATTCATCTCTTAACAGATTACATCCAGAGGCAAAGATGTTAATGATCCTCCTTTCACTGTACTCTGGTACCTTGTTTTCTGATCACTCAAAGAATTAAAAATTAAAAAAAAAGCAGGCAAAAACCAAAATCTTTATGTGGTAGGTGGTCAGGCTGTGTGCATCTCTCTCTATCCCTGCTCCCCCTTATATATATATATATATAGTTAAAGACACACACATACCACCCCTCTTTTAGCATTTTCCCACCTTCAAATTTTTGGGTCTTCCAGTCTTTTAAAATGAAAACCCCAGTCACACAGTTCATTTGATAATGTAACCCCTGTTTCCTGGGGTAAATTTCCTTAGTAAAAAGGATTAAATGTATAGATAGGATTCATCAATTTTCTATCAGCCCCTGTTTAAATTCCTGGCAAATTCTTCTGGTACACAGTCATACACTCTAACATGATATATTGTTTACAAGCTGCGGCAGATGGATTAAAGAAAAAATATTGTGGGTATCCATAAAACAGAAATTTTTCCCATATTTGCGACATACATATTAATGTGTCGGGTTTTGTTTAATTAAGTCACAGATGCTGTGCACTTGCAAGAGTATGGTGGATCTAGAGTATACTGGCACAAATGAGATGCACCCAAAATAACATTTCTAGTACACAGAAAATTACTTATTTGCAAGCATTTTTGCTGAAGCAAAAGAAGGAAGAAAACAAAGACTATTAGCAGTGGTATCCCTGCTTTATTCTCATCTATTATTCAGCTATCCTAAAGGACAGGCAAGGATCAACAGGCATCCATCAACAAATAATTCAGGATGGAAATACAGTTTCCCAAATGTCATAATTCTATATGTTAGTGAAATAGGACTGCCAGCTTCACATTCACCTAATAGACCAAAAGTGATGTAAAAAAAGCAACATCACAATTGCTACTCATCACTATCACACTGCTACTAGTCCCACTGGTTATAGAGTGCTTTTCTTTGCATAGATGTTATACCAACTTATGAGGGACAAACCCTCCCTCTTTTCCTGAATGAAAATACAGGTACAGAAGTGCAGAGGTACTCAGAACAGGTTGCCTTTGAAATGAAGCTGTTTATACAGCATTATTGATCTGAACAATGATTACATAGTGAACACCCAAAGCAAAAGTTCTTGTGTGAAGTGTCTAGTAATGGCAAGCAATTATTTCCATACAGAGTGAAAATACATGTTTTGGTGTCATCCTAGTCACATCAAATACAGTAATTTTCCAGTGAAAAATTGGTTTTCTTTTCAAATAGTGGCCATTCAGAACTTCATGGTTAGTTTGACGTTTTAAGAAAAATGTTGCTGGCATTCTTATATGTGTGTATCTATACACATATACACACAGAGATCCTGGTTTACAACTCAACATTCTCCTTCCAGTATTGGCTTAAAAAAGTTATTTCCATCAAGGGAAAAAAAAAAAAAAAGAACAAGAAAGAAGTGCCCAAGCTAGCAAGCTAGCCCACAGCAGATATAGCGACAAAGCAGCAGGTTTCAGGGCAGCCACCTTATCGGTTTCCTCTGGTTTTGCTCCAGCAATCCACGGCATTGCAATCCATTGTTTCTCCTTCCCAGGCAGTGTTTTCACTTGGAAAATGTGGTCTCCTTTTTTCTATTTGGTTTTCATTTTATAAAACCAGTGTAAATCAACAAGCAATGAAACAGACATACACTGTACATAAACATAAAACCAAATCATCTGGAAGTGACAGAACATACTAGATGAGCAAAAAAAGAAACCAAATCACCAGATACAAAATAACTTGCAGGGGCCTCAACTTCAATGCAAAGAAATTAATACAGAAAATACACACAAATACATAATAAAAATTAAGTTACACTTTGACATAAATCTCTGTTTCAACCAAAAATATATTTATCGCTATTAAATGAACCACTGTGTCATGAATATTTGAAAATATGACCAACATTTGTATCTATGCATATACCACCATGTGTAGAAATATTAAGGTGGTACTAAGAAATTTGAGGAATTTCTTGGCAGTAACCATAAATTAACAGAATAAAGAAGTGATGCATAGTTGCTGTGTTCTCTGTATGCACATACTCACAGTTCAGACTGCTTACAGATATTACTGAAATAACGTCCTACTATCAAAAAGAATTCTGTAGCATCAGGCCTGCTTAATTGAAAGCTCACATTTCTGTGCACTAAAAGAAAGCTGAAGAATTTAAGGGGATAGGACAACAATACATTCAAGGAAGGAAGGGTGGGAACCATGGTGATAGACAAGGACAACACCACAAGCTGATTGCTTTAAAAGACTGATTTACTCATCTCCTGAAAGAAACAGCTAATAACCCAATATAACTACAAGTTTCACAACAGCATGAGAAATTTGGGTAGCTTTCTTGGTACAGGCTTTCAGGATGTTATTTGTAGAAAACTGTTTTCCATACTGCTGTTTCAAGGTTCAGTCAGAAAGGAGAGGTAGAGAGAAAAAGTAGATAAATTCATTTTACAGACTCTTAAAGATTAAGATAAGTAAATTTTAACAACTACATTAAATGTGTCCAGAAGTCAATACTGTAAATTAACTGATCGCATGAAGCCCTTCTGAAACAAAACACAGACTGTGTGTCTCTTTATGCACAAGCTGTCTATGAAGAGATAAAGATATAGAAAAGGAAGGAAAAGTTCTACGGTCACTGAAAAATTATCAATCTGTGTAAATCAGAGTGAAATTTAAGATATCCTTAACATACAGGAAAATACTGCCATCACTTCTGTTTTCCTCTAATTCAGTTGTTCATGTAGAAGAATAAAATTCCACCCACAATTTAAAGTCAGGTCCAATAGTAAGTGCTAAAAAAGTTAATGTATACTTAGTAATAACAAATATTACACCACACAAATAGTGTTAACCTAAAGGACAAACTGCATTTGCTGTATTACATACAGGGTTGTATGGAAAGGCATGCAGACAGGTGTGTGCAGTGACATACCCCTTGTGTCTGTAGGGACAGAGGTGTGATACGCCGCTTTTCCCACTCATTTGGGCGTGGTTCGGGTGTGGATTCCATGAAATTGCGCTTGAGCTCACTAATGCTAGCCTGGTGTTTCAGTAAGTCGTCCTGGGTCTTATCCAGGTCCTAGCAACCCGCAACATAAAACAAAGTAGGACAAAACACGACAACAAAAGCAAACTTAACTGGGGAAAAAAAAAAAAAAAAGGAAACAGAAGCAACCAAACCAAGGAAAGTGCCTTGTGTCTGAAAAGGTGACCCTCTTTGGAGTGCCTCAAAATAAAAAATTTAAGGCTGCAAGGAACCAAGATTTTTTAATTTTGTTTTTGTAGTGAAGGTCTACTCATACACTGCTTCTTCCATATTTTCAAGCAAAGGAAAATAATGCTGTACATGGTTATTTAGCAGAGAGCTACTTTCACCCAAAACATGACACTACTAGCCCTTTGAAACAATAATAATTTCCAGGAGCTGTTTGCTTTCAACTAAAATTTGTAAGCACAGAAGCAAATGTCTCAGGATACTGCACAGCTAACATAACTGAAGGTAGCTTTAAGAAAGAATAGTTTAACCCAAGGAGCATAAAAATGGATCTTTCTTTATATTACGAGCTCCATGAAAAATACTTACATCTGTGAACACAATACTACACAGCCAAATATGCAAGCAGCTAACACCTGCTTAGCTTCAGAGGGACGACTCATTGTGCCTCTCGTGTAGGCTTAAACTTACTGGAAGAGTCAGATTTAAAGACTTAAAACCTGTTACCTACCAATTCTACATTTAAGAACCTGACAGCAGACAGACACAAGTAGGAATAGTTTTCATGCATGCCAGTACCAAAAAAATGATCTCTCTAAATTGCACCTCCATGGACCAGTGCCAAAGGGGACACCACAGCATGAATACCAAATGAGATTTTGTCATGACCCATTGAGGCCAAACTGCAGCACCTTGGATCAAATAACTACAAGGGATTCTTTCACTTTGTACCAGCTACAGGGCAGAGGTAAGGTTCAGGAGCTGTGCCAAAATGTAAGTGCTCTAGTAACCAGACAAAAATATATATGTTTAGCTTTCTTGGGAATTCATTGTCTTCTAAATACAGTGGCTGGACTTTGGTGGGAAAAGCAGATTTCACCCTGCCTTCACAATTTGTCTTCCTTCCAGCATTCCAGGTCTCGAGAAAAGTTTATGCTTACTCTAACACAAGAATATTTTTTTCAGTAGTATCCTGTAGTTATATTCAAGTTTAAGCCTCAGATCCATTTTTAGTAAAGAACTAAAAGACTGAGTATTAAAATGAAATACTATCATTGCGGACTAAGGAAGTTTTGTCAAAAGAATGTCGTAAGAAATAATAATCTAGGTAAAGAATCTGGATGTTTTTACAAAGATTTTAAATACTTTTTAGCAGAGCGTTCCGAAATTTACCATTTAGGTTAGGATTTTTATTTTCAGTGATCACAATGCAAAGACACTTCACATTAAGTCATGAAAAATCCAACCACCAAACTCATTAGTTTCTAAGTTCTTTTCACTTGCATGTTCAGCCCCAGTAAGGGTTTGGTGCTGCACGTATATTTCCTAACCCTGTGGATAAGCCTGCATGCAGCTTGAACATTTGAACCTCTCCCCTTCTGGCAACTCAGTAGGTTTGTATTGTCACAGGACCACTTTTCATCCTGGACTAACAAATGAGACATTAAGTATGTCCCCCTACAGTTTGCATTTCCTGAGTGAAGTAAAATCTTATGCCAAAGGCATTCTATTATACAACTGAAGCTCGTAACAATCACATCATTATTGTAAGACCTGTCTTGGCTTGACACAAGGCACATTTCTTGGACTTGATCAAAGCACAGTTATGCAATGCACACTTTCAGTGCTTTAGTAAGTTATACACAAGCAAAGTTTCAATAGTGATAAAAAGCTGCAAAAAGCCATAAAACATTAGTTGGGTTACTGCGATCCACACATCTCCTTATTACTGAACAAAACCAATCATTTAAAAAAAACAGTTTTTGTGACAAAGGGAATTATTTATAGCCCCATCTGGATGAATAAAACAAAGACAGCAGTAGGATTTTCTAAAACATTTTCAGATATTAGCTTAGGTTATTAACCACAAGTTAAATGATACTGATTATAACTACAGACAGTCTCTGATAAAATAATTGAGATTAGCAATCTATATGAAAATTCTTGCAATAAAAATCTCTGCTTCAGTGACAAAGCACTATGCATGAACGTACTGTTCAAAGCTCTTTGTTGTTGCTCATCTTCAATGAAAACCAACCTTCAAGAAGCAAGATTTACTTCCATTTGAAAAGGAAAAAATAAAGCAAATATTTCAGAAGATATCCAAACATTGAATCTTTGAATATCTGATCCTTTCATCATTTCTCAATGCTCCTAAAACCAGTGTCAGAACCAGAATTGGCTTTCTATATTTCTGCTGCTTGCCCCTTACTAATTCTATTTATTCAGCTAATGTATTTGATGAAGGTAGATTAAACTGGCAAAAGCTAGAAGCCCTGCTCAACAGAAGATGCAAACATTGAGGTGCAATGTACAAAAATCAATTTAGAATTATGAATTGCACCCATGTGTTTGCTTTATCTAAATAGGGCTATTATTCCCTGTTGCCACCTTGAAAACATTTAGCAAAAATACACTAATTGACATTCAGCGTTCAAGCTGAGGGCTGGTTGTGGGGTTTTTGCATTTGTTTGTTTTTTATTTAAACTCAGAAACTAGAATGATAGCATGCAACATTTCCAAGCTGGTTTTCCCCATGCACTTCATGCACTGTGTCCCTAACAGCTTGCAAGTGACCTCCCATTCCATGCAGCCTGGCAGCCCGTGAGAATGGAGAGTATTTCTTGTATTATATACAAACCTCCAACATTAAATTGCTATGTCTGACATAAATATTTTCCCCGTCTACTCTCAAGGAACTGATCTGTGAAATTGAGCCACATAAACAAAAAAAACGAAAACAAAACATAAAGAACATAAAATGGACCAGCAAGTAAATAAAAAAGGACCCTTACAATCAGACAGTTAAATAAAGGAAATAAAATGGTATGGTGAAAAGGCACTATTCAGACAAAACCCACAGAAATTTAGGGTGCTAACAAGGCAGGCAGCCACAGCCAGGTTCAATTGTAAAAGAACAACCAAGCACCTTCTGCTGTGCTTCCTCCTCTTCGCATTCCACCTGTGTGAGCGCATGACAAATTATCAAGAAAAGGAGGTGTTAACATTGGCTTACAGACTAACACAGAGGCTTCATCTCTTTGTAAATGCTGCTAAATGTGCTGGATTTTACAGACCTTTACTTTTTCGGCCCCAGATGTCGAAATTAAGCGACTTGGGTCTTCTTGCACCTACATTGTTGTAGAATGGCTGAAGTAATTTTTGGCATAAGTGGCATGAAAAATGGAAGTTTCACACTGTGTCTCTTTCTTGCTGTGCTTTTTATTGTTTCCCAGGTGAAAATTTAAGAATGAGTAACGAAGAAAAATGATATGCATAATTTCTATGGTAAGTGGCTTAAATCCTGCAACGAGTTGATGAGAAAATGGAATCTAATCCAGGAGTTCTTTTGGGAAAAGAGTCTAGGGTTCAAGTCAAACACTTAAACACTGTATTTACCAACTGTCTTAAATTTTAGGAATGTTGTTGTCTTGGGATGAACTATTTGCACACACCCCCCACCCCCCCCTCTTTTTAGGTGAATATATTTATTCTTAAACTGCAATGCATTCTGTTGGAAATAGTAACTAATCTTCATATCTTATCTCCAAGTATTCTGAATGCCTTTAGGAACAGCATTCTTTAAAAAGTGAACCACTTCCCAGTTGTCTTTCCACAAGTACAAATATCAACTGGTAATCTTAGGAAAAGATGCATTTACAAGTCAACACACTGCAAGTTCATAAATTTGAAGAGGGATTTACTATTCATACTGTTACATTTTGAATTCTGTGTGAATGCACATATGATGTAGTACATATCTCATTTTCATTAATTCCTGACTTATCTGGGGTTCTATTTTATGTAAGTATGTTACAAATTATGGATTGAATTAGACTACAGAAAAATTGAGAAAATCTTAGTGTCATGTTTTTTGTTATTTTATACTTAGACTGGTATTATAATGACATCGTGTCATATTTAGCATGTCTTTAATATGTACATTGGTTTAGCAAACTTTGTTAAATGTAACATTAAACAGATCCTCCTCCTTTTTGATTCTATAATAATTGGTTTAATATTTTCTTTGAGGATCAAAATAGAAGACCTTTTTCTAGTGGTATTGCTGTAGTACGTGCAGCAGACATAAGGAAAGGAGGCATTTTGTCAGCCACTCCAGATGATCAGAGCAACATAGTAGTGTGACTGAGGCTTCTGAACAGCAATTTTAGCAGTGTATTCCAAAGAACGTTCAGACCAGTGATACAGCCTGACACAGCCTGCAATCCCAGCTAATGAATGAAATCAGTCTCAACTGCTGCTAGAGATTAATCAAAGCATGTGAAAAAAGAAAAAGTGCCTTGGACAGACTCAACTTTGCACACGCCCTTGGAGAGCTGAAACATCTGAAATCTGGAATAACAAAACACTGATTTTAAAGTATTCGCAGTTTTCTGAATTCAGCTTTTAGGAATTTCATTTTTCAGTTCTAAACAGAACTTCACACATGTGCATTCCAGTCAATGCATGCAGGAGACAGGCATTTTAAGACCAATTGACAGTGCAAATAGAACTTGCAAATAGTATCAAATAACATCTATTGTTACACAGAGCACTTTCAGTATTCAGATTTATGTGCTCGTTAACATTTTAAACTACAATGCAAGTCCACCTGCAGCTCAGTATCTGTGGAATACAATGAAATTATGCATGCTGTAGGAAATTAGGCAGAAAAACCATGAGCTATCTATTGACTAAGAGTCCCACAATGGCAATTTTTCACAAATGAGAAATGCTAAAAAGATACATATGCATTTGTGTATTTATATATATATTTACAGGCATGTACACAGATACATCTCTAACTAGGAAGTGTGCAAAACTGAGCAAGCTTCATGAGAAAAAGCATAAATGCAATGTGCAAGTGTCAACATTTAAGCAGCAAAATTACACACCTCCTCTTCCTCTGCTTTGTCATTCAGGTCATTGCCATTAGAGCTACTAAAGGAAGTCACCTTAGGCTCCAGGTAGCAAAGGGACAGAGCAAGAGGAAGGGAAAATGTGAGTGAAAAAGGAATAGACTGGAAAGCAGACAGAAGGAGGACAAAGATAAGGAGAAAAGAGGGGATGAAGGAAGGAGAGGTAATAGGAATATAGTGCTGAAGGCCAGGTGGGAGGAAAGAAATGCAAACATCAGGAAGGCTAGGAAAAGTAATATAGCCATCCTCATCAAGCAGCGAACGGAAATGAAAAGAAAGGCATCTGAAGAAGCTGAATGAGACGCACAACTCGGTGCTTTTGTAGTCATTTGTATGGATTCTTCCCTCAACGGTAGGGGAGCCTCGACTATCTAGGGGTCTCATCGATTCAAAGGTATTACTTGGTGAAGCTGTTCTGGTTTTATTATGATCTGATGTTTGTTCCATGGAATTGCACTCTGAAATGTCTGGAATGGTAAGGAGGGGCTCTTCAAAGGGGTCTTCCTCAGAAATATCTGAAAGCATGTCGATCTCGGGGACAGGTGACAAGTTTGTGAAATGGGATGACATGGAATGGATGGACGGTGATGATGGGTGTACGTGAGTGAGCTGAAGAAAAAAGTTCTGTGCACAGTGGAAAATGAAAGCACAACAAAAATGCAAGTTTGAAGGCACATGAAGAGGGGAAAAAAAAGAAATTATTAGTTAGTGAAAACTTTTACTTAGAAGAAGGGATAGCTTTACTAAAGCAATAGAAATAGAAATAAAAATCCCGCTGTGTTTTACAAGCAGCCAACTTGTTTACTTCTGTGGATTATGAAAGGAACCTATTACAAATGTTTTGATCTCAGGCTGTAAAGAACTGTGCACTTTTGAACTGTAATAGTCACTTAAAACAGATGGAAGCAGACAGACATTCAAAGCTTTGGCAGAAAGGTCAGAGGACAGTGCAGTACACGAAAGACAAGCTGGCACTTCTTGAGTTTATAACTGTTTTCTCTAAGACTTAAAGAGAACCAGAAAGGAAAAGAAGCATCTGCACTAGGGGGGAAAAAAAAAGCTGTTCACAGAATAAGCATGTGTAACAAAACCTTACTGAACAGCTTCCTGGAACAACTTCCTGAAATAGTGCCCTCCCCTCCACAACTGTTGGTTAAAATACTGAAAGATACACCACTTTGAAAACAAGGGAGAATCACCATTCTACCAAGGCTGAAGGCAAAATATAGTAATTTATTTTACCATTTTTTCTCCCATAAAGAAACTGTGTGTGCCTTTTTTCTCTTCAAATTCAAAATTATTTCAACTTGCCAGCAAACAAAAAAAAAATATAACTGTGGTATTTGTTCTCTTCCTACACTTGAATGCAGTGGAAACATATGAACTGCACAGAGAAACTCAGCAGTCTCACTAAGAATAAAATGGGTAACTAACTTGCAAAAATGTTTGAGGACAAAATTACTCTTTAAATATTAAACGAAGTTCTGGAGAATCGCTGAAATAGAAATGATCTCCAAGAGAGAAAGAGCAGCAGATTTTAGCCAGCACTTTGGGAGGAAATTTTTACATCAAATCATAGAAAAAATAAATTAAATTTTTGGACCTATTCCCCCAGTAGCTCAAACAAACAAGCAAATGGTTGCAACAGGAACAGATCACAGTACTTAACTTTTCACAGATATCTATACTTTAGTCAACATACAAGTTTTTAAAGGATGACATAATTCTGCAATGGCTACCAAAATTGTTACTTATGGTAATTAAACTCAGTCATAATATACCCAACTTTGTAGAGTGTACATAACCATGGTACATTAACATTTTTATTCAAGTCTAAACGAACTAAGGAAGTTAATAAAACTCACCCTTTGAAACATTTTTTCAAGAACACATGCAAGCTTACTGAGAATTTAAGTTCAATTTATAGCAATAAAAGAAACTCTAGGTCAGTGCCATTTGGAAGTTTGTATTCTCTTTTGCTTACATACACTTACATTAAGTTAAACACACAGAAACCACTTGACAATTTTCCTTTAATATTTTAATATAATGTGGTGTATGATACTCAGAACTGATAGGCACTAAATAACCACATGTGGACACACACCACATGAACAAATAATTTCGGTGTGAAAGTCAGACATACCTTTCCATCCTGAGTCAATTCTAATTGTGGAGTTTTGAGTGGGCTTTCATCTTCTTCTCTGCCACCTTCTTTTAACTTGGCCTGACCAGCAGCTTCAAGATCAATGATTTTATCTCTGGCAGCCTGCCCTGCAGTAGCAGAGAAGTCTCTTAGAAGACTTTGGTCTGAAATACCCATGGGAGCTATTAGAAAACAAAATAATTTTGGTTAATTTGGGTAAGCTGAAACATTTTGGTTTTAAATCTTCTTAAGAAAAACATTTTATGATTGTATCAGCAGTGATCAACACAGCTAGTTACTGAGTGATACAGTATTTTTCATCTTCTTGGCTTTACAAAAAGTCTGTGGTTCCCATTGCACTGATATGAACAGCAATGCACCCTTTTCATAAAACTTGCACTTATTATGTATGTAAAAAACCCTCACAGTATCAGACAAGTATTTATCAACTTCTTGATTAGTCTTGGAAGATAAATTGAAGGTATTGTTCTTTTGACTGTGTAAATCACCATTAAAAAAAGAGAGACAATTATTAAAGAGGATTTTGTAGAAATTCACTGTTTGAGAGGACTACTTTAATGTAATGTAGAAATTGCTATGCATATAATTGTCACACTATTTTTCACTGGAACCTTAGCAAAACTGCACAAACAGCTCAGTGAAAGTAAGAACTTATCTCCCTATATGCTTGCAAAAAATGGAAGGAGGAAATACTGAGTATGTACACTTGAATATAGTCAAAGCACAAGGGAGTGAAAGGCCTTAAATGTTTTTCCTCTTATTTGATTCAGCATAACAGGGTTAATGAGCAGGATGGCTCTTTTTTTAAATCATGATGACTTAGTCAAAATAGTAGTAATGAAACAGAGGAGAATTCATTAAATGAAGGAGTTTTAATAAATACAACTTTGATACAAACTTAATTCATTTAGTAATGTTCTGTAATACCTCCATATGCTTTGCTTTACAAAGCCAAGGTGCAGAAAGTTGAGAGGAAGAGGTGTGTCTTGGGAGTACCTTTGAGGGATATCCTCTTTTCAAAAGTCTAAGCTTCACACCAGAGGCTCCCTTAAGAGGGTAAGAAGCCAAGCCCAGCTAATGGGAAATATGGCATTTGGGATGTAAGGCTTTTGCAGGGCCCCTGTAAGTTCTGCAACTTAAACTTCTGATCCCTTCTTAGGTGGCAAAGAGAGCATTTCTTGGGTATATGTCCCTCAAGTTCCATGAGTAAATTTTGATAAATCAGAGTAACTTACGTTGGAAGGAACATCCAGAGGTCAGCTAATCCAAACCCCTGCTCAGAGAAGGTCGAATTAGACCAGGTTGCTCAAGGGCTTGTCCAGGTGAGTTTTAAGCACCTCCAAGGTCTTTTTAAACAAGCAAAAATTTGTTACTTGTAACCAAAATTTGCTGTGTCTCAGCTTGCAGGCGTGCCCCACTGCTCTATCACCACGCACCTCTGAGAAACACATGGCTCTGTTTTTTCTATAGGTTTCCTGTCAGTAGCTGTAGACAGTAATACCTCACTACAGCCTTCTCCTTTTAAAGCTTAAGGACCACAGTTCCCTCAGCCTCTCCTCATATATCACAGGCCCCCAGCCCTCTGACCAGCTTGGTGGTCCTTACTGGGCTCGTAATATGTCACTGCTCATCTAGTACTGCAGAGAGCAAAGATGAACATGGTATTTCAGGCGTGGTCTTCAGAAAGTACTGAATAGAGAAGAACAATAATTTCTGATGTGCCAGCTACACTTTTGCTAATCCAGCCCAGAATACAGACAACCTTCTTTGCTGTAAGGACACTCTCATGTTGACTCGTGTTCAACCTGTTCCACTGGAGTCCCCAGATCCTTTTGTGCAAAGGAGCTTTCAGAACAATGTTTCATCATGCTCAAAATTTTGACGCTGATGCTTCTGTAAGAGTTAAAGTTAGGGCCTGAACACACATGCATGCATGCCTGTATTCTACAGATGATGCACAAGGGATGTCAGAGAGGCTTGATTATACAACCATTGAGAGTTGTGAAGAATTCAAATTGTTTCTAACCGAAAGAAGAAAAGGAACAAAACCAGACTCAGTAACACTGACATGGTGATGGGTTTTTTGGTTGCCACAAGAAGTCATCACATCCTATAGCAGTGCAAGCACTTTTGCCTCATATTTTTACTTCAGTTCTCGAAAGGTAAGATTGGTAGGTTTCCCAAGCAAGTGTCCCAGTTTCTTCTTTGTTATAGTATAGAAGAATGTGTATTTGCAGAAGTAAAACTCTTCTAAGTAGAAGATTTTTTAAAGAAAATAAGATAAAGTTGACAGCTCAATTGTAGCTAAACTCACATCACTGTCATGGTTCACTTTTATTCCAGTGAAGTTGTGCGTGCCTGAATCTAAGTCAAGCTTCATGTTATTTTGCTGAAGTGTTTTTCTATTATATATTATTGTAGAAGTGATTTTGAGTAAGACATATGCTTTTACATCTCACACATAGTGCTGCTACCCCTGCCTTTGGAAAGAATGCCTGTTTCCAGTAAAGGAAACCAGACGGTATTTCTGCTCAAAAAGACCAAACACCAGTAATGACAAAAAGAAACTTTAGCTATTCAAAGTCAACATAAAAACTTTCAACTAAACACTGAAGTACTGAATATACTAGGATAGCAATATACTGAACAAAATGAAGGAAAACTCTAAGAAACAATGTGTTCAGCCTTTTCTGCTTAAAGATGCTCAGGCCAACCCAGATCCCAAAAGAAGCCACTGACCAAACAATTCTATTAAGAGCCTATGGTATGTGCCTATCCCTTAAAAAAGGTATGAGTAGTGTACAGAGATGCTACATACCCAATATAGAATTTTCCATGTATTCACAGCAGTGCCATACCATTTAGGCAGTGACTGAACTTAATGTTTAGGTCACCTAACATTGACAAGTACCTAAATCGGCTTTAGGAACTGAAATTCATAAATTTGTCAAATGACCTTCTGGCCATCCATAATGTTAACATTTCCGAATGTTGGTCAGGTCAGAGTGACAATGCATAATGCAATCACAACCCTGAAAAAATAAGTCAGATTTCATACCTCCATCAAGGCTTCTGGAAACACGTTTGCTGGAAGTGCGCTCGAAGTACGGAGCTGGTCTGTCTATGAGGTTGCTGGCCTGTCGTGTCTGCGCTTGCGTACGGCCGCTGTAGCGGAACTTGGAACCCAAGGTCAGAAACTTCGCTTTTGGGGGCTGTTCTGGTGATACAAGTCTAAAAAGTAATATGAGGAAAGTCAGTTTAAAAGGCTTTATTTTAGGTATGTAATGAGGTAATTTGAAGCTACTTATTGCATTTCAACTTCAGTTCACAGTGCTCTCCAAGAGAGGATTCTACTGTAAGCTCTGCAAAGACCTTCTAAAACAATGCATGTTATTTACTGTTTGCAGTTGAAGTGATGCTGATAACCATCACATTTTTCCACAATATGACTAAGCATCTGGGATTCCTATCTTTTGGTGCTATCTTGGTTAAATTTTAATTTTTTTGTAGAAAGCTGAGGTCATTTTAGGTCCATGTAGAATACATCTCAGATCTCTCCTTAGAATGTTTCTTATAGTAAACACTATACATTCCACTTCCACTGCCTTTCGTATATTCTGAGGTACCAATATGGCAGCTGCTGTTCCTCAAAGTTAGGGAATGGTGTCTCAAACCTGTATAGAAGGGAGTATCAAGTGAAAAGAGATTGAGAACACTGGAGAGTTGTTACCCAACAGCAACAACTTTAACAGTCTACATTCAGACTCTAGCTTCTTTACAGTGTCATTTATAAATTTATATAGGTTGATGTTCACTGGATATAAGGAGTGGGGGGAAGAAGCATATTGTGAAAAGTGTGAAAAAGAGTCAGTTACATGTACTGTTAATGCTGGATATGTATGTTTGTACCATAAATGTTGGAGTCGTTATCAGAAAGTCCATGTACCAATGTGGCAGAACTGGCTGTGAGGGATTCTGTTTTCTTATCAGAAAGAGTGGCTGGGCATTGGAATGGGCTACCCAGGGAGGTGGTAGAGTCACCGTCCCTGGAGGTGTTTAAAAAAAGGCTGGATGTGGCACTCAGTGCCATGGTTTAGTTGATAAGGTGGTGTTAGGTCATAGGTTAGACATGATCTCCAAGGTCTTTTCCAACCTGGTTGATTGTGTACCACCAGGTTTTGATATCATGTGAGTTTGAAGACAGGTTCTCTCTACATCCCTGAACTTCCTTCAGTATAGGACTTCAAAGTTCATATTCATGTAACCCCTGTTGCTTGTACTTTATACTTGAAATCTGACCATCAGCTGCAACAGAGGGTACTGTTTGTTCCACTGCCATCCTTGCTGATATTGCAAACAGTCATCACTGCAAGAACTCCTCCCAGTCCCTGCTTCTCTGGAAAGGCCTTTGATGTTGTTTCCTGGATCAATGTAATGCTGCAAATTCATGCTCACCCATCATGGCCTACTCTCTCTGTATAAAACTATCAGATTATTGCAGACAAAGCTTCTTGATTTGAGAACCTGCAAAGAATGAGCAGCTCATTGAACATCAACTTCTTTCTAGCAGAACCAGCAATTCATGTGCCCTTTGTACTGAGGATGGCACAGATGGGCAAGCAAGAGTTCAAACTGTGCTGACTTTTTTCTCCTCTTTTGAAGCATTTGCACAGAAATATCTGCGTCAGCAGAACCCAATCGAATGTATGCTAAGACAGTATCCAGTGCTGGGTTCTGAAGACTACAACAGTCATTCTAAAGGTATTTCAACAAAACTGAAGAATTTTCAGGTACCTAGCAAACAGAACAGTGAGCTAGTGTGGTGAGCTGACCCAGGCTGGATACCAGAGTCCCACCAAAGACACTTCCCTTTCTCAGCTGGACAAAAGAGAGAAAATGATGTAACAAGCAGCTTATGGGTGAGATAAGGACAGGGAGACATCATTCACCAATTGCTCTCATGAGCAAAACAGACTAGACTTGGGGAAAAATTCTTTTAATTTGTTATCAATCAAATCAGAGTAGGATAATGAGAAGCAAACCTGAATCTTAAAAACACCTTCCCCCATTCTCCCTAAGAGGGGATGTTTATGGCTTTATCAGGGCACTAGCCAGAAGCATCCAATCCCCCATGCCTAAAATGCATATGCATGCACCTGAATCTGTTCCTACATTGATAAAGAAAACAATTCAAGACAAACTAATGCACCCTTCTGCACTAAGGCCACTTATGCAATAAAATTGCAAGTATCTGGAGCTTCACTTTCATTGCTTCTATAAAACAGTCTTTCTCCCCATTATTTCTAAGAGAGAGTGCATTATTTACTAAGAGGAAGAAGGCTGAAAGCATTTTTCCAAGGTTCCTTCTGTTCTTGATTTTCCAGTCTTGGCAAGGCTGCAGCATTAACTACCATTTTTATCTTCCACCCTGCTGAGATAAACTTTTAATCTTTTAATGTGGAAAAAACAGGAGAACTAATTACTTCCTGATTAAGGGCAATTGAATGGATTTTTGTATTACAGTCTTAATTACATAAAATAACTGAAAACTATGCTTTTACCACTTTAGGACATTCTGGAGAGATGGTGAAACAATCATGAAAATTTCAAATAAAACATCATAAAGTGGAAATATAAGCAGGTTTCTGCAGACACTAGTTAAGATCCAGAGTTGCCAACTAAGCTTACCTCAAAATTTTAATGTAGATATATAGTCTGACTGTACTTTTAAAGTAGATTGCTGCTCTTTGAAAATGGTACTGGAATCCTCTAAGTCTGAGCTGATAACAAGTGAATACAGTACCCTTTGGTTGTCATTTTCAATACAGTTCATTACAAGTTTTATAAATAACTTCATATACTGGCTGAATTTCCTATACATTACAGGAAAATGGCTCTTAATGGGATTATTTGAGACAAACTGAAACATTACATAAGACAACACAAGGAATCTTACCATGTTATATAGGGCAGGCTAAGAGATTTGGAAGCTAAAAATATACATCTAAACTATATACAATTTACTGCGGCATCATACACAAGCTTTACACATGCTCTGAATGAGCTACAGTCTCTTGGACTGTAGAAATTGCTTTCTGCTTTTTATCTTTGAAGGAAAATAGAGCTGGCTTTATTTTACTGTTTTTAAATCAGGATGAGAGGTTCTGAGGATTTTCTCTCTGGTGACATCAGTGGAGTATATGGATTTACAGAATGGTTCAAGTATTTGTTACATAATTCTTGTTATAATGTCATTCCTGGAATGTCATTAGGAAAAGCCACTTCTGATTGGAATAAAATCCAATTATTTTTATTATGTCAGAATTTCTGTAGTAAGATTATCTCCTGCCTATTAATGCTCCTGAAAGCTTTCAGACTTGCAAATCGTAGTTGTCAGTTTAGGATTTTTGACTTCAATAAGATTTGCTTTTTCCTTATTCAGGGCTATTTTATTACTATAAAACTAGGAAATACAGCTTACCAACAAAGCAAATCATGGCATGAGTTATTTGAAGAGCATTACTAAACTTTTCACTGTGGGCAGAACTGCTTGCTATTTGTGGTAATAGACACCACCAGCCAAAGCAGACTTCAAATTTTCAAGAATATGATTCTGGACTGTGTTAATAAATGAATTCTATCAATATGAAAAAACATCTCTGATCAGGATTTAAAAAGGAAGCGCTTCTAAATTAAGCATTTGGAGACTGATTTGTGCTGGGATTTGCCAATCTCAGCATAAGTTCCACCTTTGCATTCAAGAACACACTACATTCAATGAAAATCTGAATACTGAAAACCATCCAGTGAGACAGTTCCAGTAATCATCTGCTTAAGTCCAAGTGGTGCCCAAGTTCTCTGAAGTTCTCTGTCTAGCAGGTATATGCAGCAACAGGATTGCATTTACCATAAAACACAGCTGTTTTTTTTAAAAGCAAACAGGCTACTGAAGGAGAAAGCTTACTGTTTACATACCCTAGGTACTGTGCTTTGCAGAAAAACCTCAGATTCAATGCCTATCCAATTCATAGGAGATTCAACCTAAATCTGTAACTCCTAGGCTGCATGGGGCACATGCACTCCCTCACAGAATGTGTGTTATTATAAAAATCAAACAACCATTTTTTCAAAGTCCTTTTCAGTGGAAGAAGTAGACAGAGGAACAACTCCATGGTCTGTTGTTAAGGTGCTCATTTACGAATAGATCATCGTTTCAATGACCAATTCAGAATTCTATGTTCCTCAGCTGCTGGAGAAAAAAATGCAGAAGAGGTTATGGATTATTACATAAAAATTAAAGTGATCCTCTGTTCTTTGAAGAATGATTGTGAGCTCAGTCTAGTTCATAGATAAGGAAAAACTCAGCTAGAAGCATTTACACTCAGCAGAATGTTCAAGTTAATTGAATGAAGATTACTGTCAAGCCCTAGGAGCTTCTTGTGAAGGTGTACAGTGGCTTTCTAGATGCTCATTCTTAAAAGTCAATCTCTCAGGAAATCTCATCACAAATCACAGAATGGGTCAGGTTGGAAGGGACCACAGTGGGTCATCTGGTCCAACCTCCCTGCTCAAGCAGGGTCATCCTAGAGCACGTGGCACAGCATTGAGGCCAGACAGTTCTTGCAGACCTCCAGTGCTCCATGACCCCTTGTTTAGTTCCATCCTCTTAGCACTCTGCAAGTTTTGATAAAGCAGTTAATTGTACTTGAGACTTTAAGAATCGGTAATTTGGGGTCAATGACTGTCAGGGTATCTTCCATCTAAGAGGTGTCACTGCAAGGGGCAAAGAAGGGGGAAATCTTTACTTGTCTCCTATCCTTTAAAAGAAGTATATGAGCATACCTTGAAAAGTGAGGGAAGGAGAGAATTATCATTTACCTGAAGAAAGTATGGTGCTCCACACAAACCTTCCATAACCTTTTAGCAGCCCGATGGTTTGGCAGTTTGAACCCAATAGTGCTCTCAAACTGTTCCAGCTGGAAAGAATCCACAAAAAAAATTAACCCATTTCCTTAAGCTGGCCATTAGTAGGTAGAGTTCAGATAGTTCCATTACTGTATCAAGCAGTAATACTCCTGCCATAAGACTTCATAAGATTTTTTAGAAAATATTTTAAAAGATCAGAATTTCCAGCCCTTTAAAATAATTATACTTGGTGGGCTATGTCACGATGGATAAATTGCACGAAGCAATTGTATTGAAAGTTGTGCTTCGTACTTTGCTTGGGTTTAATAAAAGTCTGAAATTCATACTGCAGTGTTAAACTTCTATGTTTTGTATCACTATATAACAGTTTCTTAGCAAAAATATTTCATCTACGCACAGCATCAGTGAATGCAAGAACAGTACATCTGCATTCAAAAACTTACCTAACTACAATGTTAGTATTGTAAAATTGGTGTTTGGATGTCTCTTTTATATTATTTATTCACACAGCAAAAGCCACTTTAAACATTTTATAGTATAATCTAAAAAAGCATTACAGTATCTGACATTTTGGGGATTTTGTTAAATTTCCAGTTACAAAGGGTTCAAAATGTAACCACACACACACCCCCCTTCAGCAACTTCCAGAAACTTTTAGCAGTAACTGAAGGGAAAGTTAAGTCCCCTACTTCCACAGCAGCTAACAGAAAGAGTTATAACATCCTACAGGATAACTCAAGCCTTTGGTTACAGCCACGGACTTGATGTGCTGACATTTAGCAAACAATTATACCCAAAGAGGAAGAGAAGCTGGCTCTCTCCCAGGACTGCAAGTTTGCACAGTCAGAACATGGCCAATATAACTAGCTTTTTGTGTAAAAAACCCCCATAAAATAACAAGACAGCTTCTATTAAAAAAATGAAAATAGATTTTCTTCTTGGTTTGCTGTTACTAATCAAGACAAGTGTTTAATACAATCATTAGAATCTAGATGAAAAAGCACTCTTAAGTTCTGCTTGAATCCATCATAAGCTCATGAGGACAACTGTGGAAAAAATGAGGATGTTTTCTTGTTTCTGTACAAAAATGATCTCACAAAAGAAACAAGACTGGAGGGTGCTACTTACTTCTGCTGGCCTGACTTTGATGTAGAAATTACTTCGCTTGTAGGAAATCTTCAGAATTTTTGGCCAAGCGAAGCGATTGATCCGGAGTCTGTCTTTGTAAATCAGCAGACCGTTAGCACATACACCCAGCATGATATCCACACCTTCAGAATCCTACCAGGTATGAGACAATTTCATAAAAACCACTTTAATAACATTCCAAACAAGTAATTATTGCTGACATACCTTGAGGGAATATTGTAACTGGGACATGTTTCATATTCAAACCTGACTCTGACAATGAGATTCTTAAATCAGAAATAGCCAAGTATATTCATTTTATAGGAAAGATTTTGGACTATTATAAGTAATGGTTTTGGCATTCATATGCCACAGTTCTGGGAAATTCTTCAATATTCTGGTAATAGGGACAAAGTTAACTTAAAAGCAGGAAAGGTATGGCCAGTGTGTGTACTAGCAATGATTTCAACAAATACTGAAAGAATAAAAATGAAAACCAGGTCTGTCCAACTTAAACTGAAAGTCTGAACAAGCTGTGATCAAGGTGATCCTTTACAGTCATGTACTATTCCAGCAAAGATAGAGGAAGTAATGGGTAGGCTTCTGAGCATGCTCTTTCACTGACAGCATTTGATGCAAGTTTTACAGGCTGCAAAACTAACCACTAACTGATACACTACACAATACAGCAGATTCTCATGTCCTCCCCAACAACAGATCAACTACATCAAATGCCAACACTGTCATTATGGAGTTGCTTCACTGGCAAAACTAATAAAACAAAATTAAACAGTGTTTCTCCAGTACTTAAAAGTCTTGGTTTTCTTTTTTAAATGCAAGATTAATATGCTTACAATACCTTAAATTTCCTAATGATTTGAGATTCTGGATTTATGAGAGGGAGTGGGAGGAAGTTATTAGTTTGTCTTTTGAGGTTTTAACTAAAAAAAAAAAAAAAAAATCCCACTTGAAATGAAAATTTCATTTGACCTACCCTGGGAAGTAAAAAAAGCATCAAAGCTCTCCCCCAGAAGAGCTTTTTTCTCCCTCCATATTTTTTTAACTCTCATAGTATTATGAAAACAATTATGTGTTCTTTTCATCTTTACTTTATTGGCCCCACATCTCCTTTGCATAAAAAATATGACATTTTAAATGTATTTATCTGCTCTTATGGGTAAAATATTATTTCCAAGCAGCACATATCCATGCACACTTATATATATGAAATAAATTCTAAGGATGTTAGAGTTGCAAATTGAGTAATTATTGTAACCAAGCAATAAAGGCTGATAGCCAAAAATTAAGTGCATGAGGTTTTTTTGAATAATTTATATATACAATATTTTCTTAATACTTAGCGTGTCTATCCTAAAACAAAAACCAAACAAAACAAATCCCCAATACCTTGGCATGATGTAAATCCACTCCATACATGGAGAGTCTCTTAGCATTTTCTAGGAACTGGGAATCCGCCTGTGCTGGAGTCAAGCCCCTAAAACCATTGAATAAGTTTTGAGTTTATTGGCAAAAAACCCAGAGTCAAAACTGAGTGGAATCCTCAAATTCAGACTAATACAAAAACCTCAGTTTATAAGGTATCAATAGCATTTTTGCTCTACAGGAAAAGTGTTCTTCCAGAGCACATTATTTTACTTGAGTACAGATTTCCACCTTCACACTTTCAAAATATTCTATCTGTATGTTACTTAAACTAATTAATATGTTCATATAAAAATACTTTTCCAAAAGTTCTCTACCAAGACCTTAGTGCAACTGCTATTTTCAAACTCAACTTTTTAAACAGACCAAAGTAAGAGCTTTTAATTCCATAATAAATGATTTCCAAAGGAACAGTAAGTTTACCTCAGCAGTTTTACACATACTCCTAAGAGAATTGACATAAATGTGACGAAGCATGATGACTTCATTTAATCTCACTGTATCTGACATACCTGTGTGTTTTGTGTAGCTCAGCCACTTTCTCTTCCATTTCTTGAGTCTGATTGGGTGCAAATTGGAATTCACTGATATAATCACTGTGGTGCTCCTCTGGGTCATGATCACCCAGCTCAGCCTGCAGAGTATAGGAACCAAGGAGGGCGTGAGTCACAAAAGAACATGGCAGTCGGCCAGATGCAATATCCTGACGAAGCTGTAGGCACAAGAAATACCTGCAAGACAAAGGAAAGGGGGGAAAAAAAACCAAAGAGAATGAAGAGCAAAGACACATCATGAGAAATATGGCAGAATTCATCAAGATGCATGTAATCATGTAAGTGTGTTTTAAAGTAAGTGAATGCATTAATAATGTTACACCTTATATTATTTGAGCATTATTACCACACAGTAAATTTCACTTGATTTTTAAGAGTCAATGTTATTTCAATAAAAAATGTGAAAAGCAGGAAAAATTCTGATTTCCAATATAAATGGAAATATATATATATATATTTCCAACCTAGTTTTAAATAAAAGCTGACTTTGGAACTTGTTCAGTTCATATTGCAGCCAGTAGGTATCTATGGCTTAAAAATATAAGCTATGCACTTCTTTGACATTTCCCTTTGGCTTTAAAACTCTTTTTGCAGTTCACAAGCTAATTACATCATGTAACACACAGAAGAAATCCAGTTTAATACTGAAATCATAATTACCTTTCTTAAACCATGTATGTATTAGAATTTAATCTTTCAGGTACTGTATACAGTCTTCTACCAAATTTAACAAGTTAACCATCAGCAGACATTTTTTTAAGAAGTAAATGGAAAAAAAGTCTTACTAGTGAAACTTAAAGGAATTTAGATTTAAGATATAACCAAAAAATGCTTTTATGAGTTGAACACGCAATTCTAAAACCAACCAACTCGCAGAAAATTTTCAAAGAAAACACACACAGCTTCTTGTAAATACATTCTGTACTAAAAGCCTTTTATGATGCTACAAATGACTATCTGTAGCAATATATTAACTGCATACTTGCATAGCTATCTTATTTTGTGCAGAAGACTGATCCAATGCAACATGTAGTAGTAACATATGTCCTGCCTCCGCAGGGTCATCTAACTCCAAACCAAAGTATTTAGGTTTCCTGTATCTCCTAAGAAAAACGAGTCAGTTCCCTGAACTCTATCCCCAGTTATCAGCCTTGCAATGCTACTTTGTAGGTGCATTGGTATCCAGTGCTTGCATTCCAAATATTTTCTATCTAAGGAGTTTGGAAGATAGTTATTTTCAGGTTTTATTATGTTTTATGGTTTTATTTAAAGCATATATGTAAACCCACATTTTCATTAATCTAGTCTAAATTATTACTGAAGTATTTTGGCTCCCTTGAGCTTCACTCAAGATCCCCATGCCCTCATTTGTTTTATAATAAAGCAGCAGTCTGACACTAAGCCACTGCCTTCTTTCACATAGGATCACTCACACCTTATCTGCTGCCCAAATCATACACCCGCTTATCATTAAATTCTTCTTGCTCAGGTTTCTTCCAGAAGTTTTCATTTTACCTTTTCAACCTTGTTCCAAAAAGCAGTTGATGTATGTAAGAGCATCTCTAGTGTACAGTATCCAGAAACTGAAGACGAAATTCTATGTGGCCTTCAAATTAGACTAACAGTAATTTAAAGTTTAAAATTAGGACCTGTGCATACCTAGTGATGTCTTCAGTCAACTGTGATGGATCAGGGGGATAAAACTTCACATTAAAGGTGAATATCCAGGGTAAACCTAAACATGGGAAATATCTGATTGTTAATCTCAAATTGAAGTAAGCAAAGAAAATACTTTACTGAAAAATGTTAGACAGTAGAATAAATCTTAGTCACTGAAATCTCAAAGAAAGTTTTTTCTGTTGATTTACTGTACATTAGTAAGAAGCACAGATTATTTTCATTAGCAGGTAGAAACCCACAGACATAATGAAAGGTCAGCATGTTACAAATCATTTTTAAACAACATTTTACAGTAAGTTACACAAATATCAGAAGACATTTTTAATTTGAAAACTACCATAATATATTAACACTTTTAAGATACTGTGTGTTCAAAGGCACTTGCATTGATTTTGTGTTTATTTCCAACTCCTTAAAGGCTAACAGTCTCCTCCTGTCTAAACTTAGTTTGAGAGACTGTACAGTAACTGTAAACATGAGATACCAAAATGAGCTCTGTGTTGTATATAACAGAAAGATAATAATTAGTTATTGAGAATGCATGGAAGACAAAAATATTAGCCATTCCTACTTTAAAATACTTTTCTGGGAAACACCACATTAAACAACTATAATAGCAGTGATATTTAAATTCTCATGTGTTAGAATTGTTAATAACACATGCATTTTTTTTAAGCAAAAGCATGCTTAAAACTAGATTAATAATTTGGAAAAGTATAAAATGTTGCCTTTAGTCATAGCTTTGTTTTTAAATAATTTTTTAAGATTTGAAAGCTAAGTCACACACCAATAATTAAAATACATTTTCAGAATGTTAGTATTTTGGACAGTAAATTATTTTAGAAATCTGTGTTACACAGATAAATCATGCTTTGAAAAATGTGTCTTTCTACAGCACCATAAAAAGACTGAAATGCCTTTTCCAACACAATGCTAGAAAAAAGTGGGCATTGTTATTTAAAGTTACTTTCTTAAAAAAAAAAACTGCTCTGAAATTTCATATATGCTAAAGAGATGTGTTAAAATTTCTAATGTCTTCCAATTTTTAAAAAGTTATTTTGGTTTTTCAGACATGGCTATTCACTGAAGCACTTCAATTTTTGTTTAAGTGTGAATCTCATTCTACCTGGCTGCTAAGCCACTATTTCTTTTTGAGAGCTCAGGGTTTTAGCGTATCTTAACGTTCCCAGTTATCAAGTTTTTGTTAGAAAAATTACAGTTTTGTGTACAAAATAAGGTAGGACCCTTAAATGCGGTCTCATTTATCATTGCATCATCTACTGCAATGCACTGCAAAACAAAATTAAGACAAAAATACCTTGGAAAAAAAAGAAGTCTAACGGTAACGAACACGTACAGCATAACAAACACAGTTAAAGATGGAATAGATTAGCCTACTTTCATCATCTAGGGAATTAGCATAATTTAATGAAAAGATGCTGATATTGAGTAAACCAAACTGATGAATATGAGGAATAGGGCCAAAATATCTGTGCAAAAAGCATTCAAGGAGAGTTGTCATGTTAACAGAGCTGTGGAGAAATGGATGAAGGATGTGTCCTTCCACACAGGTACTAAACCAGTCTTCAAGTTTTTCCTGGTCTAAAATTACAGTTAAACTAGTCACATAAGAATTCCTGTTTAACAGTTTCTCTTGTCAGAATTTCTACAGCTAACTTTCAGAAAACACTGCAGGCAGGACACCTAGACATGGTTTGAAGAAAAAAAAAAAAAATTGAAAAAACTATATTCTCTATAAAAAGGTACATAATTTTTAAGTCCTCTGAGTGTGTAGACTTTGTGAAAAAATTCGTGTGTCTACTCATACTGATTAAATTGCTCATTTATTGAAAAAATATTGAAGTTGACTTTGTACTAAATATTTTGTGGACAGTTGGTGACCATGTATTTTACCTGATTACTGGAAGCACATTTATCCCCTAAATATAGACTAGCAAGTTTGTTACAACGTGCACATATTTATACTTCTATATTAATACTTCTCACTAAAGCATACTTTTTATAGCTGCACACCTGAGGCATGCAATCATAGCTGTCCTCACACAATAATGCACATTATTGCTGGCTCTTTATTGAGTTGGTAGCCAAGAAAAAAAAAAAACCAACAAAACCCCAAATCTGATTTAAAGTTGTATTTAGCATTCTGTCCCTGATAAGGCTCCCTATTTTGACGTTCAATACTATGGGCTACAGAAATGTCAAACATTTTTCTAGCCAGCTTGTTACATCAAAAATGCTTCTGTGGCAACTTTAGGTACATTCTTAGAGAAAAAGAATGCAATACAACCACCCAGCTAGCAGCATACAATTAACATGATTCATCCCATTTAAACTGGGAAAAATCAGTGAATGTTTTTTTCCCAGTAAAGTTTTTTTCTGGCTTTTACTCATGATCTCTTGTATGTCAGCTTTTGCAAGAAAATTCCTCCCTTGGCACAGGTACTTAGTTCTCTTCAAGAACAATGATCTAGACTCTACTGTAATCATCTTAGATCAAAATTAGCTACACCTCTTACAGATACATAAAATAGATGGCTATAAAATAAAGTGAACTTGCGTAAAGTGACCACCATATTTTGATGCCTGAGCATACATTTGTTGGCATTAAAATCAGACAGCCAGAGCTGTACATTTAAAATGCAAGCCCTTTCCTAATTAATTCAAACTTCTCTTAGTACCCCAGCCTATTCTGTCCTCAGAACATTTGAACTCTCTCAATTTCTTCTAAGATATACAACACAGAATATGTGATGTAGAAGTATTTTTTTCAGTAAAATACTAACCATGCTGCAGATTAGAAAAAGATTTAATTTACATAATATTACCTTCGGTTTAAAGAGATAAATTCTCAAATTGAATTTTCTATAAGGGTGACCCAACACACCCTCTGTGTAATCTGAGATTTGACTATTTCAGGGTGAGTTGCTATTGCTTGTACCATCACAATATTCTAGCTGAGATTCTCAGTTTTGCAAAAGCCTGAATCCACTTGAGATGTAGCAATTTTCAAGAAGATAGTGACAGAAATGTAATTACCTACCTGTCCCTGAAAGAAGTAATTAGAGGTTTTAACACATGCCAGTGGATAGCCAAGTACATGAGTTAAAAAAAGTCAAGAATTCATTTTCCTGAAGAGATCAGGCTGGCTGAAAGTAAACAAGATTTTTGTCACCTTTGTAGCCCTGAGAACAGAGACAGTAATTTGTGGATCATGTTCATTAGCTGAAGTAACATCAGTAATTGCTGCGATCCAACATAATTGCCCAGCCAAAGGCCAATCTGCACAAGTGAGAGATCACACAGAGGGCCTGAGGACTGTGACATAGCAAGAGACAGCCTGCAGAACACGACTTGAGGGAGACTACAGGATTCTTATTTTGTCTTTCCCAGTCACAGGTGGTACATACATGCCCAATGTGCAGAGTATTGGTGTTGCTCACATTTAAGAGAGAGACAGAGATTGCTGTAAATATTATGTTGCAAACTGATGTGTTGAACTAAATTTCCAAAAGTGTCACCTTTGTGTGTTCAGATCAAATGTATTTGTCCAAATACACTTATCTAGCACACTAGTCCTTCAGTTTGTGCCATACAAGAGAAAAAGAAATCACAGAATATTCAGAGTTGGAAGGGCCCCACAAAGATCAGCAAGTCCAACTCTTAAGTGAGTGGCCCATCCAATCCCCATACAGGGGATTGAACCCACAACCTTGGCTTGGTTATTTTTTTAGCATCAGGCTCTATCCACCTGAGCTAAACTCAGATTTATGAGTTTTGTCATTTCCGACTTTCAAATGGACTAATAGGTTTTACAGGTATCCTAATTTTAATTAGTATTTTGTACACAGGATTCCCATTCTGGATCCAAAGACAAATATATTTAGAATTAAGACTGAAAAGGAAAAAAACCCATTGATACTCATTTATCTGGAGGATTAAATGTGCCTGCAGTACATTCCAGTATCTGGAAACTTTTACAGACTAATGATGAGGAACACAACTAATAGTATGCTAATTACTTGCATATTGGTATAAGCAAGTGTCATTTTCAAATCATTAAAATGGTGTTCTTAGTTGGCTGTTTCCTTTATTATACCTATCAACTCTGAAATACTATAGACCAGAAGAAAAAAATCCAGTCATGATTCCTCATTCAATAACTGGACTTGCTCTCCAGTATAAAATGTAGGTCTTCATGCTGTATGGAAAATCACATCCCCTTAACCCATTTTTTTGTAGTGCATATGATACAGTATTGAAAAGAACTTTGTGTAGTGCATCCAAAAAATTTTCAGGTCAGTCCTTACACAAATCTGTGATACTAACTTCTAGGCTAGATAGCATGCAAATTGCTACAGGAGACAAAAAGATACCAACATATGTATCAACAAAGTTGATACAAAAAGTATCAACATCTTCAATCTTTTGTCATTTATTAAAACCAAACAAAACAGCCTTTAGCCTGCATATTTGGACAACTAATAGATTTTCACTGAAGACCTGCAAAAGTTACAATACCAGTAACTTTTCCTTAATTAAAGGTATGGCTGCTACTTGAATATTAGTACATTCACCATTTTAATAGGTCTAGTTTGCCTACACAAGAGCATGCTGTATCAAAAAAATAGTTTCCAGGGATGCTTCTGTATCTTTCATTTCTATACTGAAAATATAAACCACACCTTCCTATTAAGGGATTTCATCAATGGCAAAGATCTAAAGAAAATGGAATTAACATCACTATGATTCCTGGAAAAAATGAGTGTTGACTTAAAACAGTAGAGTTAACAGCAGTAAAGCAACCATCTGTTTGTCATTATAAATAACACACTGCTGTTCTTAATTACAAGTACAGTCAGTTTCTTAGCTTAAATTCACATTGTGCTGTAAGTCTAAGCATATAAATAAATATTATCATCACCCTCTTCTCCCTACTTACATTTCCTATCAGGTACTACCAAAAGCTTTCCATTGAAAACAAAACAACAACAACCCTGGTTTGGCCACAAATGAGTAAAGCAATGGGAAGAAGTTCAGTAAGGGAGGGGCTGTCTAGCATGTTTTAGTGGCTACTTATTTTGTGATATGTAGACTCTGGCAGAGTATCACCTCGATTTACTCCCATGCACTCCCCATTTACTACAAAAGCTACTCAGCTAGTGAAGAGCTTTGACAGAGTTTTCTGCAAACAGAGTAAAATAAATTACTCATCATGTTCTGAGTATAGGAAGTAAAAAGGCATTTCAAGCAGATTCAGTCTGAAAAGCACTGTAGTGGGACATTCCAAGATTATGCTCTCTATTCCATCTCCATTCTGAAAATGATGGACATATCAAAAAAGGCAGTGGTGGACCGATCAGTATTGAAGAATATACATTTTCTGTAAAACATATTAATTCTCTTTTTGTAGGTTCATATTCTTCTGGTGAGTCTTCGAAGTAAGAAAGTCCTATAGCAACAATCATGACCATCTTTGCACGATCACATTTTCCATCCAATAACCCAAATATCAGGACAAAGTTGAAAAACATCTACTGTGTCAGGATGCAAAAGTATCAACTATTAGTCACACAAAACAAGGGAAAATTTTGGGGCAATAATATATTTGATATATAATATAATATAATATAATACAATATAATAATTAACTTCTACAGCATAATGTTGATTGACTCTCTCTCCCCTACTTGGACAGGTGATGGAAATAGGAGATTTGCTTTCTGTTTTAAGGCTGAATACATCATTATCAGATAGAAATTACTTTAAAGCTGTAAGCAATCAACATCCAGGCTACTAAATTTATGAAGAATATTTCTGTGAGGAAATAAAAGGAGCAAAACATCTGAATACAGAAGTACTTACTTCGAATTTGTCTCTTAATTTCCTTCGAAGAATCTAGCCAATTCTGAAAAAAAGCAAAACAACAAACAAACCACAGCCAGCATTTAAAATCCTCAATACCAAAAATATTTTTATATAATCTGTGCAACCTATTAAATAGCTACTGATATTGGCAAAGAGACTGTTTTGTGACAGATCAACCAAAAATTTATCTTTGGGAAGTGAGACTAAGGAATCAGTAACATATATTCATCAGTAACTCAGAGAATCCTGTTTACTCGTTTTACCCGTATATGTTAAAAAACAGGTTGTGTGAAAGACTAGAAACATAAACCTTTTGACTACAGTTACTGAGATTTTCCTTCACTGAGTTTGAACCTTTACTTCCCATGGCCAGACACACAGAAGCACACTTATGGAAGAAACACACATGCATACAGCCAGCCTGACAGCAGGTCTTGCAATATTCCGAAGACAGATGTGCAATGTAGGGAAGAATTAGAAACTTGCCTATTGCCAAGGACAATATCTGCTTCTTCACAGACCACTGCAGGTATCTGCAGTTCTGAAGTCTGAGGTAACACCTCATTGCCAGCACAAATGTTGCCAAATGCATATTTCTAACAATGTTTTTCACCTAACCTAGCAAAGCAGTGCATACTGGGTATAATGTGATCCGCCTTTTTCCGTCTATGGTACCAAACAAATTCCAGATGCAACACTGTTTCCCAATACCATAACCCTCAGTCTGTACTAGGGGCTTTTGCACCTGAAGTCCAACTTCTTTCAAGACAAAAATGCTAGTCTAGTTCACAGGTCTGTATGGATTAGGAGAATGGGGAACTATGTTCCCGCAGTAGTGCAAATCTCTCTGCTGATAGAGAATGTGTCTCCTATAAATATGGCCCAAAATACCAAGTTCCCTGTTGTAAATGAGCTTGGTCCAAGTAGATTTCATAACAACTGCACCAGGTATATATTAGATTAATACTATTTAGAAATTAAAAGCAAAACCCCCTTTTTATCATTTACTACAATTGTAATTTTTTAAAAGGACAGTAATTTTCCACTTCTTGCTTTAAGACATCTGTGACCTCTACTTTCCATAGCTATGATAGTTTTTCCAGAGAAGGCAAAGTCGATAACATTTTTACAAAGGAAGTGTTATAAAGCACTTCTCCAAAATCCTGGATACCATTTATAATGCTTAAGCCAGAAAAATTGCTTTCTGTTAGAAGAACCTTGACATGGAAAGGCCTTGGAAGACAATGTAAGTCTTCAAATAATTTTAACTGAGACTCACTTCAGCTACAGTTATCATCCTAGGTTTTCAGTTTTGGCAAGAATTCCATTCTGAAATTACACAAAGCCATATTCTTACAACTATAATAACTAGAAGTGTCTTAAACCCTTACATTTTAGATATAGCATAAAGTAAATAGAGAATATTGCATGGAAAAACTACAAAAGAAAAATAGGATTCCTGAGTACATGTTACTTTCAGTGCTTTATCTTTTATCACTACAAAGCAGGAGAAAAGAAACATACAATACAGAATATGCTGCAAGATGAGAAGAATAATCCTTTCTTTACACAAGTTATACAGTTCATTTTCTCATTTTTCTGAAATGAGCTTATTGGAAGCAGACTTTGCCACCAACTTTCATTACTGCTCTGTCAAATAAAATCAGATGCTTATATTCCATTTTTAGGCGTAATTACACGGGTGGGGGTTTTTTTTGCATCTGTCCCTTTTGTTATGGATAAAAACAAACACCACAAAAGAATCTACCCTAAATTAGAGCTCTTAATGCAGAATAGACAGGTCTGTCTTTCAAAACAAAAGACAAAGTATATACACACTACTTTGCTTCAGTAGGCAGAAATCTATTTGTTTAATTTGTGAATGGTAAGGTTATAGATGAGACAAAGTAATGTACTGTCTGTCAAAGAACAAAATGTTCTCTACCAGTACAAAAGTATTTTGTACAAATTCAGAAAAGCAGCATTTCCAGCTGGCACCCAAAACATAAGAGCAGAAGCTTTCTAACACTTCTGCAGACCAATTACAGTGTGAAAGGAGCATTCATGAACTTTTGAGGGTGCAATGCAATGAAATCCCTAACTAAACTTCAGGCTAATAAATTTAACATTTGCAAAAAATGAAAGAAATCATTAATTATTAATTTGGCCTAAATAGTTTTAAACTGTGTATTAAAGCTAACAAAAGTAAGTCTGACTGGAAGACATAACCTCTCTCCCAGCTGCACAGAACACCCATGGAGAAGAGCTAATGGGACTCCTCCTCCAATGGTACCCCGATGGTGCATTGGGGAGCAGCTCTAATTCAAAAGAGTGCCTGGCATTCAGTTGCCACACGCCACAGCTGCCGTTGTGTTCAACAGCTGGCTCATAAATGGGTGGCTGTGATGAGTGCACAAGAATGGGAAAAACACATCATTCAGCATTTAGTACTGACTGGACTGGAGGTCAGGGATTTGTGGCATTTTAATCTAAAAAGGCAACAGTCATAACACAGGAAAAAAAAAATCAGAAAGAACTGGTACTGAAGTTAAAAAGTAACTCAAACTACAGAGGTGAACAAAAAAGAGGACCCTAAACCAGCAAAAGTTCTGAGAACGTAGGAGGTGGGAAACGTAAATTTGCTAGAAAAGAGGTTTTTTTAAGTTTCTCCAAATAACACTAGGCATGTATTTGTATGAAGAAGACAAAATCCAACAACAGTGGTTGTTTAGTCTTCATAACAAATGGGACCAGATTTCTCCAGAAGTTTTTAAATAAAAGCCTGCTGCTGTCCATAATTCAGGTGAGAAGTGATCTATTCTACTTTTGAATAAGGACCCTATTATCAGATATGTCTTGCTTAATATATGTAAATACCTCTTAATTTATGTAGATACTTATGAGTGTTTCTACAGTACCACCTTCACTGTCAATGGATAAGGAATTCAAGGACTCATTCAAACTGAAAGAGACCTCTGGACATAACTGGTCCAAGTGTGATTCAAGAGCCAGTTTTGAATTAGATCAGGTTGCCCAGGTTCATATCCAGTCCAGTTCTTAGTATCTCCAAGGAAAAAGACATATGAAAAAACAGATGGGGTCTTTTTAAAGAGTGGAACTCTGTTTCTCCATTCAAATGACTGAAGAATACCAAGGAAGTCTTAGTCCAACTAGAGATACATTAAAAAAAAGGGGGAGGAAAAAAAGACATAATCCTACACCAATCCAGACTTTTCTGCTGAACTTTCAAAAACTCAAGGCTCCCTATTTTTTATCTCCTCAGATCTATTCAGGTGGGCTATTTTCTGGTATAGGTCAAGGATCCCAGGTCTAGTATTAGACCTTTTCTCTCTTGCCAGAGATCAGACTGCTGTTTTATGTTATTTTATTGTGTAGGTACAGTACAGTTTTTCAATAGTGAGAAGCACAAGTAAAGCAACAAGTGAAAATAACAGATAATATTAAGATTATGGTATTAGAAGACCAACAGAGATGTTCTTCATCATTACACCAAATAAGTTCTTATGTCTAGAAATGGTTTACAAATCAAGAACAAAAATTAAATATCTCAGTAATAATATAACAAGCTCATTTTGTATATGGGGATTTTTAATATAGAGGAATTGAGTATTTTGCTCAATACAGCATAGAAAGCTTTGCAGCAAAGCAAATAACTCTAGAAACAGCTTTATCTGAATGGAAGTTATCAGAAATTCAGATTTATTCAGACCATGAAACTAGACTTAATTTTTTAAAAAATAGTGTTAAGAAGAAGATGACAGAAAAAAAGCAAAAACTTCTAGGTGTAGTATGATGTAATGACGCTTCTACTACAAATATAGATTTAAAAGAAATACAACTTTTCCTGCTTCAATTTGTAATTATTCATCTGGGAGGTTCTTTTTATGAAGAAAAAGATGACCACAGGTATATCTTTAGTTCATGGAGAAAGCAACAGGCAGCCCAGCCCATAACTGTAAATGTTAAGATGCTAGAAAGATAAATTGGGTTTTGGTAATTAATGCAGCACTTGCCACTGACTGATTTAAGATTTTCCTCAGCCGAGCAATCTGGATGTGCTCAACCCTCCAACATAGAAGCAAGTGCAAAAGAAGACTGAAGTTACCAAATGGTATTTAAGAAATCCTTTCAAATGTAGTAATCTCAAACTCCATTCATTTGTAAAATCAGCATCCAATACTAGTGATGGACCAGCTCCAGTCTCTTTACAAATGTCAAAAATTTTCTTTAAGCTTAAAATTAGTAGAAGAGGAACTCAAAGGCCTAGTGATACAGACATATGGGCTAGATTCCCTTCATGTTCACGAACAAAGTATTCTTACACATCTATGAGAAAAGGCAGCAAAATTTACTCAACTGTTTGTAATGGTAAACATTTAATAGAATATGCCTCACTAAACTATTGAAGTGAGTGGCAATGATGAAAAACAAACAAAATCCTCATACAGGCTTACCTTCTGTTCTGAATTCTCATAAAATAACAGCCCAAAATAGTCCTTTTCCAGTAAATTGAGATGTTCACATACTTTATCAAACAGCACTTGTCCTTTTGCTCTTTTCTGAGGAGTAGGAGGATAGGAAAAGAAGAAAAATAATAAGAAAAAATAAGAAAAAAGAGAAAATTAATATCAGTAAATAAGTAAGGTCCTTAATTACAGGTACTGTTATTCGATGATATTATTCAGGGAACCTTAAAATGTCGATAAAGCAGATTATAAAACTATAAGCTTTCTTACAAAGACTCTTCACGGTATTTCAAAGCTATACATATCCTTGACAAAAAGTACAGAAATTTCAATTTTTTTTTTCAATACATAAAAAAAACCCAACAACCAAAACAACAACATAAATACAGAAGGAAAATTCAGTGCCTAAAAGATCTAAATATTTTGTATTATTAAGTGCTACTAAATAGTTTTCTGGATCTTTATTTTTAAAATAATGGAAGACTTCTTTATTTGAGCCAACTTTTTCTATATTATCGTCTAAAAAGTAGTATAGTTTCTACAGTGTTTGTATCTATTAACTTTAGCATTTTTATCGTTTTGGTATATGTCTCAGTGACTTAAGAATCACATGATATGAATGCACTGAAAAATAAAGTGTGTTATCTTCCAAAGACAAAAAGTACAAGCAGACCACTAAGAGCCGATGCTCAGACCAGCAGAAGTAGCACTCAAGCACAAGCTGAACATATACAACATGTCTAGTTGTGTATACTGCAGTGGTTTGTTCTGAGGGGCAGAAAATAAGATGGCTGCTTCCTATCCGTGCGTTTCTGAAATCTCTCAGTACCCAACAAATTCATTAGATGCTCAAAAATAAGAAATCTTCAAGATGTTTATTCTTCCTAAAAATATTATTTGTGGAAGTCAGTAATAAAGGAAAAAAACCTGAAGGTTTTATTTGAGGCTAGTTTCAGTATCATAGTCTACTACTTTGTAATAGTAATTGAGAACTGATCAAAATTTTAACACATTATTAAAAAGTGTTTTTAAATGGCCACTTCTAAGCTCACTTGGTGAGCTCAGTATTACTAGAGCTTAAGCAAATGGCAGTCAGTCCTGAAATTCTATCTGTTCTTCTTGTGACATTTCCAGCAGCCTTACAGTACCTAAAGAGGGCTTTGAGAAGGGAAGGGAAGGAAAGTGACAGGACAAGGGGTAATGGCTTTAAACTTAAAGAGAGTACATGCAGATTAGATATTAGGAGGAAATCTTTTACTGTGAGGGTGGTGAGGCACTGGAACAGGTTGCCCAGCAAAGTTGTGGATGCCCCGTCCCTGGGTGTCCCTGGAAGTTTTCAAGGCCAGGTTGGATGCGGCTCTGAGCAACCTGGTCTAGTGAAAGGTGTCCCAGCCTAAGCAGGGAGTTTAGAACTAGAAGATCTTTAAGGTTCCTCCAACCCAAACCATTCTATCAATCATTCTGTGATTCTTGTACCTGAAACTGGGGATGTAAACATTCCATATGTCTGTAGTGCTAGTAATGAAAAACAGGTCCAGGCTCTATTTCTGTGCACCACGTTTTAACAAAAAGATTTGTTGTACTGGAGATGGCAGCTGACAGGAGACAAAGATTTAGAGCAGACAGCTCACAACACATGCTCAGGGGTAGGGAGATGAGAAGTTCTTTCCACCGTTCAAATCTGACCATGACTGGCATGCAGTCTCCAGTTTGAACTAACTCCTTCATGACAGCTCTGCTATTTGTGGCATTTATCATTGAGGCCACAACATGGCCTTTTCAGAGGCCTGCCAGCTTATAGGAATTTTTGCATTTGCTTATCCTACAGATTTCAGTAGATGCCACACACCACTGCCATTCCACAGAAACGCCATCGGCTGCCCCTGTGTAGGCCCTGGTGACACTGTGGCCATTGTCCCCGCAGACAGTGGCGGAGCACTCCACATGCCCCGTCCCGGCACTCCTGCAGCTTGGCTCCACAGTACAGGGTGGTAAAGGCCAAGAGCGGAGGGAGAGGGGAGAAAGGAAGGTATGCACGGAGCAAAGAGTGAAGGCTTTGTTGGTTTAGTCCCCAAGAATCCAGAGCTTTATTTAAAATCGCATTGTCCAGCAGACATTCTACTCATGAAGATCAGAAAGCTTTCACAGAAGCAAAATTATAAAATGATGACATTTTGTAGCACAAGTAGAAAGGCAATGGAATGTAGAAGTCAGAGTGACTTCTGAAATGGGGAGCGGGGAATTTTAATTCTGTTTGGTACTTTCAAAAAATCTTACTCTTCAAGAACGACAGATGACTACTTCCCCATAGCATCTGAAGTAACCACTTAATTTTCTTGTCAGATTCATCTTCAGCTTAATAAGAAAAATCACCAATATTGAAAAGTGGTAAATTGAAAGTAGGAAAAGTATAAGCAAGAGAGAGTTCAAAGAATCTTAGTCTGCTTAGATGCATGTAATAGATACCACTTTTTTTCCAAAGTCAACGTGCAGGTCGGTGATCACACCTTGCAAATGCAAGTTTCAGTTATACATATTTCAGTAAAGGACATCTATAGATTAGTGTAAAAAATAATATATGCTATCATATCAAACCCACATTTGGAATCAGCTGCTTTTTTATAAAGTTCATATACTAAAACCCACAATTAATATCAAGTTTTTGACATATAAAAACATAAAGCAGGCAAATCAGGAAATATATTGCAAGTATAACCATAAAATATTGCACAGTTTCTTATTAGGAAGTCATAATCAACAAAGAACTTAGATACACTATCAGTGTCCACTGTATCTTTAAACATCTTTTTGTCATTTCATAGTTCTTCCACATAAGGAAAAACCCCACCATGTCATGAAGCCCAAGTTTGTTAGCCTACATTCTAGACAGCAGCAAAATGAAAAGCAACTAGTATTTATAGAGCTCTGTTATGGATAAAAAAGCAGAAGAAGCCTCTCAGTACCAGCAATGGTTTTCATTATAAGATCCTACTTGTAAAATTGAAAGACTCCTAGTTATTATATAGATACAGATATCATTTTAAAAATCTAAAAGAGTATTTAATTTGCAAAAACAAACTTTTCAAATGCAATTTCTTTTTAAACCATTTGGGGACAGGCATTGCTACACAGTTTAAATTATGTGATAACATACTTTTCTGGAAAAACTCATGTTCTTAGCAGAGTGTCTCTAAGCATGAACTAAAGATAACTATTGTGATCCAGTCAGTTCAGAAATTAGAAATATTTTAATAGAGCAGGGGACTCTTAAGAAGGCAGCATCCTAGTTGGCACAGTTTGTTACTTTTTAAAATGGATTACATTTCAATTTCTACTAAGTGTCTGAGATGTCAAGTGATAGTCACAACCAATATGTAAATTATAATCAGTATCCTTATACATGTATGCATACATATACATTTAAGTACAGGTATTGTGGGGAAACACAAAAGGTGGAAAAGCTTTTAGGTGTGAGAAGAAAGCAGGTTTCAGGAATAAAGCAGAAGAGTTTAGGGATCAGCTTTGGCTGCGAAAACTTGAAGAAGATACAATTATACAGCAAGCAAAGACTTTAAAACAATGGTTAGAGTTTTTAGGTTTAGCTGAGATAGGTTTTAAAGTTGCAAAAAATATGCTTAGCAAGACAGAGAAGTTTAAGCTTAATAATGGAATATTGTGTATTATTATATAAGGCATAACAAGCAAGTACTGTGTACAACAGATGTATGCGCCTGGTGGGGTCTCCTCCCCCTGCTGTGTAGCCCTGGGAGAGGGGCCCTGGGGGGAGACACGGGGTTTCCCTGCCCCTGCTCAGCCTCATTCCCCATTGGTTGGTTTGTGTTCCCTGCGCGGGCAGAAGGACCCTCGGGTCCCGTGACTGCGGAGTTCCTGAGCATAGCCCCGGCCATGCGGCTGGAGAGATAAACATCTCTGAAACATCTACCACGAATCTGTCCACATATATATTTCTTTTCCACGGGACTCCTGGTTTGATATAGGTGTGTTACAGTATCCCCACTGTAACATGTGCCCTATTGTGGATTGGTTAAAACAGTTGTCTGTAACTTTTAGAAGCACGCTATTAGCTGAGAAGCTTTTAAGAATGTTCTGTAACTAGGCAGTTTTGGATGTCTGCGACAGTGTGAGCTTTGTACCATCTCTGTCTCAACTCTGTATGCGAGACTGATAACAGAATAAAATAATAAAAAGGCTCCTGGAGCGTCTGTCCAGGCTCCCCGTCCCATTTGTTGATGAAAACGCCAACAGGTACATACACACGTGTTTATAGCACAACAAATACTAACACTAAAAACAAGGACATTTTCATGTTCCAAATTCTAATTCAGAAATGTCAGTAAAAGTGTAAGTCCCACAACAAGGGAGCACATTCAACCTAGCTATACCAAGAGGCTGAGAAGTGAGGACATGCTCATAGAGCCAGCAGTTTAAACCACAATAGTACTCAGATCAGCAGTACTCTGTATTGCTGCCAAGTTATGCTGTCTTTTAAGTGAGAATATGAAAAGAACACATGTAACCAAGGTTATTCTAGTACCAATTTCAAGCCTGTATTTAGACACTGCAGATGCCACCTCATAATGCAATCACTTCATAAAACCAGAGGTAGCGTTTTTCTGTCCTTTACCTCCCCAAAAAAAGAGCAAACCAGAGCAAAGCAATTGCAGCCGACATACACAATGGAAATTTCTATGCAACTGGGAATTAGGGTATCATGGATCCGTTTGGCTATGTAAGAGTTGCCAACTACTGATGCAATATAAACACTCACAGCCACCAGTTCTGTTCAATATATTTATCTATGATAGGGATGCAGGAGTTGAATGCACCATTAGCAAGTTTGCTGATGATACTCAAGTGGGAGGTGCTACTGACTCTCTTAAGGGACAAGAGACCTTACAGAGCAATTGGACAGATCGGAGCATTAGGCAATCAGTGGCATGAAGTTTAGCAAATACCAGATTCTGTACCTGGGACAGAGTAATGCTGAGCACAAGTATAAATGGGGAAAGAAGTGGTTGGAGACCAGCCCTGCAGAAATGGATCTGGGGGTGCTCATCAGCAGCAGCTCAGAGTGAGCCAGCAGGGAGAGCCTGGGCAGCCAGGAGGGCAAACGCCATCCTGGGATGCATCAAACACTGTGTTCAACCAGCCAGACAAAAGAGGCGATTATCCTGCTGCACTCAGCTTTGGTATAGCCACACCTTGAGTACTCTGAGCAGTTCTGGGGCCCACAAATTAAGAAGGATGGGAAGGTCCTTGAGTATACCCAGAGGGCAACAACTAAGCTGGGAAAAGGGCTGGAAGGAAGGTCCTATAAGGACTGGCTTAGGAGGTTGGGCTTGTCTAGGTTAGAGAAAAGGAGGCTGAGGGGCAGCCTCATTGCTCCCTACAGCTTCCTGAGGAAGATGGAGAGGGAGGTGCTGAGCTCTTCTCCCTAGGATCAGTGATAGGACATGTGGGAACAGTTCAAAGCTGCACCAGGGGAGGTTTAGATATGACATTAGGAAGCATTTCTTTACCTCAAGGGTGATCAACCAGTGTAATAGGCTTCCTAGAGAGGTGGTTGATGCCCCAAGCTTGTTTAGGAGTCATTTGGATGTGACCTTTTGGTCAGCCCTTGGGACATGGGTGCTTCCTTACTCTTAAAGGGTTGGTCATCAGGCAGCTGAACTCAATGGCCTTTGGAGGTCCCTTCCACCTGAAATAGTCTATCCTATTCTTACTCCTGCCTTCTCCTTTCTCTAGCAGTACACACAGAGGAAAATCTCAACATTTCTTCCCAGTCCTGCACTAGCAGAAAGGATTGAATGGGTTATCATGTCCCACCCTAGGCATTGTCTGTCTCTGTGTGGGAAGGAGGCATGTACTGTCTGCTGGGCGTGAGAGCTGTGGATTATCTCAAACTTATTTAACCACTTGAAGAAATTTGAAAGAAAAAAAAAGCCAACAAAAACAAGTACAGTTTTTAAAAGTCTTCTGTGTTCATTCAGTTTATCTGGGTTTCCACAGAATGGCAGAACTCCACATATCTCCTCAGAGATCAAACCCTTAGCTGGATGCAGGACATGCTCCCAAACTGAATGACGGCAAACATTTTGAGGTGTGCAACACCTATTATTTCCCCAGAGATTTTTTTTTCTTCTTGTACTCATTTTTAGAAATGTTTGAGTCATTCCCCTTGGAGAAATGTAATAAAACATTTTATTACATTTGAGAACAACAGTACTCCATCAGAGAGAGGGTCCATCTCCAAGGGTTCCTCTCCATCTCCTTTAGACAAATGTCTAAAGGCAAGCACAGGAGCAGTACCCAGGAGTTGACTAACTATGAGACTGGTATTTGCCTGAAATGCCAGAGTTTTTTCATCTCCAAAACCATTTTCAAAGACGCATATTTACAGGCGCAAAAAAGATTTGATTTCATTTTAATTTTCTGAATCAGATTAAGAGACAATGCTCACAGGCATTAACACAATGCAATTCTGTAGCCAGGACCAGGCTAATGCATTCTTCAGTTTTGCTTAAAAAATCAAAACATCCCTTGCAGTCTGGCAAAGGCAAGGCCACAGAAAGGAGAAGCCAGAATATGAACCAGGTAGTATCTGTTTCCTGAGACTTGAAGAATAGGGATTGGTACTGGTCACATGCAAAAGAGGAGGAGATGCGTGACAGCCTGGGTTGTTTTCAAAAGTATGATACATGCCAATGACAAGTATATTTTTTGGCTGCAAAATATTGCTTTGCTGTGCTTCTTGGCCAGTGATGCATGAAAAGTGCTCTCATGCCTGGCCTGCACTTGAATTGCATGCAGGAAGAACTGAAAAGTGCCAGCTCCTGATGCTGCAGCAAACCAGACTGCCTTGTACAAACAAGGACCCCTAGGGAAAACCAGACCAAGGGAATACAGGAGCTCACTCCTGCTACACACTTGGAATGGCAGAGAAAGGCTGAGAGCAAGGGCATGAGTGGTGCCTTGGAGGTGCAAAAGCAGCAGGAAAGAATCTAGGCAGAATGGCCCAAATGAACCCTTGGCAAGGGGCCATGGCTGAATGCTGCAGAGGAAGGCAAAAAATCCCCAGGGACTGAGATGACTTCACACATAAACATTACTTTCAGTGGTGTCTGTTGAATCTAGACAAATATTTCAAGAATGTGCCAAATTTAACATCATCCCTATTTTCCTTTTTCTAAATAAAAGATGTCATACTTTGAACAGACCACTTAGTGTTTGAATAAACCTAGACTACACATCTGAGCAGTCAGAAAAAAAGATTTGCAAATCAAAACTCAGCTACAATTAAACATCTGTTCCATATCAGCTTCATTCAGAGTTTTCTTAATTCAGGGTTAAAGACTGATCTTAATTGTACATTGAGCAAACATATTTTTACTTTGTATTAGCAAACTGTAAGCAACCATAGAGTCTGTGTCAACTCCAATATATTTCACTTGTTCATACGTGCATAAAATACGGTCAGTGCTGGCATCCCTTAAATGCCTTTTGTCATAAATATTTAATTAGACCACTGACTGAATGCAATAAACAAACCCAATAGGATCTTCATTTGCTTCTAACTAGTAATCATTATGCACTTAGCATTTCTTTTTGTTTGTTCGAACTGTGTTATTCTCTACTACAACAGAGTTTATAGCAGAAAATCTGAACAAGTCTTTTCTGCAGATCCCAAATTTAACGACAGAATTTCCTCTCAACTATCTACAAAACTACAGATTGAGGGGGAAAAAGCAAGTTTATTTCCCCCATGAAAGCAAGAGTTACACGTAGTTCACGGTAATATATTAGTAACTTATACCTCCCACAGATGTCAATTATCAGGAAAGGAGTAGGTCAAAATTCCATCATTTGCATTGTGTTAAAAAAATTAAAATTGCTCATAAAAATTAAGTCTTAAACATTCCAACAGTCTGCTCATTCAAGCTATTAAAACTCAACTGCCATTACATCTCAAATATTACACTATTGAATCATGAATCAAAGTTATTTTATCCTTTAATATGGTTCTGTCATTTCAAGCAAGCACCAAGGTTCAGTCACAGTTTTTGGCAAATACCACTCATTAGCTTTCATCTTCAATACCTTGACAAGTCTCTGTGATAAACTTACAGGCTGTTATTCCTTTAACTTTCTTTCAAGTAATGAAAGGTAACTGAAAATTTTTTAACAGTTCACAGCTTCTGAAAGTTGTTTTAAGCCATGCTCCTCCAGAACTATTCAACAATAGCTTCTTTCTCTTTCCATCTCTCCAAGCATTCACATATTACTCTGAAGAGTCTGAGGCTAAGTAGGTGTTATCTTTAAGAGTTACAATAGTTTTAAGCTTGAAATAATTAAATTAATTGCTCATGCTCTATGAATGCACATATTGTGTACATGTAACTTGTGTTGTTTAGTATGGTACCTGCATGCAACATTATTTTGTGATTTATTTCAGAAGATTCCTTTAGAGCAACAGAGCACAGAAAATCAATCTATTTTATTATTATGGAAACTATGGACTTAAGGAACTAAAGGACTAAAAGTAAAAGGAATTTAATATAACATTTTAATGGAGGATATTTTGCTGCCTTATGAAACTTTACAGGTTCCAAAATAACAATATAAAGCAAGTTTGAAGAGTGGCTGGTATAAACGTTCATAACACTACTCCCACTCAATGATTTTAACTCCCCAGAGCAAGTAGCCAAGATGCAGAGTAATTATTTACAGACCACATTTTATCAACCATGCAAGACTATAATCAGAATCTCTGCATTGGTGAATTGAGTGCAGTTCATTTCTGGAAAGATCAAAAACCACGAAACAGTACAGTGAGAATTTCAAACTACGAAGAACTGAGGAACAGGTTTCACCCAGCACAAGGTTTAGCTTTATTATGCTGTCATGTCATGGACTTCTCTAGGTGACAGTGGAGTACATTAGGTGTTGTATCTACACTGGCATCTAGACAAGGATATTTGGAGAAGCTATACTCCAGAAAGACTATAAACCAGGTCCTTCAAAAGTAATGAAAGTACAAAGACAGATGAGAAGTAAAAAGAAAATAATTACAAAAGAGGCTGAAATATCTGTTTAAACAGTTCTACAGATAAAAAATTATTGACTTGAAGTTCAAACTGGCAAGTTGACACCAGTCAGAAGATCTCCTAAGGCAAAATAAAGAGTACGCAGGTAAAAAAATAGATGATTCTCAGAGGTGATAAATTAATTTACAAAGTAACCTCAAAAGAGACAAATATCTGAGATTTGCTTTATGCTGAAATTTAAAGATCAACCATGTCAGGCATGCCCAGGGCAACAGGAAAGACATGCAAAAACAAGCCAGAAGAAATAACTCCAGTGTCAAACAACACTAGGTGACTGCAAAAAAGAACTTAAAGTAATTATCAATACACAAAACCCCAGTGGCAAAGAAACAAGAAGGGTTCAAAGGTACCTGTCCTCCTCCATCAACATCTGATGACAAATTCTGAACTACAAAAGAACAGCATCAAATTACAGTCATTTGCAAAGATGTTTTAATGTCCCATTAAAAACATACTAGTTCACCAGGAGTGAACTGCTCTTTTTTCCCCACGATTTCATATATACTATCTCAGCATCTTCAAGCCATGTTCTTCCCAAGTGAGCATCTCCCACCCATTTCTATTCTGTACCACTCACCACAGGAATTCACGTTCAGAACATTTTGTCACAGAAACCAGTTTTTGTTCACTCTGATGTATCTCTCAATGCAATCTGCATATCACATATACTTTTTTTTCCAAAAGGTGCTTTAACTCAATATAGATTCCAAGAAAATGCCTCATTAAGCAGAAGTTAATATGAAATTAATGTAACTAGACTTTAAATTGCACGTGTACCTAATCCGTCCAAAATAAACTGAACTAGTTCCAGTTAGAACAAAATGTACATCCATGCAAATCTTTTAGTCCTATAATTAAGTTTATAACTGGATTACAATTTGTGCTGGTTTATCTTCTTTTTTTCTTAAACAGTACATATAAATCCAGTTTCCTACATATATTTGCTCCAAAAATTCAACTCCCATCTGAATATCCCAGGGTAAAAAAAAAAAAAGTGACATGATACATGATTGCTTTATGCAATATCTACTTCTACCCCTGTCCTTTTCAATGGACAATAAGGTGGCATTAACCTCCTGCTTACAGAAGATCTTGCCTTACCAAGACGAGAAGATCCTTGAGAATATAAAGATTATTATTACAAAAACCAATCCGTGGCAGCCAGGCCAGAAAACAACTATGTCAACACACACACATTTGCTTCAGCCACATTACAATTACAGGGCTTCACCAATTCACTTAAATTAATCCCTCTGCCTCTCTCAGCTTCATACTACAGAACTCAAATGTTTCAGAATACAGCTGAACTCAATTTACAGCAAGTTAGGATATCCACTTGTCACTTAGTAAATATTAAATTTCTAAAAATGTTTAGTGAAGCGTGGAAAGCCTGGTCCACAACAACCTCTATAGGGCTTTTGCTGCCTAGTCTAAGTCTCAGTGATGATACATTTTTAAAAAAACTAATTCCAGATGAACTCTCGTGAAACATCCACCTTAAGCAAAAACTGCAGCCTCTTTTCCAATACAAATGTTTCACATATTCTGTAAAAGCTCACTAGAGCCCTTTATTGAATTGAAATATCAATTTTTTTTAAGCTTGAAAAAAATCTATTTCAGTCATCTCTGAGAAATTAATCAAATTTAATTTGTACAGAATGTGTTATTTTGCAAAATAAGAAACCAAATCAGGTTCAGTCTTGGGGGGGGAATGGAAAGTGGTTGTGTGTGTGTAAAGAACTGGGGTTTGTACAAGACATTTTATGAAATAATGTTTCCTTCTTTCCATATCCAAAATTCAAAATCCTATTATAAAAAATTGAGTACGTTGAAGCGTTTTAAATCACTAGAGCTGAAGAAACATAACCACAAATATGTCTAAAACTCAATTAAGCTCACAAAGCAAAAGGGAATATAAGCAGAATAGAAATCTAACTATCACATGGACAGCAGTTTAGAGAGCAGTTTCTGGTCTACTGAAATGGCATTTCTTCCTAAGCACACAGACTATTGTCAGTGGATAGCCTGTTCTCTCAGGAAAAATTACGAACAAGATGGACAGAAAAAAGAATGGAAATAAAGTAAAAAACCCTGTCAGAACTCCACATCTAGCACCTCAATCTATACTAAGACTGCTTTCTAAAATAAGGGAAGATAGAAGAAAATAAAGAGAGAGGTGTCAGACTAAACAACTGGCATGTATCATGGAATTCAATGAGCAATAACAAAAGAGCTGCTATTTTAGAAGCTGTTAATAGGAAATGCTAGAGATATTATACCTGAACTCATCTGTCCTTCCAGACAGTATGAAGTCTCAAAGCGCAGGTTTGTACTCGTACAAGTACAGAACAAGACTAAGAGTTCTCAATTATTTAGGGCTTTATCTTACTTCAAAAAAAAAAAAAAAAAAACCCCCCAAAAAATCCCGCCAAAACACTAGAGAAAAACATGTACTTGGATAACCATGATGAACAGGTAAGATTTTATGGAACTGCTTTCTCCCACAAGCAAAAAAAAAAGGTGAAAATTTGAAAATTAACCATATTGCTGAAAGGGCCATACACAAAATAATGAATTTTAAGAACCTAAGATGGCATTAAAAAAACGTTTTTTGAAAATAGGAATGACATTTGCTTTTTTTCCCCCCAGCAAACCCCAGGAAGTTCCCCTGACTGCTGGGACATTTCCAATATGGTCAAGTTTGGCCTTGAAGCAACACCAGCCAGGCTCACTCAGTACTAGTGGGTGTATTCTGTAAGGTCCCATGGGACTGGTCTCTCTCTCTCTCAAATGTTCCCTAATGTAACTCTAACCATCCCTTTTTCCATTAGTTTCAAAAAGTCTCAGTATTTAGTCACTGCTAAGAATCCTGATCAGCCTTGATCTGTGTGCTGACGCTGAAGATACTGCATCATGGTTTTCTCTCCTTTTATGCCTGTTCCCAGCTATTGTCTTATATAAAGAGACATACAATAGGAATGAACAATTAGCAAAATTTAACAGAGACTACATTAATGGGTTATATTTTGTTTTCTTTCACAGTCCTTTTAATTTATGTGAATACAAATTGATGCAGTCCTACAAGAAAAAAGGAATAGAATTGCAACTCAAACAGAAAATTCCCCAACAGTGTATTAGCTCAGATTTTTTACTGCTTATCATGAAGGTTTGGAATGGCAGTTAGAAAGAGACAGGATTCTATCAAAAGACATCAAATAACAGTAATGAAAACAAGGTTTTTTTCAGTTTTACTTTGCCATTAGCAAATATATATATTTTTTAAATATAAAGAAGTTGGTCTACAGTCCATAGTAAACTGGAAGAGGCATCAGGAATGTTAAAATCATGACAATTGCCCTAAACTAAAACCTGATTTACTAGAAAGTCAACCAAGGTAAACTGGGCTTTGACTGCAGAAATTTTGTTTCTTTGCCTTTTAATTCTCAAATCATTTCAGTAACTTTGTAAAAGCAGAAATAAACCAACATTTACCCAAACACTAAACACTGAAGGAAGACTGAAAAAAGAGTATCAGAAATCTGCTAGGATCCTTTGCAGAAAGCACAAACTGAAATTTCACTTATCAGTTGATATAGCTTTCTGAGACTTTAAGAATTTTGATATGGTAGTAGAGCATAAAAAACTCTACATGGATTTAAGAACACTAATTCTTCTATAAAATTGCAGTCAGCACTGCTCATGCCCTATAAATAATTCAGGTGAACATATAAAACAAATTGTTTCTTTATCACTTTTTTCCCCTCTTAAATTAATTTTACTATTGTTCTTACAGCAAACTCTTACTGCAAATAATGAGAAAACTTATTTCTCGCCAAATGACTTAACTGAATCATGACAGACTTAAAATACTGCAGAATAGAATTTTTTAGTTATAAATACAAAATGGTATATTCTTAGATCTGTGGTAAGCCACCACATCATTTAAGTCTCATTTAGGACAGGGAAAAAGCCCAGGAAGATAAAACTCACGTAGCTTTTAATTAAAACAGAGACAACATTCAGATCCAAACATTCTGATTTACGTGGGGAAAAAAAAAATCCCAAACCAACAGCTACTCCAGGGTTACTACCCTGTAATCAATTTTTGTTTTCTCTATACATATAGATACTAATACATAAATAGAAATACTTTCCAAGTACTTCTGGTGACAAAATTCCTGCAATTTTAGACCATAAGTATGCACAGCCCTATACAGTGCGTTGTGGAGAGCCATTATTCTGTAGTATATTTTTCATGCTCTTGTTTTGCTTATGTCAATAATTTTTTTTCTTCTGGAAACACAGCATAATAAAAAGCAGACTTAACTAACAGTAATGAAGGCTTTGCTATTGCTTTTTACAGTCAGACTGATTGATGGTGAAATGGTCTACATCTGACATGCTCAGGGAACGATCCATGTAGGACTAAAATATCATACTTTAAGAAACATAAACTATAATTGCTTTGTTTTAACACTGAGAATGTAAATTTTAAAATGGAGGCCTTAGAAAGCTTGTACTGCTAACAAAGCTTGTACTACTACAAAACACAAACTTTAAAACTTCCATCAAACTGCAGCAAAACATTCCCAAGCAGTATTTCATATTGATAAACAACAAATAAGAACTTCTTAGCTGACAGGAGGAGTTTGATTACAGAATAGGTTTGAAAAGCCAGCTCTACTAATGCATGAAATAAGATTTGTGATGAAACTTTGGAAAATCTTAAAAACAAGCATCTTTTTTTAGCCTTCTCTAAAGGCAAGATCTGGAACGACAGGTGAGCAGTATCCATCCAGTGCTATACCACAGAATGCAAAAGGACTTGTACACAAGCAACTAAATTACCAAGAAGCCTAACGAAATCCACAATCAAATAGGGTAGGGACTGACTGATGGACACTGGAAAAATGAAACAGCACAAGAGCAGACAAAAGGCTTCAAGCAGAAGCTTGCATTACCACATGACTTGTAATATGTGTACCACATCAAAAATTGAACAATATATGTTAGACAAAAATGGAAATTTTTTCCATCAATCAAGTGGATCTAGGAAATGCCATAACATTGCCACTGTTTTGTCCTTAGATCAATATGAAAGATACATCTAGATGCCTAGTTTTAGAAAAGGCACAAGATTTTTAACTGCTCTTCATAACTCAGATATTCAGCCTGGGCACCACCGCAGATCAGTTGGTTACATCATGCAAAATGCAACACCTACGTTCATGAGTGGGGTTCAGAACAACTGTTTTCCCCCATTTCAAACAGATGGTCTAATGTAAAATACAGGATAGAAAAATAAAATATTAAAAAATAACTATTTGACTTAGAACTTGGACACACATACATATTCAAAGGATATTAAAGCCATAAAACCCAGAAAAATATTTTCTACTCAGCCCAAAATCCCTGTTTCTGTTAGTGATCTTAAGTCAGATTTAACAGACAAATTACATACAATATCTAACCCAGTGATTTACAGCTGAAAACAAGCAATCCACACAGACGTGAAAATGTGGAACTAGAACATAACTTTAAATATAAATATGTGTTTTATACCTGTAATGGAATTTTTCTTTCTGAAGAAAACTTCTTTTAAACTTTAACAAAGTTTAAACTTTAATCTCCAGCTGAGATAACTTTAAAAAAATTAATGAACTCAAGAAAACTTTATCAGCACATGTCACATTACTTTCAGGAAAACCTTCATGTTTTAGAAAAAAAATTAAATTTGAGCTGTCAAATAATCAGCTAGTGTACCTTAGAGGGTATTTTTAAGAATAAACTGATATAGTTTTAAAGATGGAATTTTAAACTGAAATGTTAACTGACTCCTAGCGATAGCATTAAACACTCAGTATAATAGAAAGCAAGTTTTCTTTTCCCTATAGAAAAAGCTCTTTATATAAAGACTTGATGCCTTACCTCTAGGTCACAGCTGTATTCTGTGCCATCCAGAAGCATCACCTTACACTGCACAGTTTTGATTTTCTTTGGAGACTTCTGAGGAATGTTATCTGTTTTAATTTCAGCTGTCTGCACTTCTTTTGTCTCCCTTTTTTCTTTTTCTTCTTGTTTTTCTTCCTTTTTCTCTGCATCTTCCTCTACTTCTGTTTCTTTACCGTCTTCTTTGGGAGGCTATATAAAATACAGTTAAACTCAGGATTTTTAACTTGTTCATTCCTTTTATAAGCTACTAATAAAGAAGACATTAAACTTCCATTAAAGTTATGCACATACTGGAAGCACAATAACCAGCATAAGCATTAAGGTCTTCTTTTAGGGACCAGATATTCTTGTTCTCAGACCACAGAATTTTTTTTTCTTTTTTTCCCCCTTTCCTTGAAATGAGGTTTGCTCTCAGACCACAGAATGTGTCTTTTTTTCCCCCTTTCCTTGAAATGAGGTTTGTGTTTTTTAATATGTTATTGGCTTTCTTCCTAAGAGAAATGAATTTATTAAGAAGCTCCAGGAATTATACTAAACAAAAGCCCAGTGTTTATGAAAGCCAAGTGATACAGAATCACAGAATGCTTGTGGCTGGAAGGGATCTCTTGAGATCTAGTCCAATGACCCTAGGCCCACACAGGGTAGTTTACCCAGGACCACATCCTTTTTGGGTTTTGGATATCTTCATAGGGGAAGACTCCGTAATATCTCTGGTCAACCTGTTTCAATGTCCGGCTCACTCCTTTACCACCCTAGGAGGCCTGTCATCTGCACCCCCACCACCTAGCTACATTCCTTACCAAGGAAAGGTCCTATCACCATCAGAGCAAAAAAGATTTTCTTGTGATTAGAAATGTAATTTCATGGGTTTAATTTGGGTCCGTTGCCATCTGTCATCTAACTGCATACCACTGAGAAGGGTCTGGCTTTGCATTCCCTCCATTCAGGTATTAATACACACCAATAAGATTCCCCTTCCTCTTTCTCTTCCCCAGGCCGACCAGTGCCAACTGTCTCAGCTCCTCCTCATACAAAACATTCTCTATGTGCCTTCACCAGCCTAGAATATGAAGTTTGAATGTTAAGAACTGGCATGCAACTTCACAAAAAGCAGGACTGGAGCCTAGCAACTGGAATAGCTGTCATTTTTTCCCTAATATGATCCTAATAAGTTACATAATTCATGCATCAGGTTGCATTAAAATTACTCCCAAGTATCTATAAGCCTTCCCACACGTACCTGTATTTCAGCACTACTAACAGAGTGTTTTTCCTTGTCGTCTGCTTTAGCATTCTGCCGGTTTTCAGCTGCTCCTTCCAAGCTCTTTCTTGACTGATCCACTCCCTCTGGTGTCTGGCTTTCACTTTCTTCAACTACTTGCTCTTCCCCTGTGGCCCTTTTCTTGGGCTCATCTTTGGCCTCTGCCAAGGTGTATGACTTTTGTTTCTTAAGCCACGGGGGAATGAAACGAGAAATACCCTTGCTTTCAGGTGAAGATTTTTCCTTCTTCTGTCTACTTGGACTACTTTGGCTAGTTGGTGCTGGGACAGAAGAATCTTGAGCTTCTCCAGAGGATGTTTCCCTGGACTTCTGATCTCCTGGAGTCTCTGATGCTTCTTCAGGCTTGTCTTTGGCTTTGTCTGGTCCCAGCTGCTCAGAATCTTTCTTTACTTCGGTCTCTGAACCAACTTCAGTTGTCATTATCACAACTGACACTAAAAGAAGCAACAATAAAAATAGTTTTGTTATGTAGCATTACTACTTTTACTGACTAATTATTTGCAGTAATTTGTAGTAATTTAGAAACTCTTGTAGATTATTAAACTTATTAGGGTTAAAGAAATACTCCTTTTCAAATTTTCAGTTGACAGGTAAGGCCAGTAAGCTAAAACATAGTGCTCTGCAGATAAAAGATCTAGAGTTTCCTTCTCTTTAAAGGAAGGAAAGATAAAGGATAAAATTTTAAGTGTGCTCTCTGAAAGGCATTTATTATAAGCTACTCCTAATGTTATTGGCCAAGATTATTTCAGAAGTAACTTCAGTTCTCTTTCTACTGAGCTCCTTGGTAGACCCAGAAAATGAATTTTCAGAAGAGTATCCACCTTCTGTAGTAAAACTGGTAGGTATAACTCCCTTAGTATTTGGTGACACCAATTAAAAATAAATTATTGGAAGTGAAAGAGTAAGATTACCAAAGAATAGGACAAAAGGATGGTGAGCATGATACTGAATATAAAAAACCTGGAAATTTTAAATCACTAATAGTGCTGGGGAACATATATTTTTAACTAAGGTAAGATTAGGTTCTTAATAAGAAGTTCATACCAATCAACATAAAATCATATACTCTTATACTCTCATCACTTCTGCTCACCCTTCCTTCAGTGAAATTAAAGACAAATTGTAATACTGTAACAACAGGATATGCAATAATAACCTTTAATCTTACCATTATTGGTATTGATTGAAAGAAATATTAACTAGAATATACAAATGTTGTTATCTGTGTGGCACTGTATTTTGCTGCATTGCTTTAAAAGTATAGTATAACTGCTTTTTTCCAATTTATTGAATTGAGCCAACAAAAATAAGCACACAAGGGTCCAACAAAAGTTTATAATGGTTAGATTTCATTATTCATCACTGGTATTTGCTTACAATCTTCTGAAAACAATTAATTTTAAATTAATGGTCTGTTTTTTCTGGCCTAAAGTTTAGCAGGTTAGTGACAATCACATTTCTATCTTTATAACATGAGAACCCTCTCCGTTATAATTGATTATCATCACTGCATGCCTTTAGAGGCCAGAGGCTCTTGGTTCAGGACTCTTGCTGAACTCAACAGCTCCCATCCCCACCCCTGCCCAAAAAGAGTCAAGTAGGTTATCTAGCTCAGGTTGATGCAATTAACTTGCAGAGCACTTCAAACTGCACTTGAAGCCAATTGAGAACTAGTTTAGATCACAAGGTAGCAGCAAAACTTTGCCTCCAGGTTTCCAAAGAACATCCATAGGCAGTCAGAAATAATTAAACTAAGCCATTCCCTAGGATAATGAAAAAAAAAAAAAAATGGAAGCTAGCAGAGGCCTAAATATACAATAGAAGCCATTCTGGCCAAAGAGATGAACAATACTGAGCCAAAGGAAACACCATCTTGACAGTTATCTTACTCTTTAAGAAGCCCCAGACATAGGAGCCTTGAACTACCTACAGGCAAATTCACATTAAGCATCTTGAGACCAAAGTAGCTACATGGGTGTGTGTGGGTTTTTGTTCATCACTTAACATTTCACAATCTAAAACCAAAGCATTCCCCAATGGGGAATTAAATTAAAAGTTAGTAGCTTTACTGCTACACTAGAGACTTCTGAATACATTTCAAACTTAAATATTACAGTTACATAGCCATTTATACCACTTTTTACAAAACCCATCAAGTTTCAATACTACTAATAAAGCTTGTTGTGATAAAGTATTAAACATTATGTAAGTACTACTTATCTCAGAGGTAACAGGCCTCTGAAAGGCAGGTTTCATTTGACTGTTGAGATTAAAGAATTTGCTATTTAAAGCCACATATTAGTATGCTAGTTGTAGTGAGCTACTACTAATCAAATTCCATTTTGCTATCACCTTTGTATCTTACACAGACATGCTCCTCTTCCTTCTGAATGGTAGGTATCTTATTAACACAATAATGTAAAACTTTATTATCAAAATGAAAAATGAACAATATCTAGAAAACCAAACTCAACTTTCCCTGAGAAAAATCAAAACTTCTGCTGATCAGAGAGTATCAATCCACACGGCTTAATAAATTCATAAGGGAGGTTTCATAATTAACAGAGATGGTGGTGATGTTTTTTCTCATACATATCTAAGGAAGAACCAATTTTTTCTCAGAAACTAGCTAAAACAATTTTGTAAGACTTGATATACAAATCTTCAAAGGAGTTAGAAGGAAGCCACTATATTTCCTGTACTTTTAAAAAAATTTTTCAAAATACGCAGAAATGCATGAAGTACATGTAGAAACGAATAAAAAAATCATTATATACCACTCTCAAAATTAATATCACTCTTTGATTATACAGTCAAAAAGGAGACATCTCCAGAAAATTCCTCAGAACTAAGTAAAATAAGTCACCCTGTAAACACATCTCTATGATATTGTTATAACAATAAAAGAAACTGAGGATACCAAGTCACACAACTGATTAAATTTAGACAGAATAGCAGTGGGTGGTACAAACTCGCTCAATGCGAAACAAGAAAGGTTTTGCACCTCCACATGTCCAGGTTTTCATAATCAAAGTTATAGTTACAAGGAGAACTTGGCTTTTTACCACAGAAGCAAGGGAAACTTGTTACAGCCCCCATCTGAAGAGGTCTGTCCATGTTCACTTAATACCTTTATTTGATGCCCACAGCAGGAGGAATTTCTTTCATGAGCTCAATTTCCTATAAGCTTGTAACTTCAGAGTTTTCAGAGTGGGATGGGGAGAGGGAGAGAAGAGGAATAGAGAGGAGAACCCTACAAAAGGAAGCACACCTCTCTGCTGAGCCTATATATTTCTTTACACTCCCAGTAGTCTCTGAACTAACCGTGAAGAGGTGGATGAGTTAACTAAACAAGAGCACTGACCAAGAGTGTAAGTTATAGTCTTCCCAAAATACCTACCTTCTCTACCACATTAGCTTGATACATTTCTTTTTTCCAGAGTTACATATTGGTACAAGAATTAGCTATACCTCGAGAAACACAAAATTGGGTCTCACACTCCCTCAGTGCTCTGTCAGATCCTCCAGTTTTGTATTTCACAGAAAAAACAGAGATAGGGAGGGACAAAACACTGGAGTTCTGCCATCAGCCTACACTTGCAGTTTGTAAAGCCTCTGATGTTACCTCCACTGTAGCCAAGCAATCAAGAAACCAGATTTTCTGGAAGTGGCTTTTTCCTGATTCTCTCCTGCCGTGATAGGGAAGACCTCACATGATCTCACACAGCTCTGGCCTAACAGCCAACAGTGTGCCAGTAAGCAAATGGAAACAAGCAGCAGACAGCATCTGTCTCAGAAGTGATATTGGGAAGACATAAATCAAATCAGATGGCAAATTTAGAGTTCTCAACTTCAACTGTATGTTTTCTTGCTTTCCTATCTCCAAGTAAACTCTCATTCATTCTTACTACATAGCATGAGCACATTACATAATTTTGACCCTATAATCTTTCATAAGCTCTGTAACAACTGCAGCAGGATAGGAGTCTCCTTATCTCACCTTTTTGTATTGCAAGGTAACATTGAATCTGTGTTTCATTTTGAATTGAGAAAGGAGAATAAGTATCTTGCAGCAAGAGTAGACAAAAGAGAAGGAACCTCGGGGTGATGCTCAAATAAAGGATTACCAATGTCTGAACAGAAAAAAGAAAAATCTTGGTAGATTTTGCAATTGACATTAAACCCATGCACATTAAATGACAAGTGGTAACAGCTGTATTTTTTGTAACCCTCCAGAAAACTTGGCTCACGCAGACTGAATGACTACCTAAACTGCAAGGATCAAGGTGGGGGTGGGATTGCAAAAAGTACTGTAAAACACTTTGCAGTTTCTGAAGAGCAGGTGAATTTGTTAAAACAGATCCCACTTTTGCAGGAAGCAGACGATCTGCCCCATTTATAACTCTACCAACTTCCCCAAGCAAGAGTCCTGACCAAGAAGCAGCTGAAGACAACAGATATTCTCACTCCTCTCCATTCAGCCCTTCCCCTCTCTTTTTATTGCACTGAGAAGAAACTTAGTGCTGGCCAGAGTTCACAGCTGAAAGCAGAAGAGGATGCCACTTTTTTTCCTTGCAAAAAAACTTTCCTCTCAAGTGTATACATTGGTCAGCTGGTTTGATGCCTTTCTTATAGTTTCTAGCATAAACTCTTGAAATGTAGTTTTCTGACCAAGAGGATTCCTGCCACCATAGATAAACTAGAAACAGAAGACATATCAAGTATAACATGGAGTTTAAAAAAAAAAGGAAAAAAAAAGAGAGGGAAAGAAAAAAGTATAGCTCAAAGATCACAGACAACTTTAAAACCAACTGCAGTGAAATGAAGTTTTCTATGGTGATGCATGTTTTAATTCACTGCTTCTGTTACAGTATTTCTTATTTAACAGCACAGAGGAACAAATCCAAATACTTTTTCCATACATTCCTGGATCTCATTTAACTTATTTTCTGAATATATAAAAGTAGAAAATGGCAGTCCTAAATTTGTTTCTTCTTTTTTCAGTTTGTCATTCATAGCAAATTCAAGAAATAAAAGTCTCTTTGATAGTTTTATCTTCATCAGTCTACTGGGATTCGCAGAGAAACCATCATGTCATAGATGCAAAAGGAAAAAAATCAACCTACTTCTACAGAAATAAATTACAGCTCAGTGCACTAAAAGCCAATGTGTGTCTCTGCAAGTCATGTAATTTTCTGGCTCACCAAAGTATTAATAATTTATTTTTTAAATTGCTACCTTCATAAATATTCCAAATATTTATCTCACATTGGCTACACATAAAAAATCCAAAAAGATATCAAAGAAAATTTCTAACATCTGAAAAAATATACATGAAAACCTGAAACAAGGTCATGTGTATTTTAACTGCCTACAACAAAGCAAAAAAGCTCCCAAATAAAGTTGCTTATTTCTTGTCATATTATTGATCTGAAGCTCAGAAGAAGCCTGATCTGCATTTCACAGTTGGTTAGGACACATCATTCATGCTTGCTGCTTTCAACATGTAAGATTTGTTGATATAAAAGCTCTAAAGAAGTAAAATCCTAGCTGGAGCAGTTATTCATATTTTAGAGTGTAAAAGAATCTGGTTTAAACAGTAGGTAATATCTGAGGAACTTGGTGCTACAACTAGATTTTTACAAAAACATAAATCAGTTATTTTTTGTAGAGTACAATAATTTATATTTCAAATGTGGCTGAAAGTAGTAACTAAAGAACCTTATTTCAGATTTCTGCTAAATTTTAAAACTTATATTTTATCATTGGTATGTAAAAAAGAAAACTCATGGTATACCATGATGCTGTGTAGCATCCTTTTGCTGAAGGTGCCAATATAACCTGCATACATTCTATTAGCAGACAAAGCAAAAAGTGAATCCAATTTCTCCTTTTAGTCATTATTTAAACGGATTACTACAATTGAAAAGACATGGAGTGCTCTGAACACCAAGGAATGAATTCTACTAAAGAATAAAGTTTTCAATTTTGAGATCCTTAAGAAAGCAAAAACATCTCTAAAGTTGGCTAAGATCAATCTGCAACATTTACATCATACAGCTCCCAATTAAATATTGTTCTGTAGTCAAATACCAACACAAAAGAGCCCCAGTTGTCCCATAGGAACTTGCATCCTCCTCTATATATATAAATATACAGAGGTGTTTATACATACAAACACACTTTGAAAGCTGAATCTAATAATTTGGATTACATTCTTTTTTAAGCACATTCCTAAAACAAAATAGATCAGACAAAAGTCAAAGATCAAGTTTAGCAAACTACTGAGTATGATAAAAAAGTTACAACAGAAAAAACAAGAGGAAATGGGTACATGTTTTATACATACAAAATCCAATCACCTATTTTTAAATGATTAATCAAAGATGATATCTACCAATTGAACCCAAACCTAAGTATTTACACACTGAGCGTGACAAGGACTGATCCAGTTTGCTCCTCCCCGGATGATCACTGCGTAAAAATCAAGGTTAACTGCAGAGGCTGAAGAGACAGACTGCAGACTCGGCTTTTTTGTGAGTCTCTGTAGTAGCCACAGGGCATAAGCCTGTCAGAGTCCATTGGTTTCCCAGGCTGTGACAAGACCACCAGAGCTAGGGCCTGGACAGATCTCATGCTTTCATGGCTCTTCATTGCATTGAAAAACAGACTACCAAGAATAATCCTATGCTACATATAGCCAAAAAAAAAGCCCCGAATTCCTTCTTTTAAAGCTTCCCAGTTCATGGAGAAACCTTAACCAATAATTCAGGTTGAGTAGACAACTAAATCTGTATTGATTCAGACTTTTGCCTTTGTAATAATATCTCCTAGTAAAAATTTTTCCCAAATCTAAGCCCATAAAAGAATTGCCCTTTCTCCTCATGATTCTGCTTCAGCTTCCTCTAAACTGGGAGCTTATTCTCAAGGAGGTAGCCAGGTAAGCAAACTGACATTGCCAGTCTGTGTATTGGTCAGCAGATGGTGCCATAATAGTTCTGAAAGTCAGTAGCACATTTCAAAGGTCAAACTTTAAACAGCAACAATACTCCAAGTGTAATTCCCAAATTATGACAAGTAATAGAATGCTTTCATAGAAGTATTAACATAACATATTTTAATAAACATAACTTCAGAGCCAGACAGAGAATCATGGCTTCATAACAATACAAATTAGTTACATGTGTACACCTAAATACATACACATACTCACATAAAATCTAAGCTAATCTCCAAGAGTAGAAATGGCACACAATGGTGTCCTCCCAAAGGATCCTGTCTATTAAATCTAGTTTCCAGGGAATTACAGGCATGTCCCAGTGGCTAGAAGCCCCTGAGCTAATAGAAGCTATACTCATAAGCATCCTTTTATCTAGATAACAACATCAATATTCAAAATAACAGGCATCTTATTAGCCTTCACATTTATAGCCATGCCATCATACACTTGAAAATTTGCAAACATGCAATATTTCCATCACATTCTTGTCCTTATTTAAATATTGAGGTTTCTAGAACTCATTTTTATACTGTGAGAAAATTATTGTAGTTGTATAACCATTCCTTGCAATACACAGAATACAGAGGACTCACCACAAAAACACTGGTGAGTTCCTACATAGGATGGTGAGAATTCATAAGGTAGTTCTGAAACAACAATGTAAGACAAGTACTAGTGTATTCTGAAGATTGCTGTGAAGACAAAGAAAAAAATCTAGGCCCTAGACAGCAAATTAAATGTGACAGAAGAAACTACTTCTGTCTAAAATTGCAAAGTGAGTATCTGCAGTTTAGATAGAATATTTTCACAATAAAATTATTATGCTGACAAATTTCTGTTAAGTAACTCTAGGGAAAGTCACCTCAACTCTTTGTAAACTCAAATTACATCCTGGAACATAACTATTTCTCAAAATCCTTTTTCCTGTTAAAGCAGCACAACACATACCTATTACTTATCACCCAAGTGCCCCAACTTTTCATAGAACACCTGCTGCAGGCCATCTCCATTTTGGCTGCTGAATAACTTGGTTACTGCAACCCATATAAAACTTTAAAGGTATAGTTTTAATGGATAAGTCAGTTGAAGGAACACTCCAGAAATAAAAGATAATACTACAAGACATGAAAACCAGTGAGAATTCTTTAAAAGCTATTTTGTTAAAATTTATCTCCTGACACTCTGCAGCAGTCTAAAAATGTGTAATAAAACATAGAAAATAATATTGGAAAGTGCTGCTTTCTAAACTAAATGAAATTCATTGGAAACTGCATCAGCTTTGTAACAGCACCTGTAGAACATGTAAAGCTCAACCCCAAGGCTTTCAAGATAATCACAGCATAAATACTTTTCAAGTGCTACAAGCAGGCAAGTTGCAATGCCCACATTGGAATTTGAGATTACATTTAAGCAAATATACATCCTGCAGCTCTCTTCGGGCTATCTCTGCCATTTCCAGAGATAACAGAAATCTGTTCCTTCTAGATTTTCAATCTACAAATATGCTGCTATATCCAGGCAAAAAATAAGTCTCAAAGAGCAAAGTAATTTAAATCAAGAAATTTGTCTTTACCAGAGTACATATGAACAAATATAATCTGTTTATCAAGATAGCTTTGTGCTCTTCCCCAGCGCTGAAAAAAATGTTGTAATCTGATGAGAATCCAACAGTCGTTTTGAAAAGCTGTATTGAACAAGTAACCCCACCCAGGCCCTGACACTGCTAGAGAAGGACATGCTCAAGTGGAAAAACGGGATTTAGTTCCAAATTCATTCCAGCAGACAGAAAATGAACATGGGTCAAGAGACAGCTCTGTTTTCCTGTTATCTGTCCAAGAAATTAAGAACAACACAGTTTTTGAGAAAAATCTCTGCCCTATTTTCAAAATCAACTTTGCAAGTTTACAGTGGGTTTTGGCTGTTCACATTAACCTCACGATAACCACAATTTTAGAGATTAAAACCAGCAGTGAGTATTCGTTTGTTCTGAGAAATGCTGTCCCTCCAATCTCCATTCCTATCCTTCCATTCTATCCCACCTTGCCAAATGGCTGTTTCTATAACAGTCACACAATTTCACTGAAGCACAGGCAAGCATTTAATTTTTTCCAGTTCTTAATAAAGAAGCTGTGGGGGGTGGGGGCGGACAATGACAACCCCATTTAGGTTCTGTAAATTATTTGCCTTGTTCTGACTCAGAGGTGATTAATTTGTAGATGCCACAATAAAAAATTCCATTTCCAACTATCATTCTTTCTATCTACAAAGTATCGGCACGATTAAAAACAGGTTCTTTTCATACTGACAACATTAAGTTCACTCTTGCATGCAATATGCTTCCAAGGCACTTACAATAACATAGTTAATCAAAGCACTTGCCAACTTGGTGAAAAATAATGTACTAGTACCTGAGAATTTTTTGTACTGCAAACTGGAAGGCCCTAGCGTAATAAAGTTCCTGAATGGTGGAATTCCAGCTACACATCATTGTTTTGACAAGTATCCATTTCCTCTTCAGTGGAAGTCGTATAGAGAATTATTACCCTCTCACATGTTCAGGAAGTGTACAACAGCATGCAAAAAGAGAAATCTCTGCAATACCAAGATTCAATGTCAGGAAAAAAAAAAAAGAGAAGCAACTAGTCTGTGCTTTCAGTAGTGACAGACCAGTACATGCACATTTAAAAGTAATTTTCATAAACAGATACAACCATTAAATTTTTTTCGTAAGCGCATCAAGGCTGAATGTCATTCAGATCTGGACACTACTGAGATCACATTCAAAATGCCTGCTAGCTTTTTATTTCAGCTCATCCAGCTTAGGAACAACAGCCAAAAACCAACTGACAAATGCATTAAGACAGTTTGTTCTGTCATGTACAAGACTAGAGTTCAACTGACTAACGTTTACAAAGCTTTAGGGTCTAAACATAACCACAAAAGTGACTTTTTTGGCAACAACATCAGTTCTATATTTTCACTTTAAAGAGCATTTCATTTTTGCTATTGACAAATACAAGCGCCACAGAGGGCACAGTTCTCTTAGGCAAGCCACTTGAACAATACTGGAAGATGTTTGCCATTACTGAGGGAAACAGAGTTGCAAAAAGTGACAATAAAATTATAAAGCCTTTTATGAAGGTGACAGGAGAATCTTCTCCTGCCACTATTTTTTTTTTAATGTCTGTTTTCCTAAATCAGTATTCAAGTTGAAATACAGAAACTGATACTGCCACAATTTCCACCAATAATAAATTCAGTTTCAAGTACTTGATTAAATGACATCCCTGGAAATTAATCTTAAACAAGCTTAGTCCAAATTCCAAATAAGTGCAATGTCTCAAGTTATATGGTTAAGTATTTTTGGACCTCTGCAGAAAAGTTGCAGCTGCGTCTTTGCTGGATAAGTTGTTACCAGTACATGAATCCTCTGTTGGAAGGACCTGCAGAGATCTTAATGCACATGCAAGTAAGCAAACCAAGGTTATTAATTGTATAACATATTTTATGAAAAAAAAAATCCCAAACCAAACCAAAACCAACTACCCCAAATTAAAAATAACATAGTTTAAACCAGGATAGTTCTCAGCTCCTGCTGCAATGAACAAAAGCTATTCCATATTCCCTGACTGTTCTCCCACATTCCCCAAACCTCAGAGGTCAGTCACCTGAGAGGTTGTGTTTTGGTATTTTAATGTCTGCAGCTAGCACAAGCTAACTGAGTCTTTCATGTGCTACTGGAACAGAAGTATTCCCTTGAAAAAGCAGAACCAATTTGCTCAGTATTTCCCACCTACTCAAAATAATTATAATGCACCTCAAATAATATATGTAAAGCACAACACTGCAAACTATTTCCTACATACTTATGTTTACTGAATATATAAGAAGTACTGAAACTAGAGATAATACTGCTCTTCTAAAAAGTATGCATCTACTGCTCCTGTGGGAGTTAACTCTGCCAATCCCAAGCAACAAAAAGCAGTGGAGATGCTTCTTAGCTGAGCAAATAAAACCGGCAGCCAAAACTTCATCACTCCCATGGGCTCTTCTGAATGCTGGTACTTGATTAGAAGAGTGAAAGCATGAGCAACTTTCTAAAAGTTTCCTACTTTCCATGGCAGTGGCTTTACAACTAGTGCAACCCTGCAACCACTGCAACATCTCTGAGTGAGACAAAGGGAAAGAAGCCTAGTTCATTTCTGAATCTAGAGGTCAGAAACAAGTCTAACAGAGGAAAAAGGCAAAAGGTAATGCTAATAATGCTGGTTTTGTGCCTGGACTTCAGCACTTAACATGTTTATTAGTCATCTAAGTGCTTTAGCTTTTTTGTGCTTTTTGGAAGGACATTCCCAGCATGAAAGATTGTAATATAAAACAGATAACAGGATATGCATGAAAGTCCCAAGGGAGTAACTATTTAAACAAAGTTTTCTTTGGAGAGTTAGGGAATGACAATAGATAAGAAAGATTTAAAAGAATAATTCATTTGTGAACACCAAGAACAAGGTGGGGAGGGGTATTTAGAACTGTCCTGTAGAAAGGAAAAATATATGTTGACCTGCCAAACCACGAATTTAATTACACTCCCATAAAAATATAAGAATATACATCACAAACTGCAGTTTACCAAAGCAGCCTCACCCATTGCAGAAAAGCCTTTTAATAACCACATACAAATAGGGATAGTGTGTTGTCACAGTAAGCTTTCAGGCCAAGTAGAAGCTTTATTCTGCTTTCTCAGGCTGTACTTTCAGTTCTCATTCTGTACATGCAGAAAAGTTTCAAAGCTTTGAAACAGTCCTAAGCAAACACAAATCCAAGTTGACAATAACTTATCATCTTACAATTTTATTAACACACACAGAGCATGATATTATGAACTCCACACTGAAAAGAGTGACACTTCCAGTGCATTGGCTTAGGGGTTTCTTACTTCTTTTTGGGCTCATCAGTTTACATGCTGACTGAAGAAGTGCTTGAAAGACCCTGCTTGAAAGACCCTGCTGTTCTCTATGAGTATGCTTCTTATGCATTTAAATTCAAGATCATGTTTCAGCTCACAGTCGTTGATTTCCCTCATCCTATCTAGATTTTTAAAATCCTAAGTACTCTGAAATATAAAGCAATGAGAAAGTGAAAATTGGTAGAAGTGTACAGATAGAAGTAATTTCACTGTTTTTCTTGACCATGGTATACTGGTTAACAACTGGGGTTTTTTGCAAGACCATATTCCTGTGTGGAAGCAACAGAGAGCATATATCAACAAAAAGTCCTGTTTAAAATGACATAATGTTCTTTCAGAAATCAAGAGTACTTGATTAGTTCTCAAAGGAACTGATCAAGAACTGGAGCTCTGGTCTGGATGAAGTCTGAGGTGCGCTAGTCTCAGAATTCTGACTAAACATAAGAACCTCAGCAAAACTGCAAAAACTTCTAGCACTTAGAAAATGTGTGTATCCAGCTCTGTGTTAAGATGGGAGAAATACATCCATGTGACAGACTTGAGTTTTAGGAGACAGTATGAATACCATGCAAATTAACATTTAATAAATATACTAACAAGTGGATACAAAAACTCACTAACAGGGAACGACTGATGCTATAGCTCTCAACTCTTTCTTGCTCTCTTTCTTTTATGAAGACAGAACTCGGAAAAAGCAAGCTAGCAAAGGAACAAAGTAGACATCACTGGAGAGAAAGTCAGGAGCAAAAAAAAAAGAATGGGGTGGGGGAGGGAAGGAAAAAACAGGAAACAGACGCTGAAGACAAAACAGGAAAGAAGGTCATGATTTGTCTAATAGCCAAAAAGCTGCAGTGAGGCCAGAGAGGGGGACAGGGTGGGAAGACACCAGAATTCCACTACAGGCTAAGTTATATCATAGATGTTACTGGTCAGTCCACAAGACCACCGAGCATTAGTCCTCCAAGTGCTAGGCTGCAAGAGATCCAGCATCTACATACACATCACTTTGAAGACTCTTCCAGTAGCTTCTTCATTTTTATACATTCATTTAGTGACAAGTCTCAAGACTTGCTCCTCTGTTGCAAGATTTAAACAAGAGTACTCCTTCCTTTGCACTTATAATTATTTCATGTATTCATTCTTAAGCAGCAAATGCTTGCTTCGGATTGCTTAATGAACTAAGTGAAAAGTTGCACTTCCTGGAAAAACTGTGTTACTGTATCTCCAAATCCATAAAATGACAGAATTCAGATTAGTTCACTTCTGTTTTTCTGGCTTATCTACACATCCTAAAGTTCCATTCAACACCAAGATCAGAGGCACACTACCTCAACAATTCAACTCCATCTTTGACTCACTAGTTCCTACAGAGTAAGCTTTCTGGTTTTAAAACAGATCATGAATTATATCTCATTTACTTTCTGTTGAAGAGCTCCAAGACCACACTCCTGTGTAAAATATCAATCTGAAGATGAACTAAGTGTTTTGAGGTAGTTATAAAATTGACCCATCTACAGAAATGTTTCTGATTTTAGCAAAAAACAATTTTACAGATAGACAAACTTGAGCACTATGAGGAGAAAGTGACACACAAGGCATGCTCACTAGGACAGCAGTAGAACCAAAACAAAAATAGTTCTCAAGGCCTCTGTTCTTAAACACTGACATCAAGTATTTCTAAATGTTCCATGTAAGGAGACAAAATCATAGCCTTTCACTTATTTTCAGTTGAAACCCAGAGGTCACTTCTCTCCAAAAATATAAGGGTGATGGTCCACAGGGGAAGTTTAGTTTTCCTTACACAAAAGCAATCTTCCTAACTTCATATAGAAGAGAAAAAGTAGGGAACAAATCTTTTTGACCTGTTTACATTATGAGGTCCTCTAAACATGCACACAAATTGTATTACATGTACATAGTGTCAGAACTGGTTTATGTGGGAGTTATGAAACCTACAAAAACTTATGAAATGAGCTTTTTTACTTTTAAAATTATAAACAAGAACAGAAGTATTCCCAGCTTAATTTCTACTGAAAACTATTACACAAGCTAAAAGTTTGTGCACATCAAGTGATACAACCTTTTCATGTTGAATATTCCAAGCTAATTCATGCTGTATGACATCACTGAAAATCTGAAGTCTAATTCAAATCTGGAGAAAACAGACAACATTAGCTATACATTCAAATTCAACAGAATTAGATTTCACCACATTTATGTACAAAATTAACCAAATCCTCATCAGGTGAAGAATTATGTGTTGGCAGATTCCTACTATGAGGTACTGCTGTCATCACATGATTCTCTGCAACTTCATTAATCACCATGACCACATTTGCACAGAAACAATTCAATACTTGAAGCAAAATGAATATGCAGTCTTCTTTCCTCACAGAATAACTGCAGCATTTCTCATGCCAATTAAAACAATGTTTCATTGTCTTCTTTAACAAAGAAGAATGAATTTTGGACTGCACACGTCTACAGAATACACTGTAACACTTGAGATAAAATTTAAATATTAAACTTACTGGAAAAGAGAAACAGAGAATGAAACTGAAGGCATTCCTTTCAAGATATACAGATAAGTAATATGGCACACTTGGTGTGACTTCAAAGCAAGAGTTTCAAATTCTTAAAGAAAAAAATCTTTTTTTGTCCCACAAAGATTATGTGAAATATACAAAATATTGTACAATACTTCACAGAAAATGGAAAGTATGCTAAACTATCCAAAAAGATTTCAAAAAAGTTATTTATATAATCCTTATTCTGAAAATGTATTACCAGCTTGTGCTACTCAACACTAAAATGAACATTTAAGCCGTTTAAATATACATATATATAGTCATACGATCAAGAGACATTTAGATGAAAACAGTGAGGAAAGAACTATGCTGGAGCACAAGGTTCCATAATCCTGTAATGGGAAACAGACCCCCTAAAATTCCCAAGACATTGTAACAAGGCTGTTTTCAGCTATGATGTGTGGGCTTTTACCATTTGCAACAAGCTGAAACCCTTCTTACTTCATATTAGTTTCACGTATAAGCATCTCTTTCATCCTCTTTTCTTCTCCCTGCCCCCTGGTATCTTCACTTAATCTTACTTGCTTTTTTTAGAATCTTCCTGATTATCAATTAAGCACTATGTCTTCCACTCTTAATTCCATCACCATTGCTAGAAAGCCAGGGTGCCAAACTGTGTCAAGAGCCTGGCTTACGTCCAGATAGTTTAGCACCTCACCTGAACAAAAAGAATATAAACAATTTAATACGCAAGCTGGATTTTTCTTTCAAATCATATCCACAGATGAATGAGAAAATAAGCTGTTCACAACATTATGTGAATCTCCTTACTTGCCAACTGATCAAAACAAAAAAAATTTCAAATGTAGTACTTAAAAGCCATTCAAGTAATGACAAATTAAGCCAGAGGCAAATATAATTATTATATCAGTGAAACAGCTTCAGAAATAGAGAATACTTTTCTGCAGCTAATTTTTTAACGAGAACTATACTACTACCTAGTATTGGGATTTTCTTTCTGCCCGAAACAACTGGAAATCAGTTCAGCCAACATATCATCACAAAGATGTCCTGGGAGGCTGAAGAGATTCAGTTTTTCTTCTTCTGTGCAACACAACATATGTTCCAGTGAGTGTTCTCAACATCCCAAATAATGGGGGAAGTGACAGAAATACTCTTTAAAAAAAGCAATGATAAACCCTGAGAATGTTACAAATCACCAGATTTATAAATCTCCCAAAGTTTCTTGTTCTGAAAAGCATGGATTGATTATGTTCCTGATCCATAGCCTATGAAGACCTTTGCATTCCCTAACTGAAGGGATTACAGGTATCAAAAATGAACACCAGACTTCCTTTCATAAGGAATCTTGTCCAGAACAGCCCCTGATTAACAGAGATGAAAGTGGAAGACCTAAATAGTTCTGATTCTGCCTGACAAAAACTGCAAGGCAAAGCCTGCGTAGAAGAAAAGAATTGTATGCTCTGTTGACGTTGTCAGTGACCTCCTTTAAACTGTCATGGCTGGGATGAATAGCCTAAGTCACCAATCCATTTTATGACTGCTCAATCTGAGCCAGGGTTTAAGCGCATGCTGTGCTGCACAGCCTACGTTAATCTCAGTACACGTTAAGATACACGGAGAGCTGCAGTCTGCCTGGTAGACAGAGAATATCCCTCCTCCTCGCTCTAAATGAGGACTGTGTTTACTTAAGGAGTAAATTTTCCAGTTCAAAGAATAAATACAAAGTTTCAGCAAAAAAATACGTATTCTTCATTACTCAACTTGGAGCAGGTTTTACTGCTTGCAGACCTCGTGTAGAGGTGGTAGAAACATCAGTCTTTTCCTTCTCTCAGTTTTGACCATGACACTACTTTGAGAATTGGCTCTAACTAATCCGTAGTAATCCTTTAGTATATGAAAATAAATACGTCCTTGAATAAAAGAAAATAAACCCAGCAGGAACAAAAATCAATTATCAAAAGAAAAACTGTAAGAGGGAAAGATGTCATTTGTCTTTTCATTAATTCCTAGCATTATGGGCCTGCCGAAAAAGAAAGAATACTGACGTTTCTTGGAAGCTGTGCAATATTTCTTCTACTTAGTGTTTAATCCCTTCAGGAAACACAGCAAGAATAAAAGGAATGCAAACAAATTTTAAGAAGCTCTGTTAGAGCAAGTTTTTCTTCTTCCAGCTCTGAGCACTTTGAGAATGATCCAAAAAAAGTCTTTAACATTTAAAAACTAAGTTCATGAAAAAAAGCTAACATTTATAAAAGACTTCTAGGGAAAAGAAAAATAGGTTGTTTTACAAAGAAATTTGTATTGCTGTGTTTTAAAAATCCTTTTAGGCTGCTTTGATTATAGATACTCAGATCTGACAACTAGCTTGAAAATGTTAAAATCTTCAAGTTCATTAATGAAGTGACTGTAATACTCCATAAAGCCACTTTCTAAAGATGCTTCAAGTTTTTGAGACATAAGTGAAGCCTTTCTAAAGTATTCAGTCTAATATTTCATAAATAAAGACAGTTTTTTCTAAAAAGAATAACCAGGAATCCTAAGTTCTGTGTATGGCAAAGCAATAAAAGCACTCAAGGCTAGATGCTGACTCTTAGGTACATTCAAAACAGAGCTAGAACTGACTGTGTACTGAAACAGAGAAGTTGTATTTCTTAAACTACTAGAACAGGTATCCCATTTTGTTACGTACCCTACCTACTCTTAAATCAGTTGCCCTGTAGCCAGTATTCATTGACCAAGTCCATCAATAAAGGGGTGAACAACTTAGGTCAAGAGGTCAGCACAGCCTGAAGAAGGCCATTATTTCTCAGGATTTCTAAACACACATGTTGCACTGATTTGATGATAAAACTATCTTAAAGAATACATCGTCTGATTTCCATTGGTTGGCAGTACTTACTGCTGTCAAACTGAGTGCATATGCCTGCACACAGGTATTTCACGATTTTTCTCAAAAAGCCTCTATTTTATTTTGTTCAATAGTTGTTAAAATAGATTTATTTCAGCAGTAATGTAATCTTACATTTGGCATTGCTGTTGTGATATTCAACTACATGGTCAACCGACATGGTCACTTACAGCGTATAACGCAGCAAGGCCGTCTCCCCACTCCTACTCCCTAATCTCTTGTACACCTAAAAGAAATTTCCAGTGTTCCTTTACAGCTCTGCCATGGCACTAACAGTCCGTCACCCTATTTTGAAGGGTAAGAAGATGCATCATAAATTCTTGCTTGCAATGGGTTAGTTTAATAGTACAAATGTATCCAACTGATGTTTGAGCTATCCCTCTTCTGAATTTAAGTTTGGTGTCCAAATATCGATATTCACATCAATTCTTAACAGGCAGCATTTAATTCCCAAACAAAATTACACACATCTTAAGACAGAAGATGCTATACCAAAATTTACACTGCTATTCTGGACACATCCATTAGCACATAAACTTGTCTTTAGATTGGTAACTACTAAAGAGCATCAGTACTTGACATACTTCTTCTGCTGATCTAACCATATCAGAAAAAATGGTACTGCTGAAAAACATGGATTTCTTATTCAACATTTCTCTTTTTAAAATCACAAATAGCTGCTTTTCTCCAGTATCTCAAAGCAGCAAGTATGTGTCTGTATACACCCGAACTACTTCAGCAACTAAGAGTAATTAAAAAGGAATAACTGTAAAACTCAGATATACCCATTATATTTTGGGGCTGGTACCCCAAGTTGCAGCATTTTTGGTACCTCATCCAATTCACTTTACTACATCAACAGTAGCTGCAGTCCCATTTTTGACCATAGGATAAACACATTCTGAAACCATCCAAAAATAGTGTATACATGGCCATTGGAAAGAAAGTCTGTCAAATTTAATTCCCCTTATTAAACTCTATCCTTACCTTTGTGGAACTACAAATATGTAATCAGCAAGAAGGCAAAGAGACTAATTCGAGGCAGAAGTAAGAGTATTTTGACTGAAATCTTGAATCAAAGGTGGTCTTAGTGAGCCAACAGATTAATTTCCAGTATGAACAAGAAGCATGACTACTATATAAATAACACACCCTCCCTAGTTTTAACCTAGATATCAGTGCCAAAAAAGATAGAGCAAGTTCTGATCCCTACAGGATACATTAATGTCTTGGGGTGACCTTATGATGTGTATCCCATATCTCTGCCTATGCCCAGAAATTAATTTTTGTGCCTTTCTATGCCTCTAAACTGAGCCTGAGAAGGGGAAGGAAAAAACTGAGCAAATCTCCATATTGTTCTAACCCAAACTTTAACAGAACAAGGTTTACTGTGCATTATTCTATTCATATCTTAGATAAGTTTAATAAATTGAACAGCACCCTAGTTTTTTTCCTGAAAAACAGGGATTTCTTTTCATGCTTGAAATCATGTATGTACTCTTGGTGAATGAAATGTTAAAGAAAAAATAAATGACTAAGCTACTAAGGAACTTTCCATTCTTAAAGTGTCTCAGTAAAAAGGGTGGAGTTTCAAAAGAACTGTAAACTTATTTCCCAGTTAGGGCCTTCATGCAAGTCAAATGAATATCCAATGTATTTTGCTACTTCAGGATCATGAGCCCTCCAAGGAAACTTTTCATACAAACTCTGCAGCTGAATAGCATAAAACCAAAATGAACAACTTTGTCCACAACTGTGTATGGTAGTTCCACCTTGCCAAAACACTTTGAACAAATAACTCCCTTTGTATTGGAGCTGTGTAACTACTTGATGAATTTAAGACTGAACATTAGCAACCCTTTATTTTAAGCTTGTATTTTCTTGACCTCTCACTACCCATTAAGATTTTTTGGTGGTTTTTTGCAAATGAAATAGTTACAGCTAAATGAATCAACAATCTAGCTCACTTAGTGCTCTGCACAGTGTAGAGGGACCACCCAGATTAATCCGTCTTTACTGGCAATGTGCAATACAATTTGAATTTTTCCCAACATGAATATCAAAATAGATTTTTTAAACCATCAGATCTATCAATAACATTAAAAATTTTAGACAAAAAGAGTTAGGCCAGCGTTCCTCTCCTTACTGTACTCCCTTCTCCATTCATGACGCCTCAGCGCCATAAGATACTGACTCCAACACAGCCCTACACAAGGCTGGCAGCCTCTCTGCTCCAGCACTTTGCTGGAGTGCCACACAACCCCCACTTCTCAGGAACATAAGAAAGGCAAGATGCGGGGCAGCACAGATGAAAATAGCTCAAGAAGTTTAAGGTGATTAATAGCAATTTTTAATGAAGTCTGTAAATATGTTTGACTTAACAAATATTCTGTATCACATTACTTATTAATAAAATTGTTATTACTGTAAGAGTAAGGAAAGCATGTTGTAAACACAAACACATTATTTGCATTTGTTTGTTGTAATGAAAAAGCTATAACAGCTTTCAGGGTCCCCTACTACTGGATGAGGAAATCTGAACTACATAGTAACACTACAGTGGAAAGAAACTATAAACAACTTAATTGAGAAAATCTGATCTAAGAATGAATGGTTATAAATTTCTAGACTAACTATATAAAACACAAGTTAAGTGGTTTGTTTTTTTCATACAACGAATGAATGAGATTTTGGAACCACTTTCCCTAAAAGGCAACAGGATTAACAAACTATAACAACCTTGTAATGGTACTTGCAAGGTCTTGAAATAGGTGTAGTTTATTTTCAATTCTTAATGACCCAGGACAGCTAATCCAAGTCTTTTATACCTAACAACTCAAACCTCCTAACACTCACCAAAACTGAAAGTAGGACTTTGTCAACTTGTATTACTGTCACAGCGCTCAGCATCTCCTTTATGCACCACTTTAATCTTTCAGAATACGAACACAGAAACCCAATGTACTTTCTCTGCTGCTTTGAACAGACAACTCTCTCTTTTTAGCCACTCAAAGAATGTGTTCTGCACTCTCTCATAATTTAATCACTGTCAGCCATAACAGCCTATTGTGAAAAATAATCCACTCATTTATTTTATCATCAGTGCACTCAAGCATGGTCAATTTATGAGCAACATAGTCACATGCATCAGCCACGAGAGATCCATTACAGAGCTGTTGGAAAGCTTGTGAACAAACAAATTGCTTTCCTCAGATTATCCATAGGCTAAATCTAGAAGTCTCACAGTCTTTCATCATCCTAGTTTCACAGGGGAAACAAAAGAAAGCCTTCAAGCAATAGTTCTAGCCCCTCAAAACATGATCACACAGACAGGGGGCTAATTAAAACTTTAAATTTTAATATTAAATGACACTAATAATATCTCACCCAAATCAGTTGCTTATGGAAGAAAATGTCCTTTTAATCCCATCATAGTAGCTCACAGGACATCTGACACAAGCAGTGTAGCTGTTTGTGCTGAGAGACCAAAAGCACGGCTGCTAGTAAAAGTGTGGGAGCTGTAGAAGGAACGCTAAAAGGCTTGGGAGCTAGCAGAATGTAGGACAATCAGGAGTTGCCAAATAGCAGTCAGACCAATACACCTGCATGCATTTAACAAGCCCTGCTCACAGTGTCAGGTTAAGCATGCAAGTAGCATCTACGAGCTCTAATAGATCCAGACATTGCTAATCCAAGAATTGTCACTATGCACTAGCAGTTACAAGACAGAGGAGGTAGGCGTGAGTACACGCTTTTTTTATATTCTGGCACACAAATGTATGTGTGCCACTCAGCAAGACCTGGACAGGCTAGAGAGCTGGGCAGAGAGGAGCCTAACGAAGTTCAAAAAAGACCAGCAAGGAATAACCCCATGTACCTGTAAAAGTTAGGAGTTGATCTGTAGCAGCTCTGCAGACAAGGACCTGAGGATCCTGGTGGACAACAAGCTGTCCATGAACCAGCAGTGTGCCCTTGTGGCCAAGAAGGCCAATGGTATCCTGGGATACATTAGAAAGAGCATTGCCAGCAGGTGGAGGGAGGTGATCCTGCCCCTCTAGTCACCCTTAATGAGGTTGCACCTGGAGTTCTGTGTCCAGTTCAGAGCTTTCAAGTTCAAAAAAGACAAGGAACTACTGGAGAGAGTCAAAGTGAGGGCTAGGAAGGTGATTAGGGGACAGAAGCATCTCTCTCAGAGCTGTGACTGTTCGGCCTAGAGACAACCGAGGTGATCTTATCAATGTGCACAAATATCTTAAGGACAGGTGTCAAGAGGATGGGGCCAGACTCTTCAGTGGTGCCCAGTGACAGGACAAGGGACAACAGACACAACCTCAAACACTGGAAGTTCCATCCAAGTATGAGGGAAAACTTTACTGTGAGGGTGACAAAGCACTGGAACAGGCTGCCCAGAAAGTTTGTGGAGTCTCCTTATCTGGAGACATTCAAAACCTGCCTGTCCATGATCCTGTATAACCTGCTGTAGGTGAACCTGCTTTAGCAGGGGGATTGGACTATGTGATCACCAGAGGTCCCTTTCAGCCCCAGCCATTCTGTAACTCTGTATACTATAGTCTTACCTGCCATCCAGCCAAGGATTCCTCAGGAAAAACCCTCCTACATGAGACATCATTTAAATTTCTATTATAATACAGATTGGTCAGAAAATCATTTAGATTATTGTAAATGCTAAAGTCTTTAAAGAATTTTCAACTGCTAATTGATGAAACTGAATATGTAAAAATTTTTTTCAACCAGAGCAACTAATTCAATCCTGCCTTTTTGTGTGCCGTATGCAGAAGACTTGCACAATATACAGCCTTACTCTCTCATCTCTTCCATTTTAAAAACAGGATATAATTAAAAATGTAATGGTTAAAAAAGACCAGGTTTTCAGTGTTAACATTTTCAGTCAGGATATGCAGATAAACATAGAAATGATCTACAACTAATTTTAAAAAGAAACCCAACTAAAGAAGCATCGCTTCAAGCAATCAGCCATTAAGTTCCTTGGCAAGATACAGAAGCCTCACCCACCCATTCTCTTGGCAGCAGTAGGATGCTACAGGGCAACCTATGTGGGAGACATGGCAGACATGACTGTACAGTCTGCCAGAGCCTCACACATTTATCTGGAGAAAAACTGTGGAAGAGCTGCATATGCTGACAATTTAGAATGCTCTGATTTGCATTACGCTGTGTTCTGCAATTTACCTGACCAAGCCAGCATTGCAATTCTCACAACATACAGAGATTATGTACTTCTTTAACTCTGACAAGAAAGATTTCCAGACAAATCACAGGTAATTTCTTTTTTATGGCACTAGGATTTGCCTACAAGTCAGAGTATAATTAATCCTCCACGCAGACACACAATCATGTAATACAATGCACTCCAGCTAATTAACAGAGCCAATGTATTAGGCAGCTACTTAGGTATTTCTTATCTTGAAGTGAATTTTTGGCTGCTAGAAGCAAATCTGCTTTGAATGCAACTACTTTCACAATGAAAGCTAATAAGTGAAGAAACCCACAGCATATGAGAGTTGCCTAAGAAAGTATATATACACATAAAAACTGGTATGAAGAGCATCATGTCTATTTCACCATTTACAGAAATTTAATTTAGCCTCTAGAAGTATTTGGTATCATGAAATACGACTTTTTCCAGTTAAATGAAAATTATACAGTTTGAGTTATTTCTTTCTAAGCACGAAAACACTAGTATTGCAAAACTTCTGGTTACTTTCCCACTAAGCTACAAATCACTGTACCATTCAGCTTGTAGGTGTCAAAACAGTAAAGCAATAGAGCAGCACTGCAACTACCCAAAAAAACTGAAGTAACTAACTCAAGCTGATACCTTTCAGGACCTTTTCAGGCTCCAAAGGTTACTATTGTTGAATATTCCAGAGTACTCAGTGAGAAGCAATTTTTCATGCAGCGATCAGTATTAAAGTCCGATGGCCCTCAGAAAAAGGCTGAGAACAAAAGCTGGAATTGATGACCCAATTAGGTCAGATGCACCAGTGCCTCAATAAGCAAATACACCAAGTCTGCCATGGTTAGAACCTCTAACTCAGCAATGCTCACGTTTGGGACTCATGCACTGAAAATATAATTCTGGCACTTGTCAATAGACATAAATTCTAAACAAAACAAAGCAACACAAGAATCCACTCCAGCAATCTCATCCACAAAATTAGGCTATCAGGCTTCTCTTCAAAAGAAAGGTGGGCTTTGATCATTTTTTTACTAACTTTTTAACTTTGTGCCCCTGCTACCTCCCCAATCTACAAGCTGTTTCCTATCAGAAAGCACTAATGGCAATGTCCCTCACTATATACACCTCATAAAGACATTTAATACAGACTATCTACAAATTTCCCAGAAACTGCCAGTTGTCACTTTTATAGAAGTCTTCAGTTTCAGAATTAAGTCTGGAATGTAATGTGTTTTGCAAATATTCTCTATGGACTTAAGCATAAGACAAATATATTTATACAAATAAGACTTACAAAAGCTAAGTAACTGACTCCACTTTACCCCTTGAGCAACAATGTAGTAGTCCCAGACAGTCCGCAACTACAGTAAATTTATCTTCTGGCAGCCTACAAGTGGATCCCCTTCCAAATTAATTATCAATATCAGGCTATCACAATGGCAGACATGGTCACCTAAGTCAGCACTATTCATAGGGACATGACAGGATCTTCCTGAGGTAACAGTGAATCCATGTGGACATACTGCACTCAGCAGTCCCACTCATTAATTACTGCCAGTGCTTCCCCCTCTAGAAAGAGTCTGCAACTCCTGGATTCTCAGCAAACAAAAATTTTGGTGTGAAATCACTGGGCAATGAAGCTTACTGTCACTTTAACAGGAGTGCTACTTTAGGATGGCACTAAACAACTATGAACAATTTCATTTCCTATTGACTGTTAAACCAGGTCCATTTCAATGACCATTTAAAATGATGGATATTTCTGAAAATTTCAAGATAATTAAAGGAATACTTGCTGTAAGGCAAAAAAAGTACTGAGCAAACCTGTACTCAAGAGAGATTCTCTTAATCACCTTTTCAACATTCAAATAGACTGACATAATACAATGGTTTGCATCTGACTACACACAACAATGAGAAGTTTATTTCACAGAAATAAAACTTTCAAGGAAAACTTGTTTCATCGTGGTACACACAGCATCTTACTTTGCAATGACTGACTTGTCAATATCTCTAACCTGTGGCTGCATTTGGAACATAATGTAAATATATAAGCAGTTCCAGTTTGAAGCATACTGTATTGCAGAAACTGAGAAATATCTTTCTGTGACAATACATGCATTAAAAGTTACAGGAGATACATTTGATCATCTCAGAATTCATTGTCAGGGCAACTCCAAGACTGGCATCCAAGTAATATGTCAGGTTCAACAAATACCAATGATAAATTCTCTTCAAATGGTTGCACTATAAAACAAGTAGAAAACAGTCTTAAAGGTGAACATTTCGTCCCTCCATTAATGTTAGAAAGAAGCAAATTTGAGAAGTGAAATCTTTAGAAGTAAAAAGTTTTCTATAGCTATGACACAACCATCTTTATTCCAGTACTAGACTGGTTACTCTGCATTGACACTTTTTTGAGAAACTGAAGACTTTCATAGTAGTTAACATATTTATTTGATTTATAAAGGATTTGTTGGTCTTTTTCCAGAATACTGTTTTCTACACAGTGGATTTACTGGTTTGGCTAGTTCCTTCAATTCTAACAGCAAACTAGAGCAGTATCATAGGTCAAGCACCACATTTCTCAAATTACCTCAGCTTTAAGTTTTGCACACATTATTGAAACACTAAAGCTTTTCAAGGTCCCTTCAACCCTTTATCCTATTTCTAACATACCGATAAGCCAAAGAATCAAAAGGAAGCTTATTTTAAGAAAAGAAGAGTTATCAGAGGAGATGCATGATATCATTTATTATGAATGCATTTTCAAAAGCAAATCACAAAGACACTTTTAAGCATAGCTGATATTTAGTTTTTGTCTATTCTGTTAAGAGGCACCAGTCACATGACCGAGTAACACCATTCATTTGAAAGTTTGGTGACAGGGCAGCACAAATTAAAGGCTTCCCAGGAGTACTGACAAAACTAGCTCTTTCCAGTTAAATTCTTTTTTGCTGCAGCAACAGTACCAGCACCAACTTCCCTCCTTTCTTCCATAGTTTAGGAGTCCCAATGACATCCCCAGCCTCACTGCTGTGACTGTGCTCCTGACTTCTCTCTGTCCAAATTTCCAACCTTAGACAGCTTCTCAGTAATCTAACCACTTTCAACCATAACAGAAACAGAGCTAAGGAAACTGCAGGAATTAAGCTTTGCTCTAGCCTGCCTCTGCCTTTCGCAACAGAGAGCTATTGCAACAACACGCAGTTGTCTTACCCTGCCTCACCATCATAAATGCCAGGACAGGGCAGGATGCAGAGGCAGAGCAGTGGGCTGCAGACACACTCAGCATTAGCACCCTCAGCTATTCACGCAGCCTTTGTACCAAAGCAGACAAAACAGAGCCCCCACCCAAAGAATCGTATCCTTTGATTTTAGGCTGAGGTTTTGCTGCCTCTATCACCCCCACCTACAGATCAATTCAGTGACAAAAACTGTTAAGCAAAGCGTACAACAAAGGCAAATTTTGTTTATACCTCCTCCTTCCAAAAACACTAAAACTATGACTTTGTCCCCAACATTAACTTTGGATTATAAAACCCCAGCTGTTTGGCAAACCTTTGTTTAATCATTCCAATGAGCCCTCACAGGGGTATACACTAAGCATTTCAGTTAAACTTCATTCTTTGGCGGGGGGTGAGGGTGGGTAGAGAAAGGAAGCAGGCTGCTACTACTACTACTGAAACGAAACAAGAAGTTAGTTTGTTTCCAGCTACTGCTAAATTCACTGAGAAATATTTCACTTGAACCTCCTGAAGTGCCTCAGGAGACATTCTTCTGCATTAAGCTTGCAATTACACTTCAAAGCTATACTGTAAATTCTTCATCCCTTTACAGCTGTCCCTCTGTTTACAGCTATACCTAACTGAACTGTTGCCATCAGCTACCTGCATTTTACAGAGACTCAGGGCATGCATATATATTTTAAAAAACATTGTATGACATCTGCATTTTCCTTCAACACTCTTCTTGGTATCTGCAATATCTACAACTTGCCAGTACTTCTCAGCCATAGGCTCATTCTTTAAGTGTTTAAAAACTGTACTCCACTATTCTCTACGATCTGTCAGTCATTAAGAGCTTTGCAGCTTAACCAGAACTATGTCATAGCATAAAGTATTTTCAGTAATAATTTCAAATAGTTATTTTTGTGCATTGTTAAAGCAGTAAGTATTGTTTCTTTCATTCAGGAATACCAAACAAGTGCATGACTGAATTGGTAGATAAGATAGCACCATATTTTAAATTATGGTATCCATCCAGTTAAATCTTGCCCCATTTGGTACCCCCCCCCAAAAAATCGTTTACAATGCTCTTTCATTCAACTTTTCATTACAATGCACATCAAGTGTGCCCATTCCTAACCAAGTCAATTTTTAACAAACTGAATGAACAGCAATTCTATACCTGGAAGAAGGATGTTAGGTACCACCTAGTAAGGCTACAACTGCTCATTACAATTTTGGTTTGATATGTGACTCCCCAGCTGATATCTAAAATGAACTATTTCAGGTATGTTGTTTAAGGAGAAGCCACCTAAACACCTAATGGAAATAAACAAGGGACAATCTTTCTGTGGGATGTGTGCAGAAAGTTGAAGCACCAGTCTCTTAGTGTGGTAAGGAAAACAGGGAATGCAGAAGTGTGTACAGTGGCAGAAGTTTCCTAAACTAAGAACTGCTGGCAAAGGCATTATAACAAGTAATCAAACCTTTCTGTTTGTTAACATGCTATACACAAAATAGAGATTTAGTCTGTGAAATCAACAATAACACTTTTCTGCTAATTAATAGCAAATCAATGAATGTCTATATGATACAATTAAGGCAAATAGTAACAATAATGTAATTTTTTTTCCTTGCTTATGGTTACAATCTCTTGTGAAATACCAAGTCCTCAGAAATGAGACTCAGGATCCTTGACTCAGGATAGATACCTAGAGGTAAAGACCAATCTCCACAATTTGTGGTACTGGCTTTGGGAATCCACTTCTTGAATCTCTGTATAGAGAAATCTAGTCTTGTAAAATATCTTCAGGAAACAGCTCAGACACTTTTGTGATGTTATGAACTCAACTTCAGGTTTCATGCTAGATTAAAAAAAATTCATGACAAAGTCTCCTGCAATACTGTGATTCTAAAAAGATACAAAACACTTCACATGTGACAGATACAAGGAAACTGAGGAAGACTGCAGTTATTTCAAGAGTACTTTTATCCGCAGCACTTCAGTTTGTCCTTGAGAAAAAATAAATAATTTGTTTTGTTCATCCAATTCCTTTGCATTACAGAGAGTAGCTTCTATATGCACAGTAACCAAAGTTTTCACTCCTTGTAACTTCACCTTTCCTTGTTCCAGACTTAAAAAGCTACATTTGAGATCAAACCACAGACGAACAGATATGTGATAAAACTAAGCTAAGACCACCAACAATATGGGCTCAGGCATTTCACACAACCAAAGAGGCACACAGGAAACTTACATGCCATAAAAACAGACAACAATATATAGCTTACATGAAGTTAAAAAGAATGTCAACAGATAAGCTTCCATTTTTTTTTGCTAAGATGCTAACTTAAAATCTCCTTAATGTTAGAGAAAACTGACTGGCTTTAAAAAAATCTTTGCAGAAAAACATCACATTTTAAGCAAAACCTGAATATGTAACTTAACTGCTTCATAAAATCAGTTTACAATCCAAAAATTATTCAAAATATTCCTTACACATTTCTCTCCCATCCACTAAAAACACTAACTTTAATATTAAAGGAAATATCCTAGATTTTAATATGTAAGCTTTAAACATTTTAAAGTAAATTTTAAATACAATAAAAGTTGCTTTCCTAATTTGGAAAGACACATGAAATTCCATGATTTGCTACTCTTCATATTCATTCCACAGAATGATGATAAAATGGATTTGTAGATGGAATGTTCCCTTAAAATTTCAGAACTGTATTCTATTCAAATGACTTGGAAGAACAAGAAGTTGACATAACACTCAAACTTGTATTAATGTAACATTTTGGCTACCTTATTAAGCATGCTTATGTAAACAATTTGGGTATGTGAAAAAAACAAGCACTAAAGGTACTAAACTCTTCTTGAAAACCAAAGGATAGCTGGACATCCAGCCTTTTCCTCAGAATCTTTCCCATACAAGGACATCTACTCTCCTCACTTGCCTTTCTTCACACTTCAGTTTTATTTCATTTAAAAGATCTAAGTTATTTCAGCAGCATGGCCATCACTCTCACAGAAAGTCTTCACAGCAAACATAACTATGCTCAGCTATTTTTTCCCTGTTCTTGTGTAAGTGGGGAAGTCACTGTCACCTCAAATGGCACAGCTAGCAGTACAGGTCTGAGCACTGACGGAGGATTAAAGTTCACAAAATTATGTTTGGTCCCAACAAAAAAGAGATTTACCCTTTAACTTTTCGTTTTATAAGCAAGAAAAGACTGTGTCCACAATTTCTGGAATGCCTGTGTGGGCAATGCCATTTGTAATTCTGGGGGTTGGTGCACTCAAACAATGGTTTATTGGAGATCTTTCAGATACAATTAGACTGCAGACCATCAGTTCCATCACAACAAGCCTGGACTCTCCTCAAATTTAGACATGTTATTTATTCACAGGATATTTAAATTAGGATGCAGGGGGGCTTAACAGAAGCAAGACCATAATCTTACCTTCTCCATCTATCCCCTACCCTTTCTTTCCCCAGTGCACTAGGGAAGGAAAAGGAAACAAGGAGACCAAATAGTACCCATCCCCATAGAGCTTTCTGCCCTGCTGCAGAGACTGGGATTTATAATCAAAACTGTCTGGGACACAGACTGCTGCTAGTGTTGCCTGCAATGCTGGCAGGCTGTTAAAGTTACAAAGAGAAAAATGTGCCAAAATATGTACTCTTGCTTGCCAAGCATATAATCCTGATGCATACTTCCTGATAGGAAAAAGATTTAATAAATATGAGACAATTTCCTTTTCCCTTTGCTTAGAAATGATCTTCTTTCCCACATGCTTAACGCCAGAGAAAAAGAAACAGCACGCCTTCCACATTTAAAAGAAGCTAAGTTAATTCTCTGCCTGGAATACTCAGTTCATTTGATCAAGCATATTCTGTATTTTCTTAGCAACTCAGATGACAATCACCAGGACAAGTTTTGGAATCTAAGAGAGTCTTTGCCTCCTGTTACTCATTAAACACTTCAAAACATATTGGAGGGCTGGATTTTTTGGTTGGTATAGTCCCAGTTGTTGCTGGGCTCACTCCACAGCATGCTATACCAGTAGGTTCTCTCCCGGCTGGAAACAGCAAGGGAATACCTGTGAAGGATTAGGAGTTTTACACTGGAATCATGGCGTGCCCTTAGTTAAAACGACCAGGAAAGTTTGCTACAAACTTTCCATGTCAGAGAGCTTAATTACACTACTGGATACATATAAGTTGAAGGATAGCTTCTGTTGCTTAAAAAGGCCAAAGTAAGTAGAAAAGGAAAATTTGTGGGTCAGGGAATCAAGCAACAGACAACAGTATAAGGCTGAGGCACTCAAGCTTACTTCATTACTGTAGCATGGCAATGTTCAGTAATTTATTTAGTATATTAACATGAGTGATACTTATAAAATACTACACAAACCAAGGCTAGAATTTCAAAAGAGTCCTCATTAAGGAAAAACTAAAGGTAGCTAACGATATGTTCACTAGATCTGTTGAAAAAATGATGTGAAGAAGGTACTAATATATGTTAAAACCCTGTGTCAAAAATAATCTTAATACACTTAAGAAAACTCTTACTTTCATAATAAGGCTTTCAAAGAAGAAACAGTTGTGATTTAAATCTAACAAAGAGTTTCCAAGTACTGAAAGATACCCAGCAGATTATTTAAGTGTTACTAAGGTAATGATCACAACTGTATTTTCCCTAACTTGCAACATCCTTCTGCTAGTTAACATCTTTTCCTATTTGCAAAAAGGGAGGAAATAAGACCTTTCACTCATAACAAGCTGTCAGAGACTTCAGTTGCTAAATAAGATACATTCAGCAGAGTGAACATAAAAGCTTAGAGAGGATACAGCAAAACAGTTGACATGGGTTTTGGAACAAAGGTTGTAAGTGAGATGAGTGTTGGCCTCCAAAGTAACAACCGATAAAACAAGAGGAAAAGAGCCTCAGGTTTCACCAGAGGAGGTTTAGATTGGATGCAAGCGATAATCTCTTCACTGAACGGATGACCAGGCACTGAAACAGGCTGCCCAGGGAAGTGGTTGTCACCAGCTCTGGAGGTATTTAAAAGACTTGGAGATGTGGTGCTTGGGGACATGGTTTAGTGGTAGACTTAGAAGTGTTAACCTAACAGTTGGATTCAATAATCTTTAAGGTCTTTTCCAACCCAAACAATTATATGATCCAATGAACAACAGAGTTTATATAGCAGCAAAAATTTGCCTGAAAGCAAAAGGCAGTCTACAAACACTCACTTTTACCAAAAAGTATTAAGCATTCTTAAAAGTAAAAAGCAAGCAAAAGGGCTAAAGATTTCAGAAAACCGAGAACAAGAATCAACCATCACCACATGTGTTAGGAACAGGATGGCAAAGATTATTTTGAACTCCAACAAGAATGCTGTTTGAAACATTACAGTTGTTGGCCTGTAATGTTTCAAACAGAAATAAGACCTATGCAATCATACTGCCTGCTCATCTGTTTGTTATTCTTCTCTAGTAATGTTTAAGTTCAATGGTCAATTTGAACCAACTTTAGCAATGGTCCAGAGGTCTCAATAATACTTAATTTATACAGGACATGCAAAGCCAGTTTGGTAGGAAAGAAACCCAATTAGTGAAGAGCATCTAATATAAAGCTGTAAGTAAAACTGTTTTATTTGCCTTACTAGCTTTACAGTCAGCACCTACCAGCCAATCAAAATAAATACTTATCTAGTGATAATTTGGATGGTTCTGCATCAAGTATACTTGGGGAATAATATAAGAAAACAAAGAAAAGAGGTACTGACAGGACAAACATTTATTAGTGGCAGGAAAAAAAGCTGATATTTTGTTATAAAGGGGAGCATGAAAATGTCTTGGGAGACCATGTTTCAAGTTCTTCCACTACAACTTACTTTTAAATATTTAAAGATCTGATGCTTTCAGGTAAACCTGAAATTAATTCTGAAGAGGATTACAAGAAGGTCAATATCATATTTGTTATCACTAGCTATGAGAGGCTAGTGTTCCAGTAATCACAGAACTATTTGGGTTGGAAGGGATCTGAAAGGTCATCTAGTTTCAAACCCCTGCCATGGGCAGGGATACCTCCCATTAGATCAGGTCACTCTGGGCCCCATCCAACCTAGCCTTGAACACTTCTAGGGATGGGGCATCCGCAACATCTTTGGGCAACAGCCACCAGTTGCAGTGTCTCATCACACTGACAGTAAAGAACTTCTTCCTAATATCTGATCTACCCCTATCCTCTCAGTTTGAAGCCATTATTCCCATATTACTACTTCTAACTATTACTGAATATCGTATAGTTGAGCATAAAAGCATGGAAGAAGGAAAAAGGAGAAAGAACATGAGTGGAACAATATTTCAAATACATGAAAAAATTATTACCTAAAAATTCTAATGCTTGTGTTGTGCTTTTACCACACTATTACCACATTTATTAGAAAGCTTTTGAAATAAGTTAGCAGAAGAAAATCTAGCAGTATAAGCCAATTTCAGTTGCTATTAGATGGATGGGATCTCTAAATCAAATTTATTCATCTTGCAGGACTTACGAGTATTGCATTCTGGGTTTCTTCCATCTCCTCCCCATCCACCACAATTACATTCAGAATTCAAACTAATTTGTGCTTTTAACTCAAAGAATCTGCAACTCAAACATGTGAATAGTTAGCTGACCATAAAAGCACAGATAGAGCTGCAAAGCTGCGCCTGCTGCAGGTATATGAACTAATAATGCAAAGAAGATGCTAGAGATTAAAAAGAAAAGCCATCTCTGTCTCCTGAATTGCTAGTTTGATGATTTTGGTCAAATATTTATGCTGTTTTTGCAAGTATTCAAACTGCTTACACTGGTTATGAATGCAACTTAACATAAAACTTTAGACAGTCACCCTGAAACTTTGGCAGCAACAATTCCTCAGATTACAAATAACTCATGACATCCTTTCTGTAGTCCTGTCACAAAGGCAGAGAATTTGTGGCAGTTTACTGGGTATAGTGACCTCTTAAGCTTGGAAGCAAAGAACACATCTGCTGTGCATGGAAACAGAAGTATCATGTCCTAAATCAAAAGGTTACCTTGACTTACAGCTGGGTAGTCCATCTACTTCTGATCTGAGCATCAATGGACCATTTCAAAATGCAGTGATGGCTTAGACAGAAACATCTTCAGATATAAACAATATATATTAAACACTTTGGCATCAAACAGGGAACTATGCCAACTTCCACATATATTCTTTTGAAGAACATACCAAGTTCAGTAGGCTATGTTAGCAGTATCTATCACAAAATGCATCAGACAAGTTCATTTGCCACTTTTGTAGATCTGAAGATGCTTGATTAAGTTTCTTGACTTGGAAGAAAATATAAATCAAGTTACAATATATTTCAGACTCTGTGGGAAAGAGAAAAAAGTCAAGAGTCTTTGACATCTTATTACAAGAATTCAGCAGATCTGATTTAGAACTCTCAATGGCATCTCAACCTTTTCGGAAAGGTCAGGAGATACCTCACACTTAACAACACTCTAGTCTCCTAAGCTTATGTAAGCTATAGAGCAAACATAGATAATATAGTCACAAGACCACCAAAAATAATTATAAAATGTTCAGAAATCTCTTAATCCATCCACCTCTACATTTTTAGGATAAAAGAATAACAATTATCCTGACATTAAATTCCTCTCAAAAAGTTATTTTCCACATGTCTATCTACTGCTTTATTTTTGCATCCTCCCTCGTGTGAACTGCTAGTAATGATTCTAGAAAATCACTATAACTAACAATTTTGATGCAAGAACTTTAACTGAGAGGTCGATTTAAAAAGATGGTATTAGTGTAGGCAATGATAATATCATAATCAGAAGAGATTAATTCTACTAATTAAATACTGTATAAGAAAAACAGGAGTATTAAGTCAATATCAACAACAATCAGCAAAGACGTTTCAGAAATCTTTTCATTTTAGACACCAAGTTAAATGCTTAAGTCAAAAGCCCCCCTATATTAAGAGGAAATAAAAAATATTCACAGGAAACAGATCAGTATTTTACTGATCACACATTGCTACGCTGCCTCAAATATCTTGCGAGCACAAACCCATAGCAATGCTGCGTTACTTCAGACTGCAAGTCTGATTACTTCTCGCTTTCTCTATTAGCTCCTAGTCAGATCTTTAAATATCACCACTTGCACTATGAAGCTCAAAAACAGCCAGAAAGCCCACCAGCTGTGAGAGAAAAAGACTACCAGCATCAACCCATTAGGTGGAATAAGTACAGCTTATCCTAACAGGATACCAAAGGCTGCAGAACAAAAAACATAGGTAACTTAGGGAAAAAAAAGGCTACTTTAGATTCCTCCTTTTCTCTTAGCTATCACCCCAAAAGTTAAGCCCTCTTTAGCAATCAGAAATGGAAAGTTAGTGGAAGTCAAAGCCCAGGATCTTTGTAACAATGCACTCTACATGCAGTGACTTTTCCCTTGCTATCACTTCTGCCTGTGTAGCAGCAAGGTAAGAGTTTGAAGAGTTTGATCTTTCTGTTCAGTTCTTCAAAACTTCTACATTAAAATTTGCAAGTCTGTTTTGAAGAAAAGCAGCAACATAACAAAGCATAAAAATTATTCCAAAAAGTAACTGCAATCAAATCAGTGGATCACACTTGAAAACGGAATATAGTACTCTTGGCTGAAAAGCACTGAATTAGAGGTAAAACTCTTGCAGAGTATTTTAGCCCTTTGCAGAATTACCAGCCCTTCAGGGTATCAGCAAAGACAGTTCTGTCATGCGAATTGATGCACGCTATTGAAAAGTAAGTGTAGCCTATGGCAGTGCTTTTCAAGTACAACGACAGGTCAGTAAATGGAAAGGTTTTTCATGCAAAGGAAGATACACCTTAATAGCCAACCAGGCATCTCCCTTAGCCTAGGCGGGTGAAAGGAGCAACAGCTGTTTTCAGAAAGAAAGGTCAGAAGCACTGGCTGAATATGTGAGCACAGTCGGCTTCGCTTGGTTCCACGTAAGGGTCTTTATGTTGCAATCATGTTGATGTAAGGCCTGTATTAGATTATCTCATTGCAGCAATAGCTATGTTGCCTATTTTTAATGAAAGTATTCTGAGGTGACTGCTTCAATTTCAGCTAAAGCCCTGAATGTGATCACTTTCACATAGAGCAACAAGAAGCCTTCCATACCAAAATAGTGTAGCGTTTTAAAAATCCAGCTGTGGATCAAGTTTCTACATTCTACTGCTCTCATCAGAGACAAAAAGCTTTGCATAACTTCACAGCATGTAACCATCAGACCACTCTCGACTCACTACAAATGTTTCTTCAGCGATGACTAGCAGAGCAAAAGCCATCTTCAATTCTTCAGCAGCACAGGACTTGGTAAAGTCCTACAAATTATTTTGTAAATGTAAATTATTTTAATTCAAGGGGAGACCAAAAAAGACAGAACAGAAGAAAATGAAGTGGGGAGAAGAAGTTACAAAGGGCTTGTTTGCAGCTGAAAGGACGAAGGGGAGAAAAAATACAGTGAACCACACCTTTACAGCATAAACTGAAATGGAGGAGAGGGAAAAGAAACCATACAACAGTACATCTACTGCTGAAAATAAAAACCCAACTTCTGTTGCTTAACACAACCTCCATACAGACTAGAGATACTCAGCCTCCTAAGTGCATTCTTCTTTTTAAAGGTTCCACAGTAGAAGCAAATAGTTCAAAAGCATTGGCCTTGCATGATCCATGGACACAGAGCTGCCATCACTACTTCAATTAGCTCACATTTAGTACTGAAGAAAAAAGAATTACTATATAGTTAGTGACTGAATTTGCCATTCAAATGTTTGCCCATACAAGATAGACATGATCAAAGGTACAAAAGCCACACTCTAAGCTCTCCAAACCAGACAAAGAAATAATGAATCATAGTCAAAATGTCCCAAATATCTCCAGTTTCAATTCACTCCTACACAGTGGTACATTTTCCCTCCATGCTGTCATAATTTACATACCATTTCAGGCTAATAATGCTCTGCAAACATATGTTTAAAGAAAAAATTCTGTAATTTTACTTTATGTTAATGAAAAAATTGAAATACTTATGACTTTAGGCTTACAAAAAATCTAACGGCAGAATTGTCCTTTATAAAAAAAAGTGCTAATACTCTAATAATAGCAAACAACTAGAAAAACAGTACAGGTGGAATTCCCATTATAGCAGAATCTTGCTGTTCTAGTAAGAATATTTAAAACTTGTGAAGCTTTGCTTTGACAGATGACAAAGTTGCTATTCTGTGATTTTGTTCCTTTTTAATTTTATTAAAGACATAAACACTGCAAAACTTTCCAACTTTGTTTCTGGATGAAAACCAAGCTAACTGTTCTGTCATGCAAGAAAGTTACTCAAGCCTCTACAACACCCAAAAACTTTGGTGAAATAATTTCCACACAGCTTTTCAAGTACCAGTTACATACTTGAACCATCAAATAATACTATTTGATAGCTCCTGAAGCATCCAGGAAAGTAGTTTTTAAGAGTAGAACAGCAAGATGGACATTGTCAGTTGCCAATGATGTGGTCAACAAAATAGTAGCCAAGTCCCCACCAAGCAGCAGGAAGGAAACACAAGCTTTCTGAAGCACTGTGGGTTTTTGAAGGATGAATATTCCGGATTACAGTCAGATTGTAAATCCTCTCAATCAAGTGACCCAGAAAAAGAATGATTTCAAGTAGGGTCCTGAACAACAACAAGCTTTTGAACAAATTAAACAGGAGATTGTTCATGCAGTAGCTCTTGGGTCAGTCAGGAAAGGACAAGATGTGAAAAATGTGCTTTACACCATAGCCAGGGAGAAAGGTCCTTCCTTGGAGTCTCTGGAAAAAGCACCCAGGAAAACTCAAGGATAACCCCATGATTTCTGCAGTCAGAGATACAAAGGATCCCAGGCCTGTTACACCCCAACTGACATACCAGAAGTTTATGAAGGAGTTTGAGCTGTCTCAGAAGTGACTGGCACTGAAGTACATCTTCTTCTGGCACCCCAACTGCCACACTGGGCTGGTTGTTCAACGGGGAAGTCCCTGCCACACATCATGCCACTGACATAACATAGAGTAGGCAGGTTGTGTTGATCCCACAGTAAGCTCAGATAGGAAACCCCAATGACCCAGGCATCTTGGAAGTCAGCACGAACTGGCATGAAGGCAAAAATTTCAGACTATCATCCTCAAAGGAGAATGTAACAGATGCTGAAGAGGCCCTACCATATAATCAATTACCAGAAAATGAAAAGCAATACACCCTCTTTACTGACAGTTCCTTCCACACACTGAAAATGGAAAGCTGCCCTATGAAGTCCTACACAACGAGCTGCAGTAGCTATTGAGGAACAAAGTGAATCAAGCCAGGGTGCAGAGCTGAAAGCCATCCAGCTGGTTTTAGATATTTCTGAAAGAGAAATAGCCAGTGCTCTACCTCTACACTGACTCATGGATGGCAGCAAATGATCCAGGGTTGGCTGGACCGATGGAAAAAGGTCAGTTGGCAGCACAGAGGAGAAACCCATCTCGGCTGATAAAATGTGGCAAGACATCATTGCCTAGGTAAAGAAGTTGGCCGTAAAAGTATGTCATGTAGATGCACACATACTCAAGAGTTGGGCTACCAAAGAACATTGCAACAATGATCAGATGGATCAAGCTGCCGAGATTAAAGTGTCTCAGGTGTCTCTGGACTAGCAAGATAAAGGGGAATAATTTCTGGCTCAGTGGACCCTTCATGCCTCATGTCATCAGGGAAGCGATGCAACACACAGATGGGCTTGTGATCAAGAGGTGGACTTAACCATGGATATGAGTCCCCAGGTTATCCATAACTGTGAAATATGGGCTGCAATCAAGCAGGCCAAGTGGGTAAGGCCTCTGTGGTATGGTGGACTATGGCTGAAATGTAACTATGGGGAGGCCCAGCAGATGATTACATCACACTGCTGAAAATACACCTAGGCAAGTGCTACACGCTTACAATGGTGGAAACAACCCCTGGAGGGCTGGATACACACCCTGTACCTCATGCTACTGCCCAAAACACCATCTTGGGCCTTGAAAAGCAGGTCCTGTGGCAACATGGCACCCCTCAGAGAACTGAGTTGAACAACAGGACTCACTTCAAAAATAGTCTTACAGGCACCAGGGCCAGAGAGCACAGGATTGAATGGTTGTATCCTGTTCCCTAGCATGCACCAGCCTCTGGGAAAACTGAACAGTACAATGGGCTGTTAGAAACCAAATTGAAAGCAGTGGGTGACAGGGCCTTCAAACACTGGAATCTACACTTAGCAAAGGCTGCCTGGTTTAGTTAACACCAGGGCCTCCACCAATCGAGCTGGTCCCACCCAACCAAAACCCCCACATACCATAGAAGGGGATAAAGTCTCCGTGGTGCATTTGACGAATATGAGTCCTGTCTGAAGCAAAGACAAACCTATCCATGGGACTGCTTTTGTTCAAGGACCTGGGGGCAGTTGGTGAGTAATGCAGAGGGGTGGGGAAACACAATGTATACCTCAAAGGGATTTGATTTTTGGGTAAGAACAGTCTGTAACATTGAATTTCATAGTACTGGCTGCTGAATGACACTGCCACTGTATGCTATAACTACCATGGGCAATGAGTATGGTCTGCTCCACATACACTAGTTATAAGCTCCTAATGTAGCTTGAAAGCGGCAGGCAGCACACCAGCCCTCCTGCCCTGGAAGACATTCAGAACATATAGAGGCTGAAGTCATAGACCAAATTAAGTCAACAGACATCCTGGAGGGACAGCCACTGACTACTGAACTGATACCTATGCTTGTGTGTATATATATACACATATATAGTTGGTAGGTGTAGGATTTGGGCATGACATAAATGGTATAGACTAAGGGGAGGACAGGGTTAATTTTTACAGTAGCCAAGCATGGCCAGGAGGTAAAGATTATTCTATACCACCTCACATCATTTTCTGGGGACAGGGGAAGGAGTCCCTTCTACATCATGTAGTATGGCAGTGTAGTCAGGTATTCACCAGGCTCCATGTAGGGAGCACTCACATGTGAATCATCCACCTCCCTTGTACAATCGGTTATTAATATTGTTGCTGTTACTGCTCATTTTCTTATTTCATCACTATTACCAGTAAATTGCTCTTATCTCAACCCACAATCTCTACCTTTTATGCTTCCAAGTCTCCTCTCTATCCCACTGCAGGGGAAAGGGATGGGGGCAGGGAAGTAAGTGAGCAGCACATGGTTTGGAGTTTTCCAATGGGAACACTAAATTGGGAAATTTCATTCCTAAACCTTCTTCAGGATGCCTCAGCGCTGTCCCACAGTCTCCCCACAATCACATATAGTGCCAATAGAGATAACAGGAGATTAGAGACTGGTTACAACAAACTGGTGGGAGGCTTAACCTGAAAACCAGTCAGCAGAAGCTGCTGCTCTCTGAAGGAAATCAAAAATTCCATATCCATAAAAAAACATCCACACAAACCAACTTTATTTCTCAAAAACAGAGGGATCATCTTTATTCCATTTTATACTGAAAAACGGGAGTATGATGAAAGAACAAGCAAGATTTGAGAAGCTACAGAAGCCACTTTTAAGCAACTAATAAAGTTACATTAAATAGGATCTCTTAACTTTATTTTCCTTTAATTTGAGTTGCTACCTTCATGATCAGTCTACCAGGGCACACATATAAACATACTGCCTGAGTTACCTGAAACAAAGTATTAGACAGGCAGGCAAAAGAAGGGAAAAAAAACCCATCACCAAACACCCAAAATGAATCAGACAGAAAAAAACCACATTTTTCCCAAAATAAGTGCTTATGCTTTCACCTTCTTGACATAACCAAGGATCTAAAAATAGTCACAGAATATAAAATCACTTGTTGTGTCTTGAGCTGTTAGTTTAACTGCTTACATACTGAGCCTTCTAGCAAGAGTCATGTACTGTTGTTAACCCTTCATACAACATGAAAACCCACTTAGAATTTTAAAAATAACATGTGCAGAAAAATCTCTGTAGCATAACTACTTCAAGTCTTAAAACGTTTAACCAAAACCACTAAAGAAAAACTGATTTGTGTTAAATATGAGTAAAACAAGAACATCCTTGTGAGCTTTTGAACAGTAAGGATCCACAGATTTTTTTTTTTTTAATGAGCATCCTTTACCAGCAAAAAAAGATCATAGAGCAGTAAAAGAATGAAGCAGGTTGATTTTGACTTCAATCAGCTTAATATGTGGACCACAACATAATTGCCTTTTTGCAAGTAACTTCACCAGGCAAATAAATCTTCCAACATCCTTCAACAGTTTATGGAGACAAGATGTTTCAAGCCAGAAAATTAGGGCTCATGACAGTGACTAAACAGTTCACCCAATAAACACTGTTTTCATCTAGTCCCATTCCAAAGTGTTAACATGCTACATACGGCACATGTCTTGCCCTTTATCCAAGACATGTTGTACCACCACTAAGTAATTTTATGGTAAGACAACCACACTTACAGTAGGTGTTGCCTTGGAATACAATTTAAGAATTTTTTTTTAAATTAAAAATCAGGGAAACCGAGCAGAAGGTCTAAAAAAATGCAAAAAAGCTGCATTTTTATCAAGGCAAAAAAATGTCGAAGCAAATTTGCTCCCAATATACTGGAAACATATTTTGCCTTTTTGACACTAGCCTTTAAAAATCCAATTGCAAGCAGTAAATAAAACTCTTAATTCTTAGGACAATGTATCAAATCTCATGATTCCTCAGGACAAAGAGTTGGATTTCTTAGATTCTCAAACAAATCAGCTCAGGCAAAATATACTTCAGCTAATGTGTGGGTGTTTTTATAAAGCTTCATAATGCTTTTTGAAACAAAAGGAACAGAAGTCCAGAATACACTAGAGACAAGAAGTAAAGCAGCTTCTAGAGTCATCCTTTCATATCAGGGCTAAAGTTGTACAAACTCTTCCTTCAGTGGTAACTGTCTCACATTTAATACCTGGTCTCTAGTTAAGACTGCAAATATTCTGTTTGGATTACTGACCTTGTAATGGTCTAAGGAGGAAAACAGAATGTAGGGTCATGTACTTTTTACTAAATTTGCTAAAATCAGTGGGCATATGAGGGGGTATGAAGGGGGCAGCAATGTTATATATGTGGTTTCTTAAAACTAGACTGACCACATGACCCTGCCACTCTCCCCAGGTCTGAACACTGTCATTTATTACTATGTTCTGTAGCACAAATTCATTTTTGTTTTGGATTTAGTTTTTAAACATAGAACTCTCTTGCAACAGAGCTCACTTTACAGAGCATTTCTATGGAAAAGGCACCTTTCCTCCAAGAATGTTTTTACCTACAACACAGGGCTGTAGTATTCCTAACTTCACTTTTACATTAATTTCTTCTACAGTACAAGAAGAATGTGCTGGTAACAGTGTAAACTTTTCCCCAAAAAACCCTCAACTATTCAGCCTCAACACTAAGTCATTATCCTCCAGTTATGCTATGACACTTAAATAGCATCCTTACTTTCTGAAACGTCACTGGGACTAAATCCAGAAGTAAAAAAAACCTGCAATGTTTTAATATACTATGTGTTTTACTTTACCTTTTAAATCTGGAGATTATGAAATTTCAGCCTTCAGAAACATGTCTTACCCTTCAGAATGAAAATATTTCAGCATGCTCGGAAATACAATGGTCTCAGTATAAACAAATAACAGGGGCCAGGGAGGGGTGAGGAAGGAAAAATAAATCTGTAAGTGTACAAATTTCATTAAGCATTAATTGCTCTCTGTAATATATCCTCAAGCACACACACAAAGTCAAGAAAGCACACTGTGAAAGTGAGGCCAAATACCCAACAGCTTAAGTTAACTAATGAGATAATTAGAGGTTCAAAACAGGTTTAATACCAAAATCACTTACAACTGGGGTTTGTAAAGAAGGAGCAGTAACATCGATATGTAGCAATCCCAGCCTTGATTCAAGCAGCTGCCTCTAACCATAATATACTATGATCTTTGACAAACGTTGTCTACAGAGGGGACAAGGCAGCCATAAGACCAAACATGGACTTACAAATTAATTTAATGCCACAACATTCTTTGGTTCTGGTTGTGGGTTCCCCACTCTGCCCTCCCTCTACCTCCTTCCCTCCAGACACTGGGTTTATTTCAGACTCATGGTCAAATAATTAAATACCCTACCAGGAAAAGTACCCAAAAAAAACCATACAAGAAAAAGGATTCAGTTCTCTAACAGAAAATCAGTGCTATACAGGGCATATTTCTTTAATTACTTGATGATGAAACAGCAGCAGTTACAGAATTATTTAAACACAGCTTTTAAGTACAACTTCAAAAGGAAAAACCAAATGGGATGAAACAGCTTCTTTCAGCTAAGGAAACAGCAAATCGATTGTTTACAAATAATGTCTACAAAGTACAAAACACTGTATTTGGAAATTGAAACTTTCAGATCCAAAACTGAAATGTTCAAAGAAGTTTGCAGGACATACTTCTGACATATTTGATTGATGAATCCCTGCTTTTGTGAGTTGCTGGAAGCAATAAAAATGTTTCAACGAATATGAAACCCAAGCACATTTTTATCACCAGATTTTAATTTTGGTTTGATTTTCAGAAGTAGGAGGATACATGCTGAATCAGTTAGAATTCAAAGGTCTGCCTAGTATGAATTCAAAAACTTGAATTAAGAATATATATTTTAAATCCCATATACAGGATAACTGAGTACTTCAAGTTAGAAAAAGCTGTTCTAATTTTCCATTGTGGTAAGAGAGCACATCATGCATTTTAAATACATACTGAAGCTTTTCATACTCTTAACATTCTACATTCTTAAAATGTTGTAGTCAAATTCTTATCCAGGCCACTATAAAGAATACCACAGTTACAGTCTATACTTCTCTAGCCACAGTAATTGGATAGCAGCAAATTACAGTAAAATCTGGTGTTACATTTAGCTGTACAACACTACTAATTAGAGAGTGATTTCAACAATAAATATTTGGTTAAACTCTGCTTTGTCATCAGTGCAAGCAATTTAAGATGAAACTGATCTTTCAGAGACTCCATGCCTTTTTTTTAGTCTATTTTTATTTTCTGGTCACTGAACATCTTTTGCTACGAAACAGTTCTCCAGAACTACTGCTTTGCAAACAGAAAACCACACAGACAATGTTAGAAGTAAAAGGGAAGATTCAAGCATAATGGACTATGGCAATCCACAGATCTCTTTAAACCGTCCTTAGCTAACCCTATTTTACTATTTAATGGCAAGATCTTCTAACAATGACCTTACAGAGCACACAGGCTGCATGACTTAGTAACAGCAAGGTAAGCTAAAAGACAGGCTTTATCACACCCTTCAGAAAGAATACAGGGAGGAGAAACCATGACACAGACAAATATCAGCACCATGGTAGATACAATATCAAGTAAAACACCCAGTTAACCCCCTAGACACTGACAAAAGTCACCAGCTTTAGAAGAGAGGATCTTCCTGCAATTCTCCTTCACAAGAAGTCTCTGAAGAGCCACGCTACTATTAATAAAAGCACTACAGAGATGGACAGTAGTAGTACCTTATCTCCTTTAGAAAAAGAAATCCAACCAAAGAAACACAAAAGCAAAATACTACTACCTGCTTCTGAGATTCAGCAGAGCCAATCAGTTTTTACACAAGTGGCCAACTTCACTAAGTCAGGCCTTCAAAGCATCCCATACTTCAGTCCAGTCATGAAACATTATGCCATCAAAGGCAGCTGTGATATGCACAGCAAAGGGTTGGCATCTGACATTCTCCTTTACAACACCAACTCACAGAGCTGCTGTAATGCAGTATTTGTATAGTGCCACTAAGACATCAGATACTACTGAAACAAACCTTTTTCCCCCCAAAGTCTGTTAAAATAAATAAATAAGCCTGCATTCTTGCTGAGCTGTCCCACTTGCAGTATACATAAGTCTATAATCTCATACCATACATGGAACATACTTCTCTCATTTCACTAGACAAACAGAACAGCTATTTTTGGATTACCCAATAGTAATTAATCAATATTCTGTTGATATGGCCTTCACTTAGTCTGTAAATCTTTACAAAGCTCTCAAAGACAAGGTGAAATCTATGGAGGAAATAAGTTACCAGTAAAATTACCTTCACAGAAGGGTGTACATCACAAACTTCTTAAGTAGAAGTCAAAATATTTGCTGTATCATGAAGATGTTCTTTCCTAGATAATATTACAAAACTGACAGCTCAAGCCATGTAAATTTATCACATCAACAGCCAAAATAATTGAGAATATGAAACAGAACACAGAATTTTGCCTATCTAGTAAATTCATACAGTCAATCTACTGCTCTAAAAAAATAAATCACAAGTTACCTTTCACTCCAGTAGGAATATTGAAGATTTGTAGAGTGCAATCAACTATGACAACTGGATAACAGCACAATATCTTCCTTGGCTGTAAGGGAATAATTCAGAGCCAAATTACACCAAAAAATTAACCTACCAAATAAATTAGAAAACCAGATAAGTGAAATTGAACAGTGCTAAAATGATAAACATTTTAAAAATGTGAACACCCTGACAAATAGGAAGGGAAAGAAACCCCATACCCAGTCATTCAGCTTGCACTTTGATTTTGTCTCTTAAAAAAATAGAAGTGTAGCAGTTTATTTTAAAGTCTAGCACTCTTAAAGTTTAAAGTAGTCTTTACTTTCAAATTAGAAGGCCAGAAATATCCCCTTACAATGCAATTTGACTTCTTGTATAGCCCAGGCTACAACAATCACACGCTTCCACATCCCCTTTTCTTGCCCCCATCCTCTTTCTTGTGTCCAGCCCTTGAGTAGACAGTGAACAGTTTTCCAACACTGCTTTTCTTGGGTTAATTTTGCTTACAATGAGGAAGACAGCCCACCTTCCCTCTTCTCACTCTCCCCTACTTAAGACCAGTTCCAGAATGAAACCTCAGTTTGACTCAGTACATCTTCCTCAGGAAAGCATTCAACCTTGCTTTAGAAATATCTTACGGCAAATATGTTATAACAGTAAAATCACTTTTAACCTACTGAAATTTACACACAGTAAACTAAAATGTAGAAAACTTCCTCTTTCAATAGAGTAGCACTACACATTACAAACACAATTATTAAAAATGTAAGCCATTTAGATCCTTTTTCTGCCAGCAAATACTTTCATAGCTCTCATCCAGGTATACCTACCATCCTTTTATTTTGTTCCCTCCCTTTTTAATCCTTAAATAGATCAATCTTTTGTACTAAAACATGCTTCCCAGATTAATGCCAAAAGGAAATGTCAGTTCAGAAAGGAACCCCACAAGCACAAGCTACAGAAAAAAATTTTTACCTTGCCATATATTTTAAGTGTTGCTTATAAACCTAGCTTGATTTTTTTGGAACATCAACTTAAAGAGAGCACATGTCTAAATTATTTATCACGACCCACAATACCTTCTTTACATGTCTGCACTTCCCAGACACTTCTCCATTCTCCACCTACAACCCACATTCCTCATCTTTAAAGGCATGACTCAGGAGCTGGTCCCATGAAAAATGAATATTCTGCCTATATCAACACTCACAAACTGATTCAGAATATTCATACTGGCTACTAGAAGTAATACAATTATTCTTCAGTTTACCCTCTCTGAATGAGAGCTCTTCAGTGTTGTCATTGAAACCCCACTAAGACATCAAGAAGCCAAACTAGCTTCAGAATGTTACCTTTGTTGCTCCTTGAATCTAAAAAAATTTTATGAATTGACTGCAGTTACTGGAAAATTATCAAAGTAGAACAAAAGGTCTATTTCCAAATGAACGAAGCCTGGAAGTTTATTCCACACAGCCTTGGATGTTAAAAAGTTTGAACTCCCCCTCTTCTCCACTATCAGCACATGCAGAGAGAATATGTATGTTTTTGAAAGTCTTGTCTATGCCATTTAAACAGTATTTTTACAATGCAAGCTCATCTGCCACAGGTACAAACTGTCGATAGAAACTTTGAGATCCATAACCTCTGAAAAAACTGAAGGCAAAGTCATTTTCTAAGCCCAAAGGTAATGAAACTCAGCAGAATGTTGCAATTTAAGCAACAGAAAGTGGCTCAACTTCCCACCAAGAGGTCAACAGCAGACAGAAAGCAGCATGGCCAGCAGAAATGGAAACTTGTTGTAAGGGAGATCAGCAGCTGAAGCAGAATGCTTCTGCTGAATACTCTTCCAGGGCCACTCCTGCGTAACCCAGGGTGCCACGAAACTGCTTCTGTTCTACAACTGGTTGGCTCTGCAGCTCAGGGACTCGGTTTTTCTGCTGTTCAAGACATGATGCCAAAGGATGCAGCTTTTCTTTTAGACAATCTCTCTTAAAGAAGCGTTTTCTCATTTCAACTTCTACAGGACTGGACAGATGGAAGTTTACAAGAATTTGCTGAAGGCTAAGTTTTGTAGACCCGTGCTTGTTGCATTTCACTAACACTCTGGAAGCACCCGTGACAGCAGACAGAAAAGGAGGCCATAAAGCTAAGCAAATCAATACATGTGCTTTAAAACAAATATAGATATAATTTTAATGAAAAATGGGTCTTGGACAGCTTTACAAGAAGTAAAAAACATACCAAATCAACTACTTGCTAACTGCTGGTATCAAAGCACCTTAACCTAAGTTTATTCTAGCTGGCTATTACTTGTTCTCGGGCAGTGATTTATTTCAGAAGGTGGAAATCATAATCATTAAGCTGACAAACCCTCAAAACAACTCCATTTATGTCAATCAGCGATCCTTCTAGTCATACACGTGTGCACAATACTATTAACATCAAAAGGGATTAAGTTCAACTCAGTGGGATCTTTACCTGTGGAAGAATGTTGCACTAAAAAATGTTACCACGGTGTTAATAGCTCTTTTGAGTGCATTCATACTTCAGAGTACTGTAATCAAAGCCTTACAAAAGAACAATAATAGGAAAAGAACTTTGGACCAAAATTTAAAAATAACAAATCTTTTTTTTTTAAAGATCGCAGTGCATAATGCTCAGAGGCTAGGTCATCACATCTTGAAAGGGGGACTTAGTTTAAAACAGCAGACACAAAGCATATGAGAGGATTCTACACTTATTTTTACCCTAATCCTGAAGAGAAGGGAAATGAGGGATTTCAAGTCTTCCTCGATTTCACCCCCTATCTAATTCTTGATAAACAGCCTCAGTGCGGGGGCCTATTTAGTTCATTTTTCTGCAGCAGCTAATTCACAGCTGAAAGAAAGGAACAGCCCAAGATGCAAACAGATGAAGTTATCAGAAGGAGAGGAGTGGTGCTCCGGGAGGAAAAAAACTAGGAAACCGCCTCTCCTCACGCAGCATTCAGGCGACGGGTGCGGGAAGGGCACCGACAGCCATCGGGACAGGTTTTCGCGGAAAAACACCCCGCTCTTTCTGGCCCCAGACCAGAGGCGGGGG